>NW_006408614.1:5488865-5504513 GCF_000296735.1 Chrysochloris asiatica | reverse complement strand
TAAAAAAAAAAAAAAAAAAAGATGACACTTGCTGATAAGACCACGGGTGGACTCTGGTGGAAACTCTCAGAATTACTCCTCACCAAGAGATAGGGAGATGGGGAGCTAAGGTCTAAAACACATGAAGTTAAGGTGCTATGGGTTAATGCGCTGGACTGCAAAGTCAGCTTGATCCACAAGGTTGGTGGCTCAAGCTCACCAGCTGCTCCTCAGAAACCCTATACCGGTAAGAACCGACTCTACAGCACTCAACAACAACAACAGGCAAAGACTCAGACATTATGATCTGTTTGGATTGTGAAGTAGACATTTACTGAACAAAAATGATGTGATGTTATTTTTACATATTCAGTAAACAAGGACTAATTTAGCAGGAACATCCTCAAAGGAAATGTCCTAAATGTCTTTTCATTTGCTGACTTTTACAATTTGACAACTTCTTGGATTTGAACCTGTGTATGAGCAGAGTATCTAGATATTTTATTTCATAAAAGAGAGGGGGAAAGGCTGGCCTTCTTAGATGCAAGGTAAAAGGACAGAGTTTTCTCAAGATGACCAGGTCTGCTGGCACAGGTATATATCACGGCTCCCTAAAAAAGCACCTGGTTGAAAGCATTACTATAGATCTGGGCTATGAGAAACCTAAAATTGTGACAAATCTCTAGGACTTTTCTGCTTGCTGTTTATGCGAAGTTTTTCACTTCAAATTGATGAAATGATGTGGGTTAAGTTGCGGTTTTCAAGTATATGCTGTTCCTTGACACTTGTTTTTTCCCCAAATTATTGTGAATTGAGTGAAGATTTATAAAGCAGATCATTAGTTTCCATTCAACAAATCATATGCTTTGCTTCATTACATGGTTACAATCCCCTCCATATACCAACAGTTAACAGAATTTACCACTGTTCACTTTAGCTATTGCATTCCTCCCTGAGTTTCCTGCTACCTTCATCTTTCCTCTGCTAACCTCCCTCTTGTTGTGTATTGTCTGCCCTGTCACTTGTGTTAACATGCGTCTACCCTCTGTTGTTGTTGGTGGTGTCAGGTGTCATCGAGTCGGAACCGACTCATAGTGACCCCATGCACAGCAGAACGAAACAATGTCTGATCCTGGGCCAACCTCACTACCGCTGCCACACTTGAGTCCATCAATGATGCCACTTGGCTGATGCATTTCGTTGGGGGTCTTCCTCTTTTTCTCTGACCCTCCACCTTACCCACCATGACATCCTTCTCCAGCAACTGCTCCCTCCTGACAATATGTCCAAAGTATGAGAGACAAAGCTTAGCCATCCTGGCCTCCAAGGAGCATTCTGGCTGCACTTCTTCCAAAATAGATCTATTGGTTCTTTTGGCAGTCCATGGCACTTTCAGTATTCTCCTCCAACACCACAACTCAAAGGCACCAATTCTTCTACGATCTTCCTTATTCACTGTCCAGGTTTCACATCCATATGAGGTTATTGAAAAAACCATGGCCTGGGTCAGGCACACCTTAGTCCTCAAGCTGACATCTCTGCTCTTCAACACTTTAAAAAGTTCCTGTGCAGCAGATTTGCCCAGTGCAATGTGTCATCTGATCTCTTGACTGCTGTTTTCTAGAGTGTTGATAGTTGATCCAAGAAGAATGAAGTCCTTGACAACTTCAATCTTTTCTCTGTTGATAAGAATGTTGTTTATTGGTCCAGTGGTGCCCATGAATAATTTCCCCTCCTCCAGATAACCATCATAGATTGTTTCTTTAATCAAGAAATGTCCCCCCTTTTCAAAACCTTTTATAATATTGTTCTCATGTAATATGTGTCCTTTTATGGTTGGTTAATTTCATTCATCATAATGCCCTCCGGGTTCAACCATGTTGTGAGGTATTTCACGATTCATCATTATTCTTCAACATTTTGTAGTATTCCATTGTGTGTGTGTACCTAAGTTTGTTTAGCCATTCTTCTGTTGATGGGCATTTAGGCTGTCTCCACCTTTTCGATGTGTCTCTTGGACACAGAATAAGGATCTTGTTTTCTTATCCATTCTGTTCTCTAAGTCTCTATTTTTACCCCCTTATTCTGCAACTGAGCACATTTATGCAAGCTTGTAAGCCAGCCTCTTCATGCCCTTGTAACTCCCCATTTTTGATGTTGTTGTTGTTGTTTTGCGCCATGGAGTTGGTTCCGACTCATAGTGACCCTGTACAAGGTTTCCGAGGCTGTAAATCTTTATGGGAGCAGAAAACTTCATCTTTCTCCCATGGAACAGCTGGTAGTTTCGAACTGCTGACCTTACGGTTTGCATCCCAATTTGTAACCACTACGCTACCAGAGCTCCTTTGATAGGAGTATCTAAATTTCTCATCCCCATCCACCCAGTGCACTAAGGAAACAAGGCTATTCCTTGACGTGAAGAATCCTTTCATTCCAGTTGGAATTTCACGTCACTGCATTCATAGGCAAAAGTCTAGTTCATCAAATTGTAGCAATTTGTTCTCAGTAATAATAATAACTTTCTAATAATGGAAAATATCAGCTGTTGCAAAGATGTGAAGAATTTGAAGTTCTCATGAATTATGGATGGGAATGTCAAATGGTCCAGCATCCTGTAAAATTTAACGGTTCCTCCAGAAATAACCATGGGTTGTCAAGGCTGCAAATCTTTATGGAAGCAGAAAGCCTCACCTTTATTCCATGGAGCAGTTGGTGGGATCAAACTGCTGACCTGTGGTTAACAGTCCAGTGCTTATTCTACAGATCCAGCGATTTTGTTCATGCAAATAATCAAAAACAAGTGTTCATATAAGAACATATAAGAACAAATGCTTGTCACAGCACTATTTAGAATAGCCAGAACGTAGAATAGCCAAATTCAAGTGTCCACCAAGACATGAATGATGTTATTATTTTTGTTATGTGTCCTCTACAGGTTTTCTAAGGCTGTAAATCCCTAAAGGAGCAGAAACTCTCATCTTTCTCTTATGGAGCAGCTTGTGGGTTTGAACTGCCTACTTTGTGGTTAGTTGTCCTACAGAGCCCCTATCACCCCTAAGATATGAATTAGGTGTTGTTGTTGCTATTAAGTGCCTTTGAGTTGGTTTTGACCCACAGCGACCCTGTATAGGGTTTTCAAGGAGGAGCTGGTGAGCTTGAACCACCGACCTTGAGGTTCAAACCAACTTTGCAGCCCAGGTCATTAACCCACAGTGACACACCAGGATTCCAAGACACGAATAGGTCAACAGAATGTGGTCTAGATATGCAAGGGAATATTATTTGGTTGTCAAAAGAAATGACATTCTGCCACATGCTACAACTTCAACACACCCTGAAAACACTATGCCAAGTGAAGGAGAAGCAAACCACAAACCAGGTACACACAAGTTGACTCCATGTATGTTAGAGTAGAATTAAAAGAAGTCAGACATAACACATTGTATAATCACATTTATATGAAATTCCCGAATGAGCAAATCCATGGAGACAGAAAACAAATCTGTGGTTGTACCGGACTGCTAACCACAAGGTCAGCAGTTTGGAAACCCTATCCCGGCTCACTACGAGCAGGAAGTAACTTGAAGGCAGTGGGGGAGAGAGACAGTGGAGCTGCTGCTTAGAGATCACCTCTTGGGGTGATGAAAAGGATCTAGAATTCAATAAAGGTGGTGGTTGCATAACACTGTGAATGCAGTAAGTGCCACTGAATTGCACACTTAAAAATAATCTACACGGTGGGTTTTATATGTATTTTATCACAGTCAAAAAATGCATTTTTATGTGGTACTGTGGGATAATGCACTAGACTGAGAGGTCAATTTGAACTGCAAGGTTGGCGGTTCAAATTCACCAGCCTGTTCCTCAGAAACCCTGTACAGGGTCTCTATGAATTTACTTGATGGCATTTAACAACAACAACCCCATCCCCTGGATTCCTGGTGTGGCCCTATAGGTCAGCAGTTTAAACCCATCAGCCATTCCTTAGAAACCCTATGCAGGGTCACTATGAGTTTGAACCACTCAACAGCACTTAAGAACAACAACAACAACAACCCCAGCCCTTGACAACCACGAATTTGCTTTCTGCCTTCATGGATTTTTTTTTGTCCATTCTGGCATTTCATATCATTGGAAGAGTGCAATATGTGGCTTGTTAGGTCTCGGTTTTTTCATCTCTACTCTGACACACCCAAAGTCACCGCTTTGGAAAACAGTCGGGCATTTTCTCAAATAAGTAACACATGGTTACTGAGTTGTTGTTGTTAAGTGCCGTCAAGTCGGTTCCGACCCATAGCAACCCTGTATAGGGTTTCCGAGGAGCAGGTGGTGAGCTTGAACTGCCAACCTTATGGTTCAGAGTGACTTTGCAGTCCAGAGCATTAACCCACAGCACCACAGCAGAACTCCACAATTAACCATGTTGTTGTTGTCAGGTGCCATCGAGTCGGAACCGACTCATAGCAACCCCATGCACAGCAGAACAAAACAATGTCCGATCCTGAGCCCACCTCAATACCGCTGACACACTTGAGTACATCAATGATGCCACCTGGCCAATCCATTTCGTTAGAGGTTTTCCTCTTTTTCTCTGACCCTCCACCTTATCCAGCATGACAAACTACTTCCGAATCGCTAGTCACTGAAAACTCTATGAATAGCAGAGAAACATTGTCAGTTAACCATACAACCCAGCAAGTCCACTCCTAGATAGATACCCAGAAGAACTGAAAACATATGTCCACACAAAAACGCACACACATAGCAGCCTTGTTCATATTCACCCCAAAGTGAAAAGAACCAAAATGTCCCCCCACTGATTAGTCGTTGTTGTTGTTGGGTCAGTTCTGACTTATTGTGACCCTACGTTCAACAGAACGAAACACTGCTAAGTAGGCATTAAACGAACCACTATCACCTGAATGAAAAACAATGCCTACAAAGGCATGACTCTTGAAAACATTATACTAAGTGACAAAGCTAGGCAGAGAGCATGATTCCATTTAGATGACATGTCCTAAATAGGCAAATTGGTGGAAACAGAAAGTAAACCAGTGGTTGCCAACAGCAGGAGAAAGGGGGAGCAGGGAGCATGTATTAATGGGTGTGGTGTTTCTCTTTGGAGTTATCAAAAATGTCCAGAGATTGACTGTGGTCATGGTTCATGAAAATGAAAACCTACTGCCATGAGGACAATCGCAACTCATTGAGATCTTACAGGACGGAGTGAAACCACTCCCAGAGTTTACAAGGTTGTCTCTTTAAGGAAGTAAACGGCCACAACTTCCTCTGGTGGGTTTGAACTGTGGACATTTTGGTTAGCAGCTGAGTGCTTTAATAATTGCATCACCAAGGCTCTTGATAGTTGTACAACTCAGTGAACATACTAAAACCAACTGATTTATTTGAATGTTAATATGTTGAGATACTAAAAAAAACAAAAACCTACTTAATACCATTCTCCTAGAATCACATAAGTTATTATTCAACCAAATTTCCAATATTTGTGATGCTAATATTGAATAGTTTATTTTTTTAACCTTCATTCACCCTAGCATTTAGCCACGCTTTAGATAGTAACTCATTAACAGAAACACGCCTGCCAAAACGCCTTCCAGGTTGGTAATCCACATCCAAGTTCGTCATAAAAACAAATACACACTTTCGAAATAGAAGCAACACACTAAAGGCATTGTAGACATTGGTCTAAGTCATGTTTTAAAGAGTGCTTATGAAGAATGACTTGGCATTTTGGGATTGTGTTCCCCTGAAGTGCCCAGAATTCAACCTTCAGTTGAACCCATGAATGTTGAGATTTAACCTGGGTGTGTGTTAACTTGTAAATCTGGACATTTAAAATCCCAACTAAACCAGGGAAGGAGAAGAGACCATCACAGACAAGAAGAGGAAATGGTAATCAAAAGTCAAAGGCTCTACTTACCCTAGAGTTTCTTGAAGACAGTTTCTAAATACTGGGAAAAACTGAAAATACCAACATACTCCAAACTGCCAATGCAGCAACCAAAAATTACAAGACACCAAAAGAACAGGGAAACCATGAACCATTCCTCCACTCCACCCACCAAAAAAATCCATCACTGTGTAAAAGCACATCTAGGAACGACCAAGTCATGAATAAAAAAGAAAGAATATAATACAACAACATTAAACATTATGAAGGAACTAACAGGGAATCAACAGTGCTGAAAGAAATAAGGAAGCCAATAAATTTTTTTTTTTAAAAGGATCTAAGAAAGTAAAACTAACAGAAAGGGACAATTACTGAAATGAGCCACACAGTAGGAATTACCAAGACGTTTAAAGAGGCAGAAGAGAGAATCAGCAAATTAAAAGGCAAGATAGTTAAACAATCGAGATGCACACCAACAGATGAACAGATAGACAAACTGTGGGACATTACAGTTAATTTGTCTAATAATGTGTTTAGCACTTCTGTTCCACCACTTGGATCATTGCGTAGAGACTGGGTCTTAAGAGCTGGCAAGTGGCCATACAAGACACAACAATTACTCACTAGTCCTGGTGTGGCCCTGTAGGATAAGCACAGGACCACAACTCAGAAAAGGAGGCTGAGAATAGAAGCACAACTTGAAAAAAGCTAGGAGTGTCGTTATATAAGACATGTAGAATTGCTGTCTTATAATACTGCTCGATTGGTGAATGCATTGTTGTGTATATTCTCAACAACAACATCATAGGGCTGTCCCCCTGACTCAGACTCTGAGGTCCTCTCAGTGAGAACTGCTAGGCAGTGAGGGACTTCTCCACAGGACCCTCAGGCAGAGGAGGGAGACCAGCTTCCAGACACTGTGTAAATACACGAAAGGCCCTTCCAGAAGCAACCAGGGAGACCTGAGGTGGCCTGCCCTGCAAAGGAGGTAGAAGGGTTGTGGTCAGAGGTCCTCTTATGTGGGCACCAGTCAAGTGACCTCTATGTCCCCCCATGTGGTGAGGCTGGGGACACAGAGGGCACTATGAGAAGAGCCTTCCCTTGATGGTGGGTCTTTGAAGGGCTTTTCATAGTGTTGAAAACAGTTTGATCCACCAAAGAATCAGAATTCTGATGACCATCATTGCTTCCCTAATCATTAGAAGTTGTTATCAATTGTCGTGCAGTCTGTTCCAACTCACAGCAACCCTTTATAAGGGCTCCCAAAGAGCAGCTGGTGGACTTGAACCTTGTGTTTATCCTACAGCAAGTACAGCTTGCTAATTACATACTGTAATACAGAATCCTCCTTAAGGGGACATGCTGGGATGAATCCTGAGATACAAATGCAGATTAGCTCCAGACCATATACAGTTACGACATTGGTGTTTCAATGATTATATACCCCCATTGACATCAGATTACACATTGCATTAGGCAAATCTGCTGCAAAGGAACCTTTTAAAGTGTTGAAGAGCAAAACTGTCAGCTTGAGGACTAAGGTGCACCTGACTCAAGCCATGGTATTTTTGGTAACCTCATATGCATGCGAAAGCTGAACAGTGAATAAGGAAGATCGTAGAAGAACTGATGCCTTTGAATTATGGTGTTGGAGGAGAATACTGAAAGTGAAATGGACTGCCAAAAGAACCAATAGATCTGTTTTGGAAGAAGTGCAGCCAGAGTGCTCCTTAGAGGCCAAGATGGCTAAACTTCATCTCTCATACTTTGGACATATTGTCAGGAGGGAGCAGTTGCTGGAGAAGGATATCATGTTTGGTAAGATGGAGGGTCAGAGAAAAATAGGAAGACCCCCAACAAGATGGATTGGCCAGGTGGCAGCATCGATGGACTCAAGTGTGGCGACAGTAGTGAGGTTGGCCCGGGATCGGACATTGTTTCACTCTGCTGTGCATGGGGTCGCTATAAGTCGGTGCCAACTCGATGGCACCTGACAACAACAACTGACACATACCTGCATCCATATCTAAGACCCATAATTCATCTAGCTCAATAACCAATCTAAATCTGTTGTATGGATATTGTTCAGTGCTGTTCAGTCTATTTTCGACTCACAGCGAGTGCAAATGACAGATGAGAACTGCCCCATAGAGGTCCCTAAGCTGCAATCTTTATAGGAGTGCATCACCAAGTCTTTTCTCCTACACAAGCACTGGGTAGGTTTGATGTACAAACCTTTCAGTTAGCAGCCAAGTCCAAGCCCATAACCACTGCAGTACCAGGGCAGAGATGTCGTTAAGTGTCATCAAGTCGATTCTGACTCCTAGCGACCCTGAAGAGCATTTCCAAGGACCTGTGGGTAGTTTGAACCGCCGACCCTGCGGTTAGTGCTTATTCTACAATGCTACACCATATGTATAAACATATAAACAAACGAAAGCTAGAACCTGTGGAAGTCATAAGCTGTCAGAGAAGAGAAGTCAAATATTCTCCACAAGTAGAGAGTGATTTTTAAAAACAGAGACATGGTAAGCTTCACCCTGTGGCTCTCAAAGGCTTCCCTGAACCCGTGCTCCTGGGGGAATGCAGTGTTAGTTCCTGTGAACCTCTGGACACACAGATTTGTCAGCTAGTCAGTGCACAACCTTGATTTAGTGTGTTTCTGTTGAACAACACCTTATTGAATATATACCCGATATTCATTAACTTTGAACTCATGGCCAATAGCACCATGACGCCTGCGTGAATGAAGCTGATCTAAAAGCATTCAGCACCATGATAAGGGCCATTTCAAAAGGTGAAATCGCCAACAAAGAGCACAGAAATGCAAACCACCCGGCACTGAACAGACTGCCCAACGGACATGGCTTTACAGGATGAGAGTTCAGACACGAAGACACAGCATCACCTTGTTTGTCTAAGGAAGGGCATGCCTATCTTGTGACTCAAAGCTGTCACCACTCTGGGCATGTCTGCAAAAGACCACAAAGGTGATATGAGTCTTGATGTGGAGTGACTGATAAATGTAGAGCTAGAAATATATACAAGGGGCTTCAAAAAGTTCATGGAAGCATGGAACCAAAAGATAATGGAATTTTTCTACCTACTTTCTGAAGTTCATATATATATACATATTGTTAACTGCTGTTGAGTCAGCTCCGACTCATAGCAACCCTATGCTTAATAGAACGAAAAACGACCCAGTCCTGCTCCAACCTCACAATCATTGCTACCCTTGAACCCATTGCTGCTGCCACTGTGCCAATCTACCATATTGAGGGTCTTCCACTTTTACTCCAACCCCCCACTTTACCAAGAATGACGTCCTTCTCCAGGGACTGGTCCCTCCTGACAATATGTCCAAAGTCTAAGAGATGAAGTTTGGCCATCCTGGCTTCCAAGGAGCACTCTGGCTGCACTTCTTCCAACACAGATCTGTTTGTTCTTCTGGCAGTCCATGGAACTTTTAATATTCTCCTCCAACACCACAATTCAAATGCACCAATCCTTCTATGGTCTTCTTATTTACTGTCCAACTTTCATATGCATATGAGGTTATTGAAAATACCATGACTTCGGTCAGGCGCACCTCAAACTGCCATCTTTGCTTTTGAAGACTTTAAAGAGGTGTTGTGTAGTAGATTTGCCTAATGCAATGCATCATTTGATTTCTGACTGCTGTTTCCATGAGTGTTAATGGTTGATCAGAGCAAAATGAAGTCTTTGACAACTTCAATCTTTTCTCCATTTACCTTGATGTTATTATTGGTCCAGTGGTGAGGATTTTTATTTTCTTTACATTGAGGCGCAACCCATACTAAAAGCTGTGGTCTTTGATCTTCATCAACAAGTAGTATATGTCCTCTTCTTTGCTCCCACCAAGCACCTTAATCACTGTGTCACCAGGGTCCTCTATGTTATCGCACCCACCCAAAACAAAAGAATTCTAGCATGAAAGAAGCCTTTCAGAATTGTAAATACTTAAACACACACAAATGTTCAGTTCCCAAAGTAACTCTGGGAACTCTAGGTCAGAAGTCAGCAAATGTTTTCTCTACAGGGATAAATAATAAGGAGGTTGGCTTTGCAGACCACATATCTCTGTCATGTAGTGTTTATGGTAGTTGTTGTTGGGTGGTAGTAGTGGTGGTATGCCATGGAGTCGGTTCCGACTCATAGAGACCCTACATAGGATTTCCAAGGCTGTAAATTTTTATAGAGGAAGAAAGCCTCATCTTTCTCCCGCAGAATGACTGGTAGTTTCAAACTGCTGACCTTGAGGTTAGCAGCCTGACTCATAACCACTACAATACCAGAGCTCCTTAACTGTTGTTTAACATCCCTTAAAAATGCAAAAGCAATTCTTAGCTCTGGATCATTCAAAACCAGGTCTCAGTCCTGATTTGGCCCACTGTGTGTAGAGTGCTGACCTCGGGCCTAGGGCCCAGGGAAAATTAATGCGACAGAGTTAAGAGGAAGGGTTTCAAGCTATACTAGCCTCCCAGCTCCTGTCCTCCTGGTTAAGCCTTCTCCTCCGTCTCCACAGCAAGTATGGCTCATTCTCTGATTTTATGACTCTCCCCACTGAACCAAGCACCAACCATGACTTCACTCACATGCTCTGCACCACCCCAGTATCAGATACCTTACCACGCTCTACTGAAAGACCTTTATTGGAAGGAAGGCTGCCATTTCTATAAGCAACCTTCCCAGATGACAGTGGTCAAAAGTTGTTGACTGAGTGAGGGAAGACAGAACACATATGAATGATTTCTGCCCACTTTGTAAAAAAACAGGTCAATCAAAAACAGGTAAAACCACCAACCTTAGCAGTTGGTCCCTCCAATGAAAACCATGCTGAGCATGACTGGCCTGAGGTATTGGAATAGGAAGTCATATCGTAACAGATGGATAGAGCTTTTCAGATACAACATGTCCAACTCCACATATCTCTTAAGGACATCTGAGGCGAGGTCTTCATACCTTGAAATTACAAAGTAAAATAAAGGCTTCTCCATCAAATTAACAAGGAAGTTGGTCATCCATTGGCAGAAAGTCATCTGGTCTGAGAACTGATTATAGTCTCTGGGAATGTAGGACACAGGGTTTGGGCTTCCGGTGAACATCTGCTCCAAGACAGCTGGGAAACCACAGAAGAAGTACACGGAGGGCAAGTCCAGGTACTCAACAAGGATCACGCCACACGGCAAAATTGGAACTGTGAAAAGGGCATCGAACTTACTCTCCCTGAGGAAACTCATGATCTCTGAGTGCTTCAGAAGGGTCTCACAGTTGATGAAGTACATGTTAATGAAACGTCTGAGATTCCTGTACTCCAGAAGAAAATTGCTGAGGGAAGATCTCTCAGCAAAGAGGCTCTTTCCAAAAGAGCGAAAATGGTCCTCCAGTTTCTCATGGTGGTATGGCACTGCATAGGTTCTTCTTGTGTAGTATCAGGATTCCCCCAGGAGCAGATTGACTTCTGGCACCAACACCACAACGTCATGCCCCCTCTTGCCGAGACGCTCAACTACCTCCTTCATGCTAAGCCAGTTGCTTCCATCCAGAGGAACAACCAACAGCTTGTTGCCTCCAACCACACCCCATAGTGCTAACAAGAAAATCCCCGCAGAAGCCCTCTGAGATGCTTGGAGGAGGGTGGTAAGTAAAATAAGAACAATGATGATGAATAGTTCACACTGCTTAAACCAGGGGGAATCTCACTGAAGTATCTGGTGCTCTTCCCTGACCCAGCCTACCGCTCCTTGCTTTGAATTTTGCTTTTTTATATAAAAGAAACCTAGAGTAATTATTCTACACACACAAAGAACTCAGGCCAATGAGGTGACTTAATCAATTTACAACTGCGCTTCTGGGTGTATTTTTCTCTTAGTCCTTACCTATCTGTTGTCCTTCTCCAAAGAGGCACTGTGATCATTTCATGATAACTCTGGAAGAACTCCAGCTTCCTGCTGCTCCCCTTCATACTGATCGCTCTGGACTCCATAAGTCAACTGCTGTTCATGTATATTCACTTTCTTGCCAATTTTATCTCAGGGCAGAATTGAAGAGCTATCTAACAGATGCAAGATTATACAATGAAGTCACCCCCTTCATGTTCTGGAGTTCACAGTAATGGGAGTGTGAAAGGTGGACTGAGGGATGAGGCGTTGACAGAACTTCTCACCCACACATATCATGAATGAACCGTTGCTGTTTGTAGCATTTTGTACCTGCAGCCAAATCTAATCCTCACAGATGTACCCTTGGTTGGTGTTTGCTGCTCTGGAGTTGATTCCTACTCATGAAGACCCCATGTATTCCAGAGGAGAACTGAGCCCCTTTTCCTCTTTACAGAAGGAGTCCCTGTGTGGTACAAATGATTAAGCCTGAGGTTGGCAATTCAAAGCCACTTGAGGCACCTGGGAAAACAGGTCAGGTGGCCTGCTTCCAAAAGTTCTCAGCATTGAAGACATTCTGAAGCAGGTTCACTCTGCACACATGGGGGTCACCGGGAGTCACAATAGGGTCAACAGCAACAACAACATGAATCTTGATGGAAGCAGGTCACGGAGCCTGGAAGTTAGCAGTCAAGGGTGAACCGTCTGTGACACCTAGGGGTCTACAGACATTCTGAGACCACCATTTGCACTCTCAGAGCAGTCCCTTCTTTGTGTGTGTCTAAAGTGTTTTTGCCTGAATTTCCTCAGCGGTCAGACAAGGCCGTGTCTTACCTCCCCCAAGGCTGTGTCCAGAATTGGCTGAGGTAATCCCATGAGTCCTCAGACTGGTGACCAGATAGCCCGGGTTCTAGGTGGAATGGACTGAGGAGCCCTTTGGTGACCCAAAAAACAAACTTTACTCACTGCCACCAACTCCGTTCTGATTCATTGTGAGAGCGTGTGGGGTTTCCGAGCGTGTTAATCTTAATGGGAGCAGAAAGCCTCACCTTTCTCTCTCGGAGCAGCTTTTGGGTGTGAGCTGCACATCTTTCAGTTACCAGTCCAGTGTTTACCCTACAGTGCCACCAGGACTCCTTTGGTGATCAGAAGTTGTTCCTAACACCAGGCGTCATGAACCAGCCCTGGCCTGAGAAAGTGAGGTGGGAGAGAGCAAGTGATTGTAAATGGGGATAGAAGACGGGGGAGACTGAATCGAAGAGCAGAGAGAGTGTAGAAATGTCAGCCAGTGGGCAAGTCTCAGGGTGACAGAACAGGGAGGGAGGGAGACCTGTGTCCTACCTGCTTATCACCTGGCTGAGCGCAGCCCAAGAGACTGGTGGGCAAGTAGACTACCTGGTAGGACTGATCTTGGCTAACTTCCAGTCTGTGGTGAATATTTCACAAATTGTTCACCACAGATGTGACACCGTTCACTGTAGATTACTAAATCAGCACACGTATGCCTGTGCTTACCTTGCTTATTGACTTCTCCATCTCTGCCAAAGACTGTAAATTTGAAAAGAGTGTTTGATTCTGTAGGGAGGTGGAGTTTAGAGAGAGACAGGTGCTAGTCCTTTGTGGAAGCTGAACTTTTGATGAGTGAAACTCACATGAAGCTGTTCACTACAGATGAGTAGCTATGCACAAATAACTCCGTGCTTACCTCGTTGTTGTGGTTGTTGTGTTAAGTGCCATCAAGTGGATTCCGACTCATTGTATAGAGTTTCTGAGGAGCGGCTGGTGAGTTTGAACTGCCGACCTCATGGTTAGCAGTCCAGTGCTTATTATACAGAGACACACCAGGAGTGTGCTTACATTGTGTATTGGGTAATCCACCTGTGGCCAGAGGCAGTCCATAGGGAGACTATGGCATGGCCAACTTTGTGCTGCTGAGGTATTCCTCTTACAAGGTAGTGAGAGTATCTTAGACAATCAGCTTGGGCGCACACAAGCATTCTCCTCAGCAGTTCAAATCTACCAGCTGCTCCAATGAAGAATCAAATCTACCAGCCACTCCAAGGAAGAAAGATGAGGCTTTCTGCTCTAAGATTTGCAGCCCTGGAAATCCTATATATTATGCAATGTTGGGAGCGGCTGAACCGAAGGTCTTAGCGTTGGGGGCAGTTTAACGGAAGGATTGCAACTCAACAGTTGTGGTCCAGAAAATCAGGCTGCTCCCAGGTCAGGCTGCCCCCTGAGGAACTTGCAAAGTCTGCCTCAGGGAACAAGGAATTTGTGAAGTCTTTCCTTGTATGCATCCATGGCCTTCAGATTAGCCTGCAAAAACATCTAGCTACCCTATCTCTGTTTTCCTAGCAACTACATTCTTCTGATAAAGTCCCATCTACTGCTTACATCTATTCAACAAAAGCTTTTTGCAATCTTTTTCCTGCCCCCATCTCTCTTCTTTGATTTGTGTATATAATAAATGAGCTGAACATAGGACAGTATCACAGTATCTCCATCAGAGTGCTGTGTCCCACCTGGTTCCAACTATTCTACTCTCATTTTGTGCCTTGTGTCTTTCCTTTTCCTAATCTTGGGTTTAATCTCTCTGTGTGGGTCATGGAGTATAGCCACTTGTCGAACTCAGCAATGCAGGCTTGTTATGAGTCGGAACCAACCTGACAGCACACCACCACCAAAATCATGTAAAGTAATCATCAGTCACGTTTCCAGTGTTTTAAATACTAATATTGAATACTTTACTTGTAATCCTTAGTCATTTAGCCACTCTTTAGTTAATAACTCATTAACAGAATCATAGCTGCCAAACTGTTCCACAAGTTGGTAATCTCCAAGTTCATCGGTCCAAAAGATAAAAAGACATGGTTTCAAAAGAGAATCAATGTATTAAGGTCATTGTAGACATTGGTCTAAGTCTTTATTTCAAAAGTGCCTATGAATAATGACTTGGCAGTTTGGGATTTTGTTTCCCTGACCTGGCCAGAACATAACCTTCAGCTCAACTCATAAATGTTGGGATGTTAGCCTGGCTTCATGTTACTTGTAGACACCACTGTTGGGAGACAAGATGAGCTGAAAGGTAGGTTTAGGGCCCTTGCTGCCCATGCACCATCCAGCTGGAAAACCCTGCTGAAGCAAAGTCCCTGGTGCTCATATGGAATTTATGTAGATCCGGGTTTCTCAATTTCCCCACTGAAGACACTTTTGGAGATGGGAAATCTTTGTTACATGGCTGGGTATGTCCTGCTCATTCTAAGATGTTTGGAAGCATGCCTAGTTGACAATACCATCCCAGTGATGGAGCAAAAATACCCCAATTTAGGATCACTAATTAGGACACTTGGTATGGTGTTATAGGATAAGCACTGGGCTGTGAACTACAAAGTCAAAGGTGCAATGATTGCTACTCTGAAGCCCTATATGGGGTTGTTATGAGTGAGAAGTGACTCGAAGGCACTTAACAATAACAACAATTTAGATTTTGGAGCACAAGAACAGGAAAAGAGACCAAAGGGCTAGTGTTGTTTTTGTTAGTACTGTTAAGACTCATAGTGACCCTATATAGGGTTTCTGCGGAGTGGCTGTTGGGTTTAAACTGCTGAGCTTGTGGTTAGCCTTCCAGTGCTGATCCTTTAACACCACAGCAGCATGCCGAAGGGTTCATAACCTTGAGTAGTTGGGATATAGTATCCAGGAGTCCTGGTGGTGCAGTGGTTCAGTGCTTGGCTTCTAATGGACAGGTTGTCAGTTCAAACCCACCAGCCATTCCACTGGAAAAAGATGTGGCAGTTGACTTCCATAAAAATCACAGCCTGGAAACCCTAAGTTCTACCCTATACTATAGAGGAA
>NW_006408614.1:5486050-5487715 GCF_000296735.1 Chrysochloris asiatica | reverse complement strand
CCCTTAGTTCTACCCTGTACTATAGAGGAAACCCTAAGTTCTACCCTGTTCTATAGAGGAAGCCCTAAGTTCTACCCTGTACTATAGAAAGGCTGTGAGTTGGAATCAAACCAACATCAATGGATTTCTGACAACTGCTCCCTAATGAATGTCACTACAAGTCCAGGGTGTTTTATTATAAAGAGAAAACTCAGAGAGAGAAAGCTCCAGTCTGTATTAAGCTAGGCTCCAAGGAAGAGAAGGATAGGACAGATTTAGCCCCAATAGCCTGCAAAACACATTCCCATGCTTGCCAATACCCAAGTTGATCTTCAAACAAACATATGCGGCAGCAAGGCCGATGTTGTCAGCTCTCTTACACAGATAGGGTAGACCTCCCTGGGTCATTTAGAGAGTGACAACCTCTCTCTGAACTGGTAAATGTCAACTGGCGGACTGATACAAACTGCTGCATTAAGTTCCCTACACTGAAGTTAAGAGGTGGGTTACCCAGTGGAGACCAGCACTCCAGCTGGCACATGGGGCCCTGAAACCAACAAGACAGACCTCCCAGAGATCCTTCTGGAGAAAAGTTGGACTGTGCTTTCCCTGAAGGCCAGCTCAGATATTAGCGGCCCCCACAAAGCAGAGAAGGAAATCTCAGACAAAACCATAGGACAATACCCAGACTCAAAGGGGGTTCGCTGGTGTGTGGTTTCCAGCTAAAATCCAATTTCAAAAACCCTGCAGCTAATGAAGGAATAATCAGGGACTTGGTACTGCACCCACTGGTGGACAGATTGATCAGTACACACGCTCTCACCTAGGTGGAAGTAATTTAAATGATCCTGAGGACAAAACACAATCTAGACAAAGCACTTTCCCCAAGAGGGGGTACTGGTCTAGTCAGAGCTAAAGTAGACTGGTCAAGAGCAAAGGTCATCGCCACAGGTGATTTGGGATGAAGGCATTTTAGGAGTTGACTTTCAGGAAGGTTAAAGAACAATAACTTCTGCTGGTTGTGAGAGTGTTCTGAGAAAATTAGTCAAACCATAAGCATAAAAGTGCCCAGGAAAGTGTCACCAGAGAGTCCTTCCCCACCACAGCAATACTGTTGTTCATTTCTGCCATCAAACATGGGTGATTTTGTGAGAGTTTCAATGGAAAACCATTGGGCATCCACTCTATAAACCCTATTTGGCTGCTTCTGATTTCGTTCTGCTTTCAAATCTCAAAAAAAGAATCTTTGAAGAGCATCCATCTTTCTTCACTTCCTTGTGTGAAAAAGATTACATTGTTATAGTTCAATTCCCAGATCCCTCAGTTCTTTAGTGATGGACTAAATGGTTAGTGTCCTTGCTGACAAAAGTATTTTGAACATGATGGGCCATACGTGGAGAAATAAAGTTTGTATTTTTAATTTTTATCTTTTCATCCCATTTTCCCACAAACTTTACTAAGCTTCCTCACATACATCATTGGTTCATTAGCCTTGAACTCATGGCCAAGGGCAAAAAGACTCATACCTGGATGAAGCTAAACTCAAAGCGTTCAGCACTACAACTGGAGCCATTTTAAAAAGTGAAATTAGGAAACAAACAAGATGGCGGATCGGGTGGATGTATAGCAGAGAGCTCCGCCAACAACAACACAGAATACCCGACCAAGCAGCTTCAGGGGATGGTC
>NW_006408614.1:5473285-5482485 GCF_000296735.1 Chrysochloris asiatica | reverse complement strand
AAGTTATATGAATTGTTGAATGTGAAACTGATGATGTGCCCTGTGGATTTCACTCAATCCACAATAAAAACCTTAAATTAAAAAAAAAAAAAAAAAAATTGCCACCAGAGACCACAGAAATGCAAATCACATGGCACTGCAAAGACCACCAAAAAGACACTTGTTTCCTGGATGAGGATGCAGACAAAAAGGTACAGTATCCTCTATTTGTCTGTGGGTGGGGCATGCATGTCACATGACTCAACGTTGTCACTGCTCTGAGCATATCTGCCAATGACCACAAAGGTGACATGTGTACTGATGGGGGAACACGAATAAATAAATTCTGTCAAGCAGGTAAATTTGCAAATATGATATCTGTGAATAATGAGGATCAACAACGTATGTTGTTGTTGTTAAGTGCCATCAAGTAGGTTCCAATTCATAGCGACCCTGTATAGCATTGCCAAGGAGTGGCTGGTGAGTTTGAACCACCAAGCTTACAGTCCAATGCTGATCCTACAGCACCACACCAGGAATATATATATATATAATATATATGTATGTATGTATATTTTCTATTCAGCTCTTGAACCTCCTTATTTCTTCCATTTGCTTTAGCATCCCTACTCTGGAGAGCAAGTTTCAGTGTCTCTTCTGACATCCATTTTGACCTTTTCCTTCTTTCTTGTCTTCTCAATGACTTTTTGCTTTCTTCATGTAAGATGTTCTTGATGTCATCCCACAACTCTTCTGGTCTTCGGTCTTTAGTGTTTAATATAACAAATCTATTCTTCAGATGATCTCTAAATTTGGGTTGGTATATATTCAAGGTCATATTTTGGCTCTCGTGGACTTGTTTTCATTTCCTTCAGCTTCAGTTTGAATTTGCATATGAGTAATTGATGGTCTGTTCCACAGTCTGCCCCTGGCCTTGTTTTGACTGATGATATGGAGCTTAGAATTTCAAAGATCAGCTCGAGAAGATAAAGCCAAATATTACAACAAAATGTGCAAACATCTGGAATCAGAAAACCAAAAAAGAAGAACACGCTCAGCATTTCTCAAGCTGGGGGAACTGAAGAAAAATTCAAGCCTCGACTTTCATTATTGAAAGATTCTCTGGGCAAATTATTGAATGATGCAGAAAACATCAAGAAAAGATGGAAGGAATACACAGACTCACTGTACCAAAAGGAAATGGTTAATGTTCAACTGTTTCAAGAGGTAGCATATGATCAAGAGCCAATGATACTGAAGGAGGAAGTCCAAGGTGCATTGAAGGAATTGGCAAAGAATAAGGCACCAGGAATTGATGGAATAAAAATTGAAATCTTTCAAGAAAGTGATACGGCACAAGAGGCACTCACTCATCTCTGCTAAGAAATTTGGAAGACAGCTATCTGGCCGACTGATTGGAAGAGCTCCATATTTGTGCCCATTCCAAAGAGAGGTGACCAAATGGAATGAGGAAATCATCAGACAATCTCTTTGATATCCCATGCGAGTAAGGTTTTACTAAAGGTAATACAGACGCGGCTGTACGCATACATTGACAGAGAACTTCCAGAGGTTCAAGCCTCCTTTGATCAGGGGAGGAGTGTTGGTAGACAGCATGGAATTTAGAGTGGTATAATAAATTGGAAAATTAGGACGATTGGGATACATTTAACCTCCACTTCATAAGGTTCAGCCTCATACTTATCATTCTAAAAAATTATTCTTACAATGTGACATATCAATTAATTGACCTAATAATGTGTTTTGTGCTTCTGTTCTGCCTCCTAGTACATTTCATAGTGATTGGAGTCTAAAGAGCTTGCAAGTGGCTATCTAAGACACCCAAAAGTGCCATCTCTTCACTTGGGACACAGAGAGAAAGAGAGTGAGCAGTAGCAGGAAGAGGATCCGGAACATGAGGCATCCATCACCAGCTGCCTCTTCTGCCCTGAGACCAAAAGAACTAGATGGTGCCTGGCTGCCATTACCCAACATTTTGGACCAAGATTCCATCAAAGAATCCTGATCAAAGGGAAAGAGGCAGACTAGATTTTCACATTCTTGGACCCTAGACTTTCTGGACCCATAAAGGATGAATGAACCTCTAAGACTATTGCCTTGAGGTCATTTTTAAACCTTAAACAAAAATATCATCTGACGTTGTCTTAAAATTGAACAATACTTTAGCTTAATAAGCCAAAAAGTTCTGCTTTGAGACTGAGTATTATGCTCTCTAAAAAAAAAAAATTATTGTGACTTGAGGGACATTTTACATACAAAGTCATCAGGTTTACCTTCAACAAACCACACACTTTGCTTCATCTCAATGACTGCAACCCCCTCCTTGCAACACCAGTCATCCCACCCCTCCCTGTGGTTCCTATTTCCAGTCCACCCTCCTTCCCATCTCTTTTCAAGTTTGTCCTTAGGTGAATGGTCCCCTTTGGATCTGGAATGACTGGCATTGTTGTCTCCATACATACCTACCCATCTACTGCTTGGCTGAAATTTGGATCATGAAAGTAAATAGTCAAGAGACATAGTCTCTGTTTCCTCAAGTCTTTTTCTGACCAGTAAGCCTGGTCTTTTTACTTTTTTAAAAATCATTTTGTTTTGTTTCACATTTTTCTCCTATTCTATCCAGGACCTTCTAATGTGATCTCTTTCCAAGCAGTTGGTACTGGTAGCTGGGCACCATCTAGTTCTTCTGGTCTCAGAGTTATGGACACTGATGTTCACATGTTATATTAGTCCAGTGGACTAATTCATTGGAATCATTTTCAATTCTCATCATTCTTTTTTTTTGCACAGGGAGAGACCAATCGCTGCACCGTAGATGGCCGCTCATGAGCTTTGAAGATCCCAGACGCTCCTCACCAAAGTAGGATACATGACATTGTCCTTGTGGACTATGTTCTGCCAATTGACTACGGTGTCCCCTGAGACTATAGTCCTGAGCCCCCAGGCCCAGCAAATCATTGCCTTCAGATGTCTGATACTATCTAGGGAGTTTTCATCATTTATTCACTGTATGCTCCACCACAGTGTGCTTGCAGCAAATTGCACTGTGTTCTTTTAAGAACTGTCTGTGTGGGATCCAATTGACAACAGCACTTTGGAAGATTAGATAAGAAGCCGTGCGTTTACATTCACAAAAGAGGAACAGCCCAGAAAACCACTGTGAGAACAGTTGCATAACTCAAACACTAGAATCCATGTCATTAAATTGTACCTGTAGAAACTGTTGCATTGCTGTATATTCTTAACAACATGGGCTTGACCCTATGACATGAGGTCTTCTCAGTGGGAACCACTAGTTAGACTGTGAGGGGTTTCTCCATAGGTCCTAGATGGTGTGTGAACAGGGTTAGGAGCTCCCAGAAACAACCAGGGAGCCCCAAGGTAGCCAGTCCTCCGGGAAAAAAAGCAGAAGGGCTATGGTCAGAGATCCTCTCACGTGGGCACCAGTCAAGTGACCTGTGTGTCCTCCCACGTGCTGAGGCTGGGAACACAAAGGTCACTATGAGAAGAACCTTCCCTTGACGGTGGGTCAGAACATCTGGCTAGAATGTCCACCAAGCTGTGGTCTTTGAAAGACTTTGCACATTTTCTTCATAGTATACAAACCATCTGTGCAACCCAAGAATCAAAATTCTGATGACTGCCATTTCATCCCTAATCATTAGAAGTTGTTATTGTTGTGAAGTACTGTCAAGTTGGTTCCAACCCATAACAACCCTGTATTGGGTTTTTGAGAAGCAGCTAGTGAACTTGAACCACCGACCCTGCAGTTGAAACAGCTTTGCAGTCTGGCGCATTAACCTACAGCGCCACACCAGAACTCCAATCATTAGAAGTTGTTGTTGTTGTTGTTGTAAAATGCCGTTGAGTCGGTTCCGACCCATAGCGACCCTGAACAGGGTTTCCGAGGCTGTAAATCTTGACGGGAGTAGAAAGCCTCATCTTTCTCCCATGGAGCAGCTGGTAGTTTTGAACTGCTGACCTTGCGGTTCACAGCCCGATTCGTAACCGCTACGCTATCAGAGCTCCTACATGTTACAATGCAGAATCCTCCTTAAGGAGACATTGTTGTTGGTACGTGCCATCGAGTTGGTTCCGACTCATAGCTATCCTGTAGAGGGTTTCCAAGGAGCAGCTGGTGAGTTAGGACCACTGACCTTGTGGCTGAAAATTACTTGCAGCCCTGCACTTATCCCACAGCTCCGTGCCAGAACTCCTAAGGGGACATACTGGGATGGAGATTGAGATGTGAATGCAGGTATGTTCTGGATCACTTACAATCACTACAGGCTGGTGGGTTTTTTTCAATATGATTGAATACCTCTTATTGACATCTCATTGTTGTTGCTGTTGTTAAGTGCAGTCGAGTTGGTTCCAACCCATTGCAACTCTGTATAGGGTTTCCGAGGAGTGACTGGTGAGCTTAAACCGCTAACCTTGTGCCTCACACCGAATTTGCAGTCCAGTGCATTAACCCACAGTGCCACACCAGAACATATCTATAGGTATATCTACTCTATATCTCTACTTAATATAGCTCTAGTTAATCTTGTAGTCCTGGTGTGGCATTATGGGATAATGTACTGGACCACAAGGTCGATTTGAACCACAGGGTTGGTGGTTCAAACTCACAGCCGCTCTCTGGAAACCCTTTACCGGTTTGCAATGAGTCAAAATCAACTGGACAAAACTTAACAACAACATACTGAATCTGTATAACTAAACTCCACCTGAAGTGATCTTTATTTTAGCTATAGCGATTGTTGTTGATGTTGCTCAGCCATTTTTGACTCACGGGACTTCACATGACTGAGTAGAACTGCCCCATAGCGTTTCCTAGGCTGCAGTATAATAGGAGTATATTACCAAGCCTATTCTCCCATACAATTACTGGGTAGGTTTGAGCTGAAAACCTTTCAGCTAGCAGCCAAGTCCTTAAGCTCTGTACCCCAGAATGGAGAGAGCATGGTGGCTCCATATGATAAACACTATACTACAAACCACAAAGTTGATGATTTGAGCCTACCAGCTGCTCCCTGGGAGAAAGATGAGGCTATCTGCTCCCAAAAAGATTTCAAGGCTATGAATCCCTAGACAGGGTCACTACGAGTCAGAAATATATATGTTAGTGATGTTAAATTCTGTCAAATCAGTATATATATAATCATAGGGGTTGAAGATGGGTTCTATCTCTTAATTAGTATGATATCATAAGAAATCTCACTTTCCATTGCCAAGTAGGGATTTTTTGTTAATATGCTTAGATTTTGCTTTCAAAATAGAATGATTGGTGCCAAAGACACCAGAAATGACATGTTTTTTTCTACTTACATTAAAATTTTTCTTATTACACTTCATCTTTTTAATTTTCTTTAGTTTAAATAAAATCCAGAGCAAATACACAGCCCAAGCCAAATATAATCTCCAAGCCAAATCCACAGTCCTTGTCCTTGAACGGATTCCAACTCATAATGAATGACCACAGAGGACAGAGGACAGCTGTCTCAAGGTTATAGGCCTTTAAGGAAGCTGACTGCCTCATCTTTCTCCCAGGGGTGACTGGTGGGTTGAACCCACCAGTCTCTGGTTAGCAGTGTGCCACCAAGCATCCCTCGTACCCTGACACAGGAAGTTTCTTCTTCATGCCCTTGCACCTTGGAGCCGACGAATTCTGCACCTGGATTCTGCTCTCTCTTTTCACTGGAGCGAATTGTCTAACTTATTAGAAAAAAAACGTTGTTGTTGTTGTTAAGTGCCATCAAGAAGATTCTGACTCATAGTGACCCAGTATAAGGTTTCCAAAAACCACCATCCTAGTGGTTAGAAGTCCAGTGCTTATCCTACAGTGCCACATCAGAACTCCTTTAGAGAAATTGAAAGAAGGTTGGTAATGACCCTTGTCACCTATTTGAGATTTTCTTTCCGGTAGAAAATGTGACAGAAAGGAGAACTTTGGCATAAATTCCAGGAGCGGTCTAAAGACGTTCAGAACGGTGAATCCTCAAACACACACACACAGATCATAGTTTTCCAGAGTCACTCTGGAATCTCAAAGTCAGAGGTTAGCCCATATCTTCTCTAAAAAGCCAAGTTTTAAACAAGCAGGCTTTATACACGTCTCTGTCCCACCTGATTTATAGGTATTTTTGTACGGGTTTCCTTTCAGAATGTGAAAACCAGGACCACTTCTGGACCATTGGAAAGCAGTCCTCTGGCTAGACTTTGGCATTGGGGGTCAGAGCTTGCTGACCCCTGGCTATGTGTCCAGGGAGAATGCATGGGGCAGAGTCTGGAGAATAGGTTTCAACCTTGACTGAACTCCCGGCTCTTGTCCCCTTTACGTCTTCTCCTCTGTCTCAACAACACGTGTAGTTCCTACTGTGATTCTGACACTCGTCTTAGATGACCAAGCACGAGTCCTGACTTCACTCACATCCTCTGCATGTCTTACCCTCCCCTCTACTACCTGCCTGGGACCCCTTTACCCCCTATTAGAAGGAAGACAGCCATTTCTTCAGACAGCTCACTGCATTTCAGTGGGCAGAGATTGCCCACTGAATAAGAGGAAAGAACACATATGAGTGATTTCTGCCCACTTTCTAAGAAACAGGACAATCAAAGATAGGTAAGACCACCCACCTGAGTTAATTGTCCCCTCTTGTTGCAGTTGGTCCCTCCAATGAAGACCATGTTGGGCATGATGGGCTTGGAGTACTGGAACACAAAGTCGTATCTTAAAAGATGGATGGAGCCTTTCTGTCCTAAGGTGATTAAGTCCACATCTCTCTTGAGGAGATCTGAGGCAATATCTTCAAATTTTGAATTAATAAATTTAATAAAAGGGGCCTCCAACAAATTGACAAGAAAGTTGATCACCCGCTGGCAGAAAGTCATCTGGTCTGTGAACTGAGTATAGTCTCTGGGAATGTAGGACACAGGGTTGGGGCTTCCGCTGAGCATCTGCTCTAGGGCACCTGGATAGCCCCGGAAGAAGTACACGGAGGGCAGGTCGAGGTACTCAGCCAGGATCATGCTACAGATTAAAAGTGGGTCTGTGAAAAAAGCATCGAACTTACTCTCTCTGAGGAACTGCAGGGTCTCTGAGTCCTTCAGAAGACTCTTACAGTTGGTTACGTACATGTCACCAACAAGCATGACATTCCTGTACTCGATCAGAGGTTTCATCAGGAAAG
The DNA here is from genome assembly GCF_000296735.1 of Chrysochloris asiatica. Taxonomy (NCBI): domain Eukaryota; kingdom Metazoa; phylum Chordata; class Mammalia; order Afrosoricida; family Chrysochloridae; genus Chrysochloris; species Chrysochloris asiatica. The sequence goes on along the minus strand of NW_006408614.1, from coordinate 5,475,292 downwards.
AACTCTCAGCAAAGATGCTGTTTCCAAAGGTGCGAAAACGGTCCTTCATCTCGTCCTGGGAATAGGGCACTGCATAGGTTCTTCTGGTGTAGTAGCGGGATTCCCCCAGGAGCAGATTGACTTCTGGCACCAACACCACAACATCATGCCCCCTCTTGCCGAGACGCTCAACTACCTCCTTCATGCTAAGCCAGTGGCTCCCATCCAGAGGAAGAACCAACAGCTTGCCTCCTCCGACCAACCCCCACAGTGCTAACAAGAATACCCCCATGGAAGCCCTCTGACGTGCTTGGAGAAGGCAGGCCATGCTGGAGGGGGCGCTGTGGAGAGATTGAGGGACAAGGAGGTAGAGATGAGAGAAAAAGAGATCAAGAGACACAGAGAAACAGATAGAGATAGCGAGCACGTCGCTGTCAATGGAGACAGAAGGATAGAGCAAACAAGAGGCAAGAGAATATAAAGATGGAAACTATTGGGCAAGCATCAGAGTGACAAACAGGGAGGGAGCTGACCAGCGTTCTACTTGCGCAGCACCTGGCTGTGGGCCACACAGGGTGGGGGATTTGGAAAGCAGGTTTTATAAGTGAAAGGTGATTCGTGGAATATTCTGGAACAGATTCGAAAGAGCTAGTCATGCTCAGTTGAGCTGACATGAGTAACCCAGCCACTGAGAAGACATGCTGTCTGGACAAGGAGAAGAAACTTGAGGAACAGGAGCTAAGAGGCCACCCCAAGCACAAGTCAGTGGTTCAAGTTCAACAGCTGCTCCTCACAAACCCTGTACACGGTCATATGGATCATAACCGACTTGATGGCACTTAACAACAACGAGCAAGCACAGGGCTGGTCCCAGGAATGCAGCCAGGATGCAAATGCATTGCAGGGCAGGTGAAGACTGTGGGGTGCCAGCTAGCTGCAGGTCCCTGGGCTCCCTACTAGGGAGGCACAAGCACAGGCTGTCCTGCTCATAACCATCAGGGGCAGCTGGTCAGGGTCCAGACATCAGCAAGACACCAAGCTTTCTGTCATCCCCTCAACTCTGACTCATCATGACCAATAGGACTGGGGAGACATGCTCATAAAGTTTCCAAGTCTGTAAACCTTCACAGAACCACACCAGTCACCTCTTTTTCCCTTGGGGTGGCTAGTGGGTTTGAACAACTGAACTTTCAGGCAACAGCTGAGCACTGTCGACCACTGTGCCACCAGGGCTCACTGAGCACAGCCAAAGTGAAAACCAGAGTTTGAGCAACTCCGGATGGGTATAGGCAAACTGGTATTCAGGTATGTGCAGATGTATTCCTAGGAGAGAACTGAAAGAAACATCCGTGTTACTGTTGTTCACGGGACAATTCTTTTACAAAGACTTGCTAGGTCCGTCTTCCTGGTTTGTGTTCCACCAGAGATGACTTTGCTGGTGGGACAAACTGACAGACAGTGATGGCAAAGTATCAATGAACAGGAAAAGATAGAAACATTAACTGCCTCTTCCCCGCCAATACTAATCAGGTTACGGAATGTGACCAATACCACCCAGGAGACAAGCTAGAATACTAATCAGGTTACTGAATGGGACCAATCCCTCCTGCCCAGAAGATAAGCTAGAATGTTAATCAGGTCACCGAATGGGACCAATCCCCCTGATTTCCCTCCTGTCCTCAAACAGGTCAGCACCCTAGCCCCTCCCCATCTCTGACCCCCTATAGGCCCATGTTGCCCTCCATTTGGCACTCAGAATCTGGAGAAGCTAGCTCCTCTGAGCCAGAAGGCTTAATAAAATCTGGAACTCTGCTTCACCTCTCTGAGTGGCCTTGGTTTCTTCAACCACAGATCAAGAGCTGCCGTGACACTCTACAGCTGAGGGTTGCTGTGGCACTCTCAAATCTAAAACTGCTGTAACATCAATATTGTTGTTGTTGTTAAGAGCCATTGACACTCCCAGCTAAGGTTATTCACGGTATAAGTAGATTTGTGTTATCTTTCAGTAATCCAGAACTTGATTGGAAC
>NW_006408614.1:5468164-5470618 GCF_000296735.1 Chrysochloris asiatica | reverse complement strand
AAAAAAAAAAAAAAAAAGAGCCATTTAGTCATTCTGACCCAAAGCCATCCTGCATAGGGTTACTGAGGAGCAGCTGTTGGATTTGAACTGCCGACCTGTGCTTGGGGTAGCCCCTTAATTACCATTCCTCAAGCTTCTTCTCCTTTTTTGCGGAAGCAGAAAACTCCTGGAGCAGATGGTGGGCTCACTGCTGAGCTCATGGTTTTCAGTCCAGTGTTTACCCTACAGAGCCATCATGCTCACCTGAAGTATCAACTGTTGTTGTTTGGTTGTTAAGTGCAGGTGAGTGCGTTCCTACTCATAATGACCCTCTATAGTGTTTCGTAGAAGTGACTGGTGAGCTTGAACCACTGACCTTGTGGTTCAAACCGACCTTGCAGTTCGGCACATTAATCTACAGCACCACACCAACACTGGGAGGTATCAATTTTGTTGATGTTAAGTGCCATTGGGTTGGTTCCGACCCATAGCGACCCTGTATAGGGTTTCTGAGGAGTGAGTGGTGAGCTTGAATTGACAATTTTGGGATTCAAACTGACTTTACAGTCCAGTGTGTTAACTCACAGTGCCACCCTAAGATTCTAAAGTATCACTGTTGGTGTTGTTAAGTGCCATCGAGTTGGTACCTACTCATAGCGACCTTATACATAGCCAAACGAAACACTGCCCAAACTGGGCCAACCCCACGCTTGAGTCCATCAATGCTGCCACTTGGCCAAGCCATTTCATTGGGGGTCTTGCTCTTTTTCTCTGATCCTCCATCTTACCAAACAAAGTTTCACTAGATCATGTAATTAAGGGTATTGCAGCCCACTCTTATTCCTTGTGTTGGTTTATCACATCAGATTACATTCATGGGGGATTAGCACATATTTGCCACATGACATCATTACGTAAATACCAAATCACTGAGAATCATAGACTAACCAAATTGATAAATAAAATGGGGGAATACAGTTCAATCCATGACAGGACCACAGTTTCATGGGACAATTCAATAAAATAGCATCCTATTCTGTTCAACTGAACATCTGTCCAGTGGAAGTTACGCTGTAAACACTCACACATCTACGCCAAGGGAGCTGGACAACAGCTACCTGGCCAATCAACTGGAAAAGATTCCAAAGAAAGGGGGTTCACCAGAATAGGGTAAGTATAGAATAATATCATATTTGTACTCATCCCAAAGAAAGGGGATCCACCAGAATGGGGTAATTATAGAATAATGTCATTAATTTAACATGCAAGTAAAATTTTGCTGAAGTACACTCGAAAATTGTTGCAGCAGTACATCAACAGGAAAGTCATAAATTCAAGCTGGATTAAAAGAGGAGGATATAAGATAACAGATATTATTACTGGTATAAGATGGATCTTGGCTGAAAACAGAGAATAGCAGAAAGGCATTCAACTTTGTGGATCAAAACAAATTATGAATAACATTAGGAAGAATAGAAATTCCAGAACATTGAATTGTGATCGTGAAGGAACTATACGTAGACCAAGAGACAGTGATTCTAACAGAACAAGTTAATACCATGTGGCTTAAAGCCTGAAACCTACACTTCAAGGTTGTGTCTTTATACAATATGTACTTAGTTTACATGCTAACTGAAGAATTCAAGAATCAAGCTAAGCTATATGAAGACTAACCCAGCATAAGAATTGGAGAAAACCCACTAACAACCTGAGATATGCATGTGACACAGCCTGCTTGCTGTAAACAAAGAGACCTTGAAGCATTTACTGATAAATCAAATACTACAACCTTCAGTAGGAAGTGCACCTCAACATAAAGAAGGGATATCTTACCTTGGACAATAACTCTCTCTGATTGCAGTTGATGCCTCCAACGAAGATCATGTTGGGTATCACATACTCCAAAGCAAAGTCTGTTTGTAACAACAAATTGATGTATGACTGTAGAATCATATACTGTGACCAGCATTTGGAGAATCTAAGAGACGATTTATGGACAAAATAAATGCTCCTTCAAATGGAAGACTAAGGAGCTCTGGTAGCATAGTGGTTGCGAGTCAGGCTGCTAGCCTCAAGGACAGCAGTTCAAAACTACCAGCCATTCCACAGGAGAAAGATGAGACTTCCTGCTTATGTAACGATTTACATCCTGGAACCCCTATGCAAGGTCGCTATGGGTCAGAACCTACTCCACGGCACATAACCATCACCAAATAGAAGACTTGGTTCCGTACTCTCTCCCTGAAGATCATGTCTGAGAACACTAAGAGACCTCTGGGAACATAAGAAACAGGACTGGGGCACTGGGCATCTTCTTCAAGATAATGACAAAATGGTCCTCTGGTGAAGCCCCCAGGTGGGAGTGAAAAGGATTTGGCAATAATTAAGCCACACAGATCAAAAGGGTTTGTCAACACCGCATCAAAAGAACTCTCCTTTATGAACTCAACTGCCCTGCACGTTTATGCGATGGAC
>NW_006408614.1:5461690-5467959 GCF_000296735.1 Chrysochloris asiatica | reverse complement strand
TACAAGGTTTCTGAGGAGCAGTTGGTGAGCTTGAACCACCGACCTAGTGGTTCAAACTGAGTTTACAGTCCAGCGCATTAACTCACAGTGCCACACCAGGACTCCTTCAAATAGAATATAAATCTGAGTGCCGAGACTTCCATTGAGAACTGGCAAAAACCACGAAATAGCGATCTAGATCCTCCACTGTGTAAGAAGTGTAATAAGACTTTACTGTGATGTTGAAGGATTTTCCCAGGAACCAACTCACCTCCAGCCTGACTATGACCAACTCAAGCTCTCTCTACATGAGTTTTTCCACAACATCGCACATGGTGAACCAGTGGCTCTCATCCATGGGCACAGCCATCAGCTTGCCTGTTTGGCAAAGCCAGATGTCAGCAGGAAGCACACACACACAGAGGAATTTGCAGATGCTGCCACTTGTAGAAGTTTGTAGAAGTACAAGCACAAAACCTGCCCACAAGAGAGGGTGTGGGTTCCTCCAGGCATCGAGAAGTGTGCACAGAATGCCAATGATTTCTTTATTCATGAGGACGATAATCAATGATGGGGTAGATAAGATGGCAGACTAGGCAGAAAGGCTGTAAAAGTCAGTACAATAAAGATACTGAAAACCTAATGAAAGAGATGCAGATGATAGTCTGGGAACTCTGAGCTTCAGATGAAGATATAGAGAAGTGGATTGAATGCTTTCTAGGTGATATGAGACAGGCACAGCCATCTTGAGCTTTTGTGAGTGGTTTCAGAGCCAAGAATAATTGCCAAAACATACCTGTGGCTCACAGAGAAAAAGGTGCAATTTTTTCTTGTTCTATACACTCCCCTGGTGAACAGAGGTGTGGCTGACCCCCACTTGCATACACCTCCAGCAAAGTTCCCACTTTAGCGGAGCTGCACATAGCTGAGCACGGGTTTGTGGTCCCATTAAAGCTGCCTGCACTGACCTGGTTTGGACGGGCCCTGCTCCAGATCTGCAGAGCCAGCCCTGGCCAGCCCTCACTAGGAGAAGCAGCAGAACAGATGTGTGCAGAGAAAACAAAAGCACAGAAAAGAAACTGCTGACCGTGTGGGCAGCCAGGTCATCTGCAGTGTGGTCATCTTAAAATTTCACAGGTGACTTTATAGGCCAGAGGGTAGTGGGTGGTGCAGAAGCTTACCATTTATTGGTGGACAGAAAGGGGCAGATTTTTTTCCTTTTCTTCTTGCACCCCCACGTTACCTGGTGACTAGAGGTGGGGTTGGCCCCCATCTGGACACACTCCCAGGGAAGTGCCAGCTCTCTGGGATGGTGAAGTCACATCACAGTGTGTGGGGAGCTAGCAGCACCAACTTCAGTACTTGGAATAAGGTGTGGCCTCTTCTAGACCTTCAGAGCTGGCTCTGGTCAGCCTTGGCCTAGAGGGACCTCTCACCCTCAGCTCCCCTCTGGGATGGAAATACCCTGATCCACCAGTTACTTTGGGGTCTGCAGAAACTATTTCCAGATTGGATGCTCAGAACAGAAAACACCTAGTCCTATAGAAACTCCATCTAGGGTTGAGCGTTACTATCTCATTCCTTACCCATCAACGAGGTGAGTCCTAGGCTGGCAGGACACCCCAGAATCTTCTCCTTTCCAAGACTGGTACCTGCTCTGCTTTTTCCCCCCTCTTTCATTGCTTTTATTTCTTTATTCTTTCTCCTTCACCTTTGTCTCTCTGGATATCTTTCCTTTTAATCTTCCCTTTCATCGTTTCCTTTTTTTTCTGCTTCTATCACCTAACTGCTGCTACTTCTTTCCTTCATCTTATTATTATTATTAATATTATTATTAATTCCTCTTTATTTAAGTTTTTTTGTTGTTACTACTCTTTAGTCTCTTTCCTTATTACTCATTCCTCTCTATAATTGTGTTTAGATTTTTTCTTTATTTTTATTTTCTCTTTTTATTATTTTATTTTCCTCTCCCTCTTTTCTCTCATTTGCTTTTTGCTTTTCTTTACTATTTTCTTTCTTTCTTTTCTTTTTTGCTGTTGTTTGCTGGTTTCTTTTTGTTTTTTTTGTTTTTTTTTTCATTCTCTCTTGTGTGTGTGTTTTCTCTTGTTGTCTCACCTGACAGGAAACAGACATTGTAGCCATACAACTCAACCACAACTGTACATTCTATAGCTCCACCCATTGGGCAAGAGCTGATACTAGCTGCTATATACTGGATCAATGACAACAGCCAACATCAGCAAAATCCATCCTAAACTGAATGGCACAAACAGCAGAGAACAGTGCTGAAGCTCATCTCCTGATCACATGTACCAGGAGTCAATTGGTGAGAGCCTAAGAACACACCAACACACATTCATCAACTTAATATAAATACAACACCACAGTGTCTCGAAAGGCAGACAATTTTTGCTCACACAAAGAAACAAGACAGAGTGGCTCAAACAAATGATAAAGAAGTAGAGCTAGAAAACTTTTTTGTGGGAAAAGAACCTTTGGAACTACCTGAAAAGGAATTCAAAAAAATGATACTCTTGTACATCCAGAAGATTGAAAGATCAAGGAAAACAAGGAAGACATCAGGAAAGTGCTATAGGAACGACCAGCATAGCTCTCTCTTTTACCACTTGCCCTACAGGAACAATAGGACAAGTGGTAAAACAAAGAGGTATGCTCAGGGATAAGGAACCACAGCTCAAGCGCCACTTAGAAGACCTCAAAGTTTCCACTTGTGCCCATAAAGAAAGACGAATTTCTGTAGTAGCACAGCTGGTTTTGCCAACTGCCAAACCCAGAATCTTATTGTAGGAGAGGCTGAATTACCATGCTGGCTCAACTTCCAATCTGGAGTGGTGTCTGATGCTAAAATGAAGGCACTGACTAGGAAGAAGTGGGATCCTGAAACTTGGGATGAAGACATTTGGGCAGATAATCAGGAAGCTGGAGACAGAGAGCCCATAAATGCCACTGAATCACTCTTGCCAACAGCCCAAGCCCTCCCATCTGAAGAGATTATTCCATTGAGATAAATTCATCTGTTTCTACTGAGATGATACCTGCTGAAATGTTGCCTAAGGTGTTGTCTGGGGTATCACCTAAGGTAAATGTCTTGCAAGACATTGCTGAATGTTCCCAGGAAACACCTCCAACAATTATTGCCTATAGACCTATAACTAGACTTCAGTCTCAGTGAGCCACAAAAGACCTGCTTGATTTTTCTAATATGTATAAACAGAAATCAGGAGAATATATGTGGGAATGGCTATTCAGGGTATGAGGTAATGGTGCAAGGGACATAGGGTTGGATCAGTCTGAGTTAATTGAAATGAGCCCACTAGGCCCCAGATTCTTCAATCAATGTTTCAGCTCAACCAAAACAAGGTGGGCGTGGGTACCATAATGGACAGCGGAATCAAGAGTAATCCGAATACTCTGATTTGTGTAGACTCCTGGTGTGGCATTGCAAGATAATGCACTGAACCACAATGGTGGTTTCATGCCTCCCGCCAGACACTGCTTGGAAACCCTATATACAGGGTCGCTATGAATCAGAACCAACTCAACAGCACTTAATAATAACAAAGACATTGGCTAATTAGACAGGGTGTCTCTTGGAGTGAAATAGATGAGAAAAATAGCAAATATTTACTTGACTCATACAAGAGAAAGAACTCTAGGTCACGTGAACAGCAGTGTGACTTGAATCATCAAAACAGACAGTGTTTGCCTTCAATCAATTTCCAGACTTGAGCCAGTTACAGACCCACAACGCCTTGAATGAATGAGTGGCCAGGTGTCTTTGAGGAAGAACCCAGCTACACTGCCTGCTTTCCCCAAGAGATCTATGGCCTTTTACACCGCATCCCCATTAACTATCTAACTTGTGCAAAAAACACAGCGTTTTTTCTGTGCAAAAAAACCAGATGGATCTTGGAGAATGACAGAGGATTATCACAAACTGAACCAGGCCATGGCTCCAATTGCAGCTGTGGTTCCAGATGTTATTACTTTGCTTGAGTAAATTAATTCATCTGCTGGTGCCTGGTATGTAATTCCCCATTGTGAACTGGATGTTGTCTTAGCCACAGAGTCATAAATTTGGACGTGCACAGCAGCACTCCATCATTAAATGGAAGTGGTCTATAAGAGACCCACGTGAGCAGGACCTGAACTCACAAGTTGCATGAGGAAGTGACCCAAAAGCTCATGGTGCCCACTTCTGCCACATCACCCTCCATTTCCCCATCTAGACCTATGTCCTCATAGGGAGGTCCTTACCGTCAGTTAACTGAGAAAGAGAAAATTCATGCTTGTTTACAGATGGTCCTGCACGATGTGTTCTTTACACAGGTTAGATAGTTAATGCGGATGTGTTGGGACTCACCATCCCTGCATCCTTCAAGTCCACTCAAAGTGGACAGCAGCAACACTATACAGCCCCTTTCGGGAACTACTCTGAAGAACCGTGGTGAAGGGAAATCCTCCCAATGAGCAGACCTTTGAGCAGTACATCTGGGTCATTTTGTTTGGAAGGAGAAATGTATACTGATTCAGCCAATGGTTTCACTGGTTGGTCAGGGATGTGGAAGGACCATGATTGGAACATTGGTGACAAGAATGTGTAGGGAAGAAGCATGTGGATAGACTTCACTGGATGGGTCAAAAGGTGCACAGATATTTGTGTCTCCTGTGAATGCAGCCAAAGGGTTGCCTCGGCAAAAGAGGATTTTAGCAACCTCGTATTCTTTCTCCAGCCACTCCTGTCATTGTCCAATGGGCTCATGAATGAAGTGGCCATGGTGGAAGAAGTGGGGGTTATGCATGGGCTCAGCGGCATGGCCTCCAACTCACCAAAGCTGACTTGTCTACAGCCTCTGCTGTGTGCCCAATCTGCCAGCAGCAGAAACCAACAGAGTCCCAGAGAGGGGACCATTCTTCAGGGAGATCAGACAGCAATGTCACTGTCAGTTGATTATATCGGACCACTTCCATCATGGAAAGGGCTGTGTTTTGTTCTTACTGGAATAGACACTTATTCAGGATATGGATTTGCCTTCCCTGCACACAGCGCTTCTGCCAAAACTACCAACCGTGGGCTTACAGAATGCCCTTCCTGCCATCATTGAATCCCACACAGCCTCGTCTTAGATCAAGGGATCCACTTTACAGAAAATGAAGCACAGCAGCGGGCCTATGCTCATGGAATTCACTGGTCTTATCACATTCCTTGTCGTCCTGAAGCAGCTGGTCTGACTAAGTGATGCAATGACCTTAAGAAGACACAATTATAGTGCCAGCTAGGTGACAATGCCTTGCAGGGTTGGGGCAATGTTCTCCAGGAGGTTGTATATGGTCAAAAACAGCGTCCACTACATGGTGCTGCTTCTCCAATTGCCAGGATCCATAGGTCCAGGAACCAAGGGGTAGAAATCTGAGTGCATCACTTGTTATTACTCCGAGTGACCCACTTGAAAATGTTTTGCTTCCTGTCCCTGTGACCCTAAGTTCTTCAGGTCTGGATGCTTTAGTTCACAAAGGAGGAACACTCCCATCTAAAGACACAACACTGATTCCACTGAACTTGAAGTTAAGAATACCTCCCAGCCATTTTGCAATCCACATGCCTCTGAATCAGAGTCCTGGTAAGGTGTTCTAGGATAAGCACCGAATGCCAAGGTTGTTTGAATCACAATGTCAGCAGCTCAAAGTCACCAGTGCTCCTTGGAAATTCTATTCAGGATCGCTATGAGTTGGAACCAACTGAATGGCACTAAACAACAACAACATGCCTCTAGGTCAACAGGCAAAGAAGGGGTGTGATTGAAGGAGAATTTGGTTTGACATTACCTAATGGAGCTCTCCATTGATAAGAAAAGATTGAAGTTGTCAAGGACTTCATTCTTCTTCGATCAACTGTCAACACTCGTGGAAGCAGCAGTCAAGAGATCAGACGACGTATTGCATTGGGCTAATCTTTTGCACAGGAACTTTTTAAAGTGTTGAAGAGCAGAGATATCAGCTTAAGGACTAGGGTGCGCCTGACCGAAGCTATGGTATTTTCAATAACCTCATATAGATGTGAAAGCTGGACAGTGAATAGGGAAGACCGTAGAAGAATTGATGCCTTTGAGTTGTGGTGCTGGAGGAGAATACTAAAAGTGCCATGGGCTGCCAAAAGAACCAATACATCTATTTTGGAAGAAGTGCAGCCAGAGTGCTCCTTGGAGGCCAGGATGGCTAAGCTTCCTTCGTCTCTCATACTTTGGACATATTGTCAGGAGGGAACATTC
>NW_006408614.1:5435740-5438353 GCF_000296735.1 Chrysochloris asiatica | reverse complement strand
TGCTTGGAAACCCTATATACAGGGTCGCTATGAATCAGAACCAACTCAACAGCACTTAATAATAACAAAGACATTGGCTAATTAGACAGGGTGTCTCTTGGAGTGAAATAGATGAGAAAAATAGCAAATATTTACTTGACTCATACAAGAGAAAGAACTCTAGGTCACGTGAACAGCAGTGTGACTTGAATCATCAAAACAGACAGTGTTTGCCTTCAATCAATTTCCAGACTTGAGCCAGTTACAGACCCACAACGCCTTGAATGAATGAGTGGCCAGGTGTCTTTGAGGAAGAACCCAGCTACACTGCCTGCTTTCCCCAAGAGATCTATGGCCTTTTACACCGCATCCCCATTAACTATCTAACTTGTGCAAAAAACACAGCGTTTTTTCTGTGCAAAAAAACCAGATGGATCTTGGAGAATGACAGAGGATTATCACAAACTGAACCAGGCCATGGCTCCAATTGCAGCTGTGGTTCCAGATGTTATTACTTTGCTTGAGTAAATTAATTCATCTGCTGGTGCCTGGTATGTAATTCCCCATTGTGAACTGGATGTTGTCTTAGCCACAGAGTCATAAATTTGGACGTGCACAGCAGCACTCCATCATTAAATGGAAGTGGTCTATAAGAGACCCACGTGAGCAGGACCTGAACTCACAAGTTGCATGAGGAAGTGACCCAAAAGCTCATGGTGCCCACTTCTGCCACATCACCCTCCATTTCCCCATCTAGACCTATGTCCTCATAGGGAGGTCCTTACCGTCAGTTAACTGAGAAAGAGAAAATTCATGCTTGTTTACAGATGGTCCTGCACGATGTGTTCTTTACACAGGTTAGATAGTTAATGCGGATGTGTTGGGACTCACCATCCCTGCATCCTTCAAGTCCACTCAAAGTGGACAGCAGCAACACTATACAGCCCCTTTCGGGAACTACTCTGAAGAACCGTGGTGAAGGGAAATCCTCCCAATGAGCAGACCTTTGAGCAGTACATCTGGGTCATTTTGTTTGGAAGGAGAAATGTATACTGATTCAGCCAATGGTTTCACTGGTTGGTCAGGGATGTGGAAGGACCATGATTGGAACATTGGTGACAAGAATGTGTAGGGAAGAAGCATGTGGATAGACTTCACTGGATGGGTCAAAAGGTGCACAGATATTTGTGTCTCCTGTGAATGCAGCCAAAGGGTTGCCTCGGCAAAAGAGGATTTTAGCAACCTCGTATTCTTTCTCCAGCCACTCCTGTCATTGTCCAATGGGCTCATGAATGAAGTGGCCATGGTGGAAGAAGTGGGGGTTATGCATGGGCTCAGCGGCATGGCCTCCAACTCACCAAAGCTGACTTGTCTACAGCCTCTGCTGTGTGCCCAATCTGCCAGCAGCAGAAACCAACAGAGTCCCAGAGAGGGGACCATTCTTCAGGGAGATCAGACAGCAATGTCACTGTCAGTTGATTATATCGGACCACTTCCATCATGGAAAGGGCTGTGTTTTGTTCTTACTGGAATAGACACTTATTCAGGATATGGATTTGCCTTCCCTGCACACAGCGCTTCTGCCAAAACTACCAACCGTGGGCTTACAGAATGCCCTTCCTGCCATCATTGAATCCCACACAGCCTCGTCTTAGATCAAGGGATCCACTTTACAGAAAATGAAGCACAGCAGCGGGCCTATGCTCATGGAATTCACTGGTCTTATCACATTCCTTGTCGTCCTGAAGCAGCTGGTCTGACTAAGTGATGCAATGACCTTAAGAAGACACAATTATAGTGCCAGCTAGGTGACAATGCCTTGCAGGGTTGGGGCAATGTTCTCCAGGAGGTTGTATATGGTCAAAAACAGCGTCCACTACATGGTGCTGCTTCTCCAATTGCCAGGATCCGTAGGTCCAGGAACCAAGGGGTAGAAATCTGAGTGCATCACTTGTTATTACTCCGAGTGACCCCACTTGAAAATGTTTTACTTCCTGTCCCTGTGACCCTATGCTCTTCGGGTCTGGATGTTTTAGTTCCCAAGGGAGGAATACTCCCATCTAAAGACATAACACTGATTCCACTGAACTTGAAGTTAAGAATGCCTCCTGTCCAGTTTGCAATCCACATGCCTCTGAATCAGAGTCCTGGTAAGGTGTTCTAGGATAAGCACCGAATGCCAAGGTTGTTTGAATCACAAAGCCAGCAGCTCAAACTCACCAGTGCTCCTTGGAAGCCCTATTCAGGGTTGCTATGAGTCAACCAACTGAATGGCATTTAACAACAACAACATGCCTCTTGATCAACAGGCAAAGAAGGGAGTTACTGGACTGGGTGGTGTGATTGAAGGAGAATTTGGTTTGACATTACCTAACAGAGCTCTGGTAGTGTAGTGGTTAGGAGTCGGGCTGCCAACCTCAAGGTGAGCAGTTTGAAACGACCAGCTGCTCCACAGGAGAAAGATGAGGCATTCTGCTCCTGTAAAGATTTACAGTCTTGGAAACCCTTTGCAGGGTCGGTATGAGTCAGAACCAACTCCATGGTACTTAGCAACAAAAACAACATATATATCTAGAGAGAGAGAGGGGAGTCCTGGTGTGGTGCTGTTGGTTAATGCACTGGACTGCAAGGTTG
>NW_006408614.1:5431816-5432523 GCF_000296735.1 Chrysochloris asiatica | reverse complement strand
AGCAAAAAATGTATACCATATTCATGAATATGGAGTCCTGGTGTGGCACTGTGGGATAAAGCACTGGACTGCAAGGTCATCGGTTCAAACTCACCAGCCGCTCCTTGGAAACTCTATGCAGGGTCTCTATATGAGTCAGAACCGACTCGATGGCACTTGAAAACAAACAACAACATATTTGTGAATTTTTGTTGTTGTTGTTAAGTGCCATCGAGTCAGGTCAAACCAAGGTTTCCAAGGATCAGCTAATGAGTTTGACCCACCACCCTTGCAGTTCAGACTGACTTTTCAGTCCAGTGCATTAACCCACAGCTCCTCACCAGTACTACATATTCATGAATAGGAAGATTTAATAAGAAAGAGATACCAATGTTTCTCAAATTCATTTAAAAAGCATAATGTAATAATAAAAGAGTCCTAATAGTTTGTTTTTCCGTGGGAGAATGATGAGACTTTCTGCTCCTGTAAAGATTTACAGCCTTGGAAACCCTGTACAGGGTCTCTATGAGTCGGAACCAACTCCAAAGCATGTAACCACCGGCCACCAAATATGATAAAAGTGCATTTCAATTCAATGGATTTTTTAAAAATAAATAGTGTTAGGGTAGCTGACTATTCATTTAGAAAAAATAAAATCATATCCTTATGCTTAGTTAATCAAAAGTTCTAACTGATTAAACGAAATGCAGACGGGTCTCTTGTGATAC
>NW_006408614.1:5430572-5431716 GCF_000296735.1 Chrysochloris asiatica | reverse complement strand
CACAAAAACTTGAGCCAAAGATGTCCCTTACCAGCTTTCACATGAACTATGGGTTCATTTTTCTCTTACTCCCCACTAATCTGGTGTCCCTCTCCAAAGAGGCAAGTTGACAACGTGAAGAGAAGTCCAAAGTCCTCCCACAGCCTGCTGCTGCCCTTCATCTCCAGCTCTCTGGATGCCACCTCATCAAGGATGTCCACCTCACCAGTGAATGAGTAGCAACTGTCTTACCAACTTTCCTCAGAGAGGAAAGGGAGCATTATCCTAACAGATGTAAGACGGAACAATAGCCCCTCCCACATGATGCTTTAAGGAGCTCTGGTAGTGTAGTGGTTACGAATCGGGCTGCAAACCTCAAGGTCAGCAGTTCGAAACTACCAGCTGTTCCATGGGAGAAAGATGAGGCTTTCTGCTCCTGTAAGGATTTACAGCCTTGGAAACCCTGTGCAGGGTCACTATGAATCAGAACTGACTCCACAGCACGTAACCACAACCACCACATGATGCTTTGCTGTGAACCACAACGGTGGATTGAAAGGTGGGCCAAGGGCTGAGAAGCGGATGGGAGGAGTGGAAAGAATGTCCCACTCACACATGTCTTCAATAATTCATTGCTATTGGTAGCATTTGTGTTACTTGTATTCATATCTAATCCTCATGGATAAGATGAGAGTAAACCTGAAAGTATTGCTACAAAATCCTGGAAATGCTAATCAGACAAAAATATCGGAATGTGAAGCTATTCTTTATTGGCAGATCCTCCTTTAGGTCTGTACACATCTGAAGGTGGTGTTTCCATCTCGCTAACTCTTCCCCGAAGAATTCTACACTCTTCTATTTACCACCTGTTAACATGGAAGTTTTGACATCCTCAAGGGACTCAAATTGTGTTCCTTATCATTGTTCTTTCAGTTGACAGAACAGAAAGAAGCCCGAAAGGGCAAAATCAGGGCTGATTGATGAGGGGGCAAGGTTTCCAAAAGAAACTCTTCCTAGGACAGCCCTTGTTGCTCTCTGGAGCAGATACATTGTCATGATGGGTCAGTTCCTCAGTGCAACTTTCCTAAGCCTTCTCTCACCAAAGCACCTTTCCATTTTCTTTAAGCATCTTTGTAATAAGCCCCCAGGATCATTCTGTGTCTTT
>NW_006408614.1:5422164-5430472 GCF_000296735.1 Chrysochloris asiatica | reverse complement strand
GACCCTGTACAGGGTTTCCAAGGCTGTAAATCTTTACGGGAGCAGAAAGCCTCATCTTTCTCCCGCAGAACAGCTGGTAGTTTCGAACTGCTGACTTTGAGGTTCACAGCTCGATTCGTAACCACTATGCTACCAGCACATTTAAGCTTCCTTGGTTTTTCTTATAGTGAACAAACAGCCAAAGATAACATCAAATCAAGAAAAGGGAGAACCATGGCATGTTTGTAAGTATTAGGTTCTCAAAAACTAAATTAAAAAGTAAAATCCTGAAAGCACATAGAGAGAAACAAATTATCACAAGCAAATTAAGTGTCAAGCATTCCTCAAGAACATTGGAGGCCAGAAGGCAAATGAATGATTTATCTAAAGTGATGAAAGAAAATAACTGTCAAACAAGAATGCTATACACAACGAAACCATTCTTGAAAATTAAAAAAAAAAAAAAAAGGATGAAATTCACATATACCCAGACAAACAGAACCTGAAAGTTTGTAATTGATCAGAACGACACCACACAAAATACTAATGGGAATTCTGTAGATAAAAGGGACAAAACATTAGAAAATAATTGCTAGGTTTACAACATGCTCTTTTAAGAACATGTGGGATCAAATTGACAATGTTGTTGTTGTTAAGTGCTGTTGAGTTGAATCACTTCATGAGGGGTCATCACATAACTGCAAGGCCATTGAGCATCATGGCCCAGCCACACTGACACATATTTGGGGGAACATAATTCAATTCAAGAAGACTTGTGTATGTTTTACTGTGTAGATTCTCAACACCACAAGGCTGATGCCAGGACCCAGATTCTGAAGTTCTCACTCGTCAGACACTGAGAGGTTTCTCAAAGTATGCCTCAAGCAGATTGGGCACGACAACTGTCCAATGGCTTGAGAGCACACACAAGTGGCTCCCAGAAACACCTAGGGAGTCCTCAGGTGACCAGCTCCCTGGGCAAGGAAGCAGAAGGCCTGCAGTCAAGGTCTTCTCACTATGAGCTCCCATAGAGATACACAGTCTCAGAAACTCTAAGGGGCAGTTTCCCTCTGCCCCATGTGTCCCTCTGTGTGGAATTGACTTGATAGCAGTTGGCTTGGGTTTTTTATTAGAAAGTGCTGGAAAAGTGGTAATTTTCACCTTGTCAAAGAGGGAAGAACTTGAGAGACCCGGAACAATCAGGCAGGCCAGTCAGGGCGTGACTCACAAAAAGTTCATGGAAAAATGGAAGGAAAATAGAATTTTTCCACCTAGTTTTTGATAATAATATAACCACAAGAATTGAAGATGGTTTCTATCTCTTCATTAATAAGCTATCATAGGGTTTCTCACCTCAAACATAATCATTACCAAGCAGGCCTTTGTTGTTACTGTTCTCAGGGTTTTGTTTTGTTTTAAAAAATAAGATAGTTAGTACCAAGTTATCAGAAACGATACTTTTCTTCTTCCATTTCAATGTTTCTTATCAACTTTGTCTTACCATATCCTTTGGTTGAATCAGACCTTGTACAATAATAAACAGTGAACTGAAAACAGCAAGGTTGGTGGTTCAAACCCACCAGTCATTCCTTGAAAACCTTATACAGGGTCATGATGAGATTGCTCAGTGACACTAACTACAGCCACACAAGAAACATAAACCCCAAACCAAATTCATTGCCTTTGAGTGGATTCCAACGTACAGTGACCCAAAGGACAGAATAGAATTGCCTCATAGAGTTTCCAAGATTGTAACATTTAAAGAAGCTGATTGCCTCATTTTTTTTTTCCCTGAGAGAGACTGGTGGGTTTGAACCGATGACCT
The DNA here is from genome assembly GCF_000296735.1 of Chrysochloris asiatica. NCBI lineage: Eukaryota > Metazoa > Chordata > Mammalia > Afrosoricida > Chrysochloridae > Chrysochloris > Chrysochloris asiatica. The sequence continues at coordinate 5,428,668 of NW_006408614.1, read as the reverse complement.
CTGACTGGCAGTCGAGTGCTTCACTGTGCCCCCAGGCCTCTTTATTTACCTGACACAGAAGGTTCTCTGTTTCATATCTCTTGTTCCTGGGAACCAACCCAACTCTGCTCGTCACCACTGGCCCTCTCTTGTCACTTCAGCTACAATCGTCTGACTGACAAAGAAACTGACAGTTGCGTTAAAAGGCTGGTAACAGTTTTTAAGGTCTGTTTGAGGCTTTCTCTCTGGTGATGAATGTGATGAGAAAGAACATTTTGACATGAAAGATATGCAGTGGTCTGAAGCCATTTAGAAATTTAAATACTCAAACACACACAGATTTTTAATTCCAAAGTAACTCTGGGAACTCTAGGTCAGAGGTCGGCAAACATTTTCTCTATAAAGCATCAGTTAATATGTAGGCTTTGCAGACCACATATCTCTGACACATAGTGTTTGTGGTGGTTGTAGCTCTTAACTTATCTTTCAAAAATGTGAAAGTAATTCTCAGTCAAGCAAAACCAGGCCTTAGGCCAGATTTGGCCAAGGAGCTGTAAATTGCTGACCTCTCACCTAAGGCCTAGGGAAAATGCATATAACAGAATTGGGAGCATGGGTTTCACCTCCCAGCTCTTAGCCCCTTGGTCAAGTTTTCTCCTCTGTCTAAACAACCAGTGTGACTCATTTTATGACCCTGAGACTCTTCCCAAGTAAGCAAGCAGTAGCCCTGACTTCATTCACAACCTTGGCATCACATCAGTCATAACTACCTGGGACTTCTTTCTCCTTTGTTCTAGAAGGAAGGCTGCCATTTCATCAGACTGCCCTCACAGGCGATGGTGGTTAGGAGTCAACAGTTGAGTGAGAGGTGACAAAACACACTTTTGAAAAAACAGGGCAATCAAAATTAGGTAAAAACCACAAACTTGAGGTCTGTGTCCTTTCCTGAGTTGAGTCTTCCAATGAAGATCATGTTTGGCATGACTGGCTTGGGCTCCCCAAACACAAAGTCATATCTTACTAGGCAAATGGAAGGGTGCCTTCTGACAAAACATGGCTGTGTTCACAGCTCTCTTGAGGAGACTAAAGGTGAGCCCTTGTTACTTCAAATTCAGAAAGTAAAGTACTGGGGTCGCCAACAAATTAACCAGAAAGTTGGCGGCCACCCGTTGGAAGAAAGTCATCTGGTCTGAGAACTCTGTATAGTTTTGCTGTATGTATTCTCAACAATAACATGAAATTGACCTCAGAACCCAGATTCTGACTGTGGTCTTTACAGTGGGAAACTAACCAGGCAGTGTGGGGTTTCTCCATGGGCCTCTTAAGCAAAGAGGGCACAACTGCCAAATGGTTTGAGAGCACATACAAGTGGCCTAGGGAGCCCCCAGGTGACCACCTCCCTGGGCAAGGGAGGAAAAGGGTTGTGATCAAGGGCTTCTCACTATGAGCTTCGTTATAGATACATGTATGATCTCAGAGACTCTAAGGCAGAAGTTTTACTCTGCCCCATTGTGTCCCTGTGTATTGGAATTGCCTTGGTGGCAGTTGGTTTGGGGTTTTTATTAGGAAGTGATGGAAAAGTTGTAAGCTTCCCTTGTAAAGAGGGTAGACTTAAGAGACCCACCACAAGGCAAGACTGTCCAGTCTTGGCTCTCAAAGGCTTCCCTGAACCTGTGCTCCTGGGGGAATGCAGTGTTAGTTCCTGTGAACCTCTGGACACACAGATTTGTCAGCTAGTCAGCACATAACCTTGATTTAGTGTGTTTCTGTTGAAAAACACCTTATTGAATATATACTTGATATTCATTAACTTTGAACTCACGGCCAATAGCACCATGACGCCTGCGTGAATGAAGCTGATCTAAAAGCATTCAGCACCATGATAAGGGCCATTTCAAAAGGTGAAATCGCCAACAAAGAGCACAGAAATGCAAATCACCCGGCACTGAACAGACTGCCCAACGGACATGGCTTTACAGGCTGAGAGTTCAGACACGAAGACACAGCATCACCTTGTTTGTCTGCGGAAAGGCGTATCTATCATGTGACTCAAAGTTGTGGCCACTTTGGGCATGTCTGCAAAAGACCACAAAGTTGACATTGTACTTTCAATAGTCTCATAGGCCCGTGAAAGTTGGACAATGAATAAGGAAAACTGTAGAAGAATTGATGCATTTGTGTGATGGTGTTGAAGGAGAATATTAACGGTACCATGGACTGCCAGAAAAAAACAAATAAATCTCTGTTGGGAGAAGTACAACCAGAATGCTCCTCAGAAGCCAGACTTAGTCTCTCATATTCAGACATATTATCTAGAGGAACCAGTTTCTGGAGAAGTACAACCAGAATGCTCCTCAGAAGCCAGACTTAGTCTCTCATATTCAGACATATTATCTAGAGGAACCAGTCTCTGGAGAAGGACATCATGCTTGGTAAGTGGAGATTCAGCAAACAGGAGGGAGACCGGCAATGAGATGGACTGGCAGAGTGGCAGCAGCAATGGGCTTGAACATAGCAATGATTGTAAGGTTGCCATAGGACTGGGCAGTGTTTTGTTCTCTTGTGCATAAAGTCATTATGAGTTGGTACCGACTTGACACACCTAACAACAACATACAATCACAGGGGTTAAAGATGGGCTCTAGGTCTTAATTAATCACGTATCGTAAGGATTCTCACCTCGCACAGACATTAAACACAAAGCAGGGTTTGTTTGTTATAGTCGCTTGGTTTCATTTTGTTTTCAAAAATAAGATGATTGGTCAACAAGGTACCCTTCTCATGTAAAATGATTTTTATGAAACTTTGAATAATTATCTTCTTTAGTTGACTTTGGAGTCCTGGTGTGGTGTTATTGGTTAATGCGCTGGACTGCAAAGTTCATTTGAACCAGGAGGACTGTGGTTCAAGTTCACCAGCTGCTCCTTGGAAACCCTATACAGGGTCGCTATGGGTTGACCAAACAACATGTACCAAAACCCAAACACGTTCTAACTCACAGTGACCCTACAGGATAGAATGGAGCTGTTTCCATAGTGTGTCCAAGGTTGTCATGGAGATCGCCCCATCTTTCTACCACAGAGCAGCCAGAGGGTTCGAACCACCACCAAGCACCTTAACCATTGCACCACCAGGGTCCTTTATGCTACCGTATACACTAAAAGGAGAATTCTAGCATGGAGTCCTGGTGTGGCACTTCAGTAAAATGCCCTGGACCACAAGGTCAGCTGTTCAAATTCACCAGCTGCTCCTTGGAAACCCTTTACAGGGTGGCTATGAGTCGGAACCACCTCGACGGCACTTAACAACAACAACAACAAGCATGAAAGAAGCCTTTCAGAACTGTAAATACTCAAATACACACAGGTTTTCATTTTCCAAATAAACTCTAGGAACTTTAGAGCAGCGGGCAGCAAATGTTTTCGCTAAAGGACCAAATAACAAATAGGTTTGGCAGGCGCCATATCTCTGCCACATCATGTTTGGGAAGGTGATTGTTGCTCAACATCCCTTTAAAAATATAAAGGCAATGCTTAGCTCTAGGGCCACTCAAAACCAGGTCTCAGGCCAGATTTGGTCCACTGTGTGTAGATACTTGTCCTTTGGCCTAAGGTCCTGAGAAATACATAGGACAGAGTTAGGAGAATGGATTTCCATCTGGACGGCTTTCCCAGCTCTTGTCTTCTTGATCAGCTTTCTCCTCTGTCTCCACAGCAAGTGTGACTCATTTTCTGATTCTCGGTCTCCTCAACTGACCAAGCAGTAACCCTGACTTCAACTCACATCCCGTGTACCACCTCAGCCTCAGATGCCTTGCTACCCTCTACTCCTGCTCTGGAAACTTTCCCCCCTTTATCGGAAAGAAGGCTGCCAGGTTTTCTTACATTCTTCCCAGATGACAGTGGTCAAAAGTTTTCGCCTGAAGAGGGAAGGCAGAACACATATGAATGATATCTGCCCACTTTCTAAAAAACAGGGCATCAAAAATAGGTAAAACCATCCACCTGAGCAGTTGGTCCCTCCAATGAAGACCACGCTGGACATGACTGGCCTGTAGTACTGCAACAGGAAGTTGTAGGTTACCAGACAAATGGAGTCCTTCTGTTGTATGTGACTAAGTCTCCATCTCCCTTGAGGAGATCTGAGACAAGAGCTTCATATTTTGAAGTTACAAGGTAAATTATAGGATTCTCCAACAAATTAAGAGGAAAGTTGGCCACCCATTGGCAAAAAGTCTGAGAACTGAGTATTCTTGTTGTTAAGTGCCTTTGAGTCAGTTATGACTCATAATGACCCTGTATAGGGTTTTTCTGAGGAGCGTCTGGTGAGTTTTGAACCACCAACCCTGTGAGTCTAACTGAGTTTGCAGTCCAGTGATTGTCCTACAGCACCACACCAGGGCACATGAGAACTGAGTATAGTTCCTAGGAATGTAAGATGCATGGCTTGGTTTTCTGGTGGACAGCTGCTCCAGGACAGCTGGGAAGACCTGGGAGAAGAAGGACAGAGGACAGGCCCATGGACTCGGCCAGGATCACGCCTCAGGACAGGGCAGGGACTGTGAAAAGGGCATTGAACTTACTCTCCCTGAGGAAACTCACAGTCTCTGAGTCCGTGAGAAGGGTCTCACACTTGGTGCAGTGCATGTCACTGAGATTGACAAGATTTCTGTCCTTCCCCAGAGGACTGCTAAGGAAAGAGCTCTCAGCTAAGAGGCTCTTTCCAAAAGACAGAAAATGAGCCTTCAGCTCTTCCTGGTGGTCCGGCACTAGATAGGTTCTTCCTGTAGAGGATCTGGATTCCTCTAAAAGCAAATTAACTTTTGGCAACAGCACCACAATGTCGTGCACCCTCTTGTTGAGAAACTCAACTACGCCCTTCACGGTAAGCCGGTGGCTTCCATCCTGAGGAACAACCATGTGCTAACAAGAAAATGCCTGCAGAAATCCTCTGACACACATGGGGAAGGAAGGCCATGCTGGAGGATGTCATGGTAAAATGATAATAATGATGATGATGAATTGCTTACACAGCCTAAACCATGACTGGTGGTATGAACTGAGGGGTCCTTTGGTGACCATAAGACCAAACTTTTCTCATTGCCTTCAAGTCAATTCCAACTCCTAGTGATCCTGTGTAGTCTCTGAGGCTGTAAATCTTCACAGGAGCAGAAAGCCTCATCTCTCTGCCTCAGAGTGACCAGTGGGTGCAAACCGCCTATCTTGTAGTTAGCAGTCCAGTGCTTATCATATGGAGACACACCAGGAGTATGCTTACATTATGTATTGGGTAATCCACCCGTGACAAGAGGCAGTCCTTCAGGGAGATTATGGTATGGCAAAGTTGGTGCTGTTGAGGTATTCCTCTTACAAGGTAGTGAGAGTATTCTAGACAGTCAGCCTGGTCCCAAACAATAGCATTCTCCTCAACAATTCGAATCTACCAACCAGTCCAAGGAAGAAAGATGAGGCTTTCTGCTCCTGTTAAGAGTTACAGCCTTAGAAATCCTATATACACAGGGCCACTAGGAATCGACTCTTTAGATAATAAAGTGGTCTAGCCACTCTTTAGATCATAACTCATTAACAGAATCACAGCTGACAAACTATTCTACAAGTTGGTAATCTCAAAGTTCCTCGGTCATAAAGATAAAAAGACAGGATTTGAATGAGATTCACTGCATTGAAAACATTGTGGACATTGACCTAAGTCTTCATTTCAAAGGTGCCTATGAATAATTACCTGGCAATTTTGGATTTTGTTCTCTTTATCTACCCAGAATTCAACTTTCAGCTCAACCCATAAATGGGATTTCAGCTTGGATGCATGTAACTTCTCCATACCCCTGTTGGGTGACAAGATGAGCTCAAGGTGGGCATGGGACCCTTGCTGTCCCTACACTACCCAGCTGGGTGCCTTGTTGGGAGAAATCCCTGATTGTCATATGGAATTTATATAGATCAGGACTTCTCAACTATACAGAGTGGCCATGAGTCAGAATTCAAACTGTGAATCATAAGTTTAATAATAGTGATCTCCATCATATCAACAACATATATATGGATATTGTTGTTGTTTAGGGCCACTGAGTCAGTATATATAAAATCACAAGTGTTGAAAATGGGTTCTATTTCTTAATAAGGTAACATGGGGATTCTCATCCCTCAAAGACATTCATTGCCAAGTAGGGATTTTTTTGTTATTATCCTTAGATTTTTATTTTGTTTTCAAAATAGGATGATTAGTACCAAGGTACCAGAAATGATCCTCTTTTCTACTTACATTAAAATGTTTCTTATCAGACTTCATCTTATTAACTTCTTTAATTGAATGGAACCACAAAGCATACACAAACCCCAAGCCAAACCCACTGTCTTTGCAAGGATTCCAACTCATAATGAATAACCTCACAGGATACAGTAGAACTGCTTCACAGGTTTTCTAAGGTTGTGGAAGCTGACTGCCTCATCTTTCTCCCAGGGGGTATTGTCGGGGCGATGGGGAGGGTCACAGCTTGCTGACCCC
>NW_006408614.1:5412891-5416544 GCF_000296735.1 Chrysochloris asiatica | reverse complement strand
TTTTTTTAAGGCACCCTAAGGAGATGGTTGTTGTTGTTAAGTGTGATAGAGTTGGTTCCAACTCATAGAGACCCAACTAAGGAGATTAAGACAACTGTATTACTAAGCAAACTCTGATTGAAGAGCTATGTTTAAACAAGTTCTGCTTGGAATAAACCCATGCCTGTATGAACTGGAACCCTAGTAGCAAAGCTTTTTGACGAACCCTGTTATACCCTCTGTTGGTGGTGGGGTTAGTTTCCATCAAATCGATTCGGACTCAACCAGACCCCATAGGTTTCAGAGTAGAACTTAGCTCCATAAGACTCCTTTACTTTCATCTTTATGAACGGCTGGTACAAACAGTTAAGTCATCAACTACTAGCCTGAAGTTTAGCAGTTCAAATCCACTCAGAGGCACCAGGGAACACAGGCCTAGTGATCTGTTTCTAAAAAAAGTCACAACCTTAAAAATCCTAGGGAGCAGCTCTTCTCTGCACATGTGAAGTCGCAATTACATCAGAACCAACCCAATAGCAACAACAATCTCGATAGAAGTGGGTCACCAGCCCTTTTATTGGATTCAAAACACCAACCTTTAGGTTAGCTGTCAAGAGTAAACCCTTTGTGTCACCTAGAGGTCCACAGACATTCCGAGACCACCATTTCCATTCTCAGAGCAGTGAAGGGGGTAAGTTCTGGAGTCAGGCAGTCCCTTCTTTGTGTGTGTCTGAAGTGTTTTTGCCTGAATTTCCTCAGCGATCAGACAAGGCCATGTCCTACCTCTCCCAAGGCTGTGTCCAGAATTCGCTGAGGTAATCCCATGAGTCCTCAGACTGGTGACCAGATAGCCCGGGTTCTAGGTGGTTTCAACTGAGGTCTCCTTTGGTGACCAAAAGTCATTCCTAAAAACAGGCCCAATAAGCCAGTTCTGCCCTGGAAGACCAAGCAGACAGAGATGGTGCAGGGGTGAGAGAGGGACAGAGAGACGGTGACAGGAAGAGTGATAGGGAGGTCAAGAGGGAGATGAGAGAGAAAAAGATCAAGAGGCAGAGAGGGAGTTGGGAAACGAGGAGTATTAAGCGGGGACAGAACAGGAAGGAGAACCAATAAAAGAATGGAGTGACTGTAGAAATGATGACTGTTAGGCACTCTCAGGGTGACAGACTAGGGAGGGAAGGCGACCTGTGTCCTACCTGCTCATCACATGGCTGTGGGCCACACAGGTAGGGGATTTGGAAAGCAGGTTCTCTAAAGGTGGTTCCTGGAATATTCTGAAACAAATTCAGCAGAGCTAGTCACGCACAGTCAAGTTGGCACGCAAGCCCTTGGCATAACCTTTTTGTTGCTGTTAGGTGCCATTGAGTCAGTGCTGACTCATAGTGACCTTATGCACAGCAGAATGAAACACTGCCTGATCCTGGGCCAACCTCACTACTGTTGCCACGCTTGAACCCATTGATGCTGCCACTTTGTCAACCCATCTCGTTGGGGGTCTTTCTCTTTTTCTCTGACCCTCCGCCTTACCAAACATGATATCAGCGACTGATCCCTCCTGACAATATGTCTGAAGTATGAAAGACAAAATGTGGTCATTCTGGCCTCCAAGGAACACTCTGGCTGCACTTCTTCCAAGACATCTAGATCTGTTGGTTCTTTTGGCAGCCCATGGCACTTTCAATATTCTCCTCCAGTGCCATAACTCAAAAGTATCAATTCTTCTATGGTCTTCCTTATTCACTGTCCAGCTTTCACATGCATATGAGGGTATTGAAAATACTATGGCTTAGGTCAGGCGAGCCTTAGTCCTCAAGCTGACATTTTTGCCCTTGAACACTTTAAAAAGGTCTTGTGCAGCAAATTTGCCTAATGTAATTCGTCGTTTGATTTCTTGACTGCTGTTTCCATGAGTGTTGCATAAGCTAGGTAGTTGCCAGTCCCTGGGCTCTCTACTAGGGAGGCAGAAGCACAGGCTGTCCTGCTCATAACCATCAGGGTCAGCTGGTCAGGGTCCAGACAGCAGAAAGCCACCAAACCCTCTGTCATCCCGTCAACTCTGACTCCTAGAGACCGATAGGACTGAGGAGAAATGCCCATAAACTTTCCAAGTCTGTAAACCTTCACAGAACCACACCAGCCACCTCTTTTTCCCTTGGGGTGGCTAGTGGGTTTGAATGACTGAACTTTCAGGCAACAGCCAGGCACTATTAACCACTGCGCCACCAGGGCTCACTGAGCACAGCCAAAGTGAAAACTAGAGTTTGAGCAACTCCGGATGGGTATAGGCAAACTGGTATTCAGGTATGTGCAGATGTATACCTAGGAGAGAACTGATAGAAACATCCGTGTTACTGTTGTTCAAGGGCCAATTCTTTTAGAAGGGATCGCCAGGTCCTTCTTCCTGGTTTGCCTTTGTCTGGATGCTCTGCTGAAGTCCTCCATGGATGCCCTGCTGATATGTGAAATTGTGATGGCACCACTTCCACCAATACCATGCTAGCCACTATAGTATGACGAACCGACAGACGCGTGGTGGAAAAGTATCTCTAAGTTTGTGCAAACACAAATATTCAGTGCAGGTACATATATTCATTGAGACATAAATACAGACTCTCTTCACATATTACCAAACACCTTTCAAGACTGATTGTCTGGGGTTGAAGATTTAGGACCATAATCTCATGGGACAATGCAATCAATTGGCATAGCAAAATTTACAAAAATCTTGGTCTGCGTCCTTGTGAAATGAGTAGCAGCTTGGGTCTTTTAAACTTGCAAGCATCCAGCTAAAACATAGCTATAGAGCTGTACTCCCCAACAGCAAAAAAGTAAGAAGGTAATCAAAAGTATAGAGAAGAAACAGCTTACACCAACATTACCTCACACACTCTGATACCAGGGATTACAAAAAGAAGAAGAAGAAGAAATCTGTCTTGGAAGAGGTACAGCCAGAATGTTCCTTAGGAACAAGGATGATGAGAATTCATCTCACCTACTTTGGACACATCATCAGGAAGGACCAGTCCCTGGAGAAGGATATCAGGCTTAGTAAAGCAGAGGGTCAGCAAAAAACGAGGAAGACCCTCAACGAGATGGCTTGGCACCGTGACTGCAGCATTGGGCTTAAACATAGAAATCATTGGGAGGAGAGTGGGAGACTGGGCAACGTTTCCTTCTGTTGTACATAGGGTCGCTATGAGTTGGAACCAACTCAGTGGCACCTACCAACAACATATATGTAACCTACTGCTGTGGCGTCCATTCCAACTCATAGCAACCCTACAGGACACAGAGCACCAGCTCCATACAGTTTCTAAGGCTGTACATCTTTACAGGAGCAGACAGCCATCTCTTTCTCCAGGCTGGTGGGTTTGAACCACCGATCTTGCAATGAACAGCCTAGTGCTTATCCCACAGTGACACCAGGGTTTCCTATGTGTATGTGTGTAAGAGAGAGTAGGTTGTTGCTGTTAAATGCCCTCAAGTCGGTTATAGGGTTTCCAAGGAGCAACTAGTAGGTTTCAACTTGTGCTTAGCAGTTAAGTGCTTACTCTACAGTGCCACAACAGGACTCTCTCAATCGATAGATCAAAAGAGAGAGAGATCACTACATAACTGTATACATATAAAGAGAGAGATCTAAAGCCATCTCTATAGAGAGAGATGTTGCTGTT
>NW_006408614.1:5404202-5409614 GCF_000296735.1 Chrysochloris asiatica | reverse complement strand
ACTGATTAAACGAAATGCAGACGGGTCTCTTGTGATACTATAGTGAATAATTGTTATCAGGACTGATTGTGAGGGTTGGAAATGTAAAGCTAGATGTTTTGTAGCAAGGAGGGGAGTGATTAACTTTTCAGTCTAGGAGCTAGGTCCCTGGGACCATCAAGGGAGAAGAGCGGAGAGCGGGACCTTACCCAGAGAAGCAGTGATGCCTGAGATGGAGGCAGAGACGATGACGTGGAGAGATGGAACTGTTGGGGACTTTAGACACAGAGGCGGAGAGCGACTGTGTGCTGAAGACAGGAGAGCAGGCTTGTAGTGTATACCCTTTGGTTGGTTGATGATGCATGGAGGGTATTGTAACCATGGCAATGAAATGATATACGATAGGATGAATGTAAAACTAATGTTCTCCCATGTAAACTATCACATAATTCACAACAAAATATTTTTTAAAAAGTTCTAACTGAAAAAAATTAAGTGATTAACACCAGGTCAATTAAAAGTATTAAATGAAAATACAGAGATCATGTTTATACAGGTTTGGAAAATGTTTGGAGAGTCTTGGAAAAACCTAAACAAGCTGAAACACAGAAAACGTTAACCAATTTAATGACTCAAAAAATGTTTCTATAAAACAGAAGATACCAAAAGATTAAAAATAATAAAATCAAAATTTTTAATGCTTTATTGTGAATTATGTGATAGTTCACATGGGAGGACATCAGCTTCACATTGATCCCATCATATATCATTTCCTTGCCATGGTTTCAATCCCTTCCACGCATCATTAATCATCGATTAACCAAAAGGCATACCCCTCAAGCCTGCTCCCCTGTCGTCCGCACACAGCCCCTCTCTCTCTCCAGGTTCAAAGTCTCCAGCCACTCCATCTCCCCATGTCATCATCTCTGCCACCATCCCTGGCATCACTGCTTCTCTGGGTAGGGTTCCGTTCTTTGCTCTTCTCCTTTGATGGTCCCAGGGACCTCCGCTTCTAGACTGTAAGCTTAATCACTCCCCTTCCTTTGCCTGAAAATGGCTACCCTTACATTTCTAGCCATTACAATCGGTCATGATAACAATTATTCGGTATTGTATCACAGGAGACCTATCAGCATCTCTTTTCATCAGCCCTGACTAGGCAGAATGGATAATACTCAGTGGAGATTCTACCTTGCTGCACGCCCTCTGAATCTAGGTTCCCTCTTGAAAGCTTATAAGCCAGTCACTTCTTGCCTCTGTCACTCCCACATTCTGGGTATCCAGTGTCCAAGTTGCCCATTCTTGTCCTCTCCATGTGCGGAGGAGGTGGGAATGATCCTCGCTGTGAAGATTTTTTTCACTCTTTTGCGCTACTGCTTCCATAGGTGTAGGTCAAGTTCATCAAATTGTATCAGATTATTCTTTTTCTCCTCTTCTTTCTTCTTCAGTTTGAGCTCTGATCCTCCAGCCATTGAGGCCAGGTCAAGTGGGTATTATCTGCAACTGTGGGTGTTCTTATGCATGTGCCCTCTCTTCTTATCAGCTGGACGCTTCACTCTCCACTCTAGCCCTCTGTGGCTATATCACTGACTCTGGGTCCAAGAGTCCCCTAGACTTGGCACACTGCTGGCCAACTAGGTCTCCATCCGGGTTCACAGGAGTAAAATCAATTTTTAAATTCATTTGCAGAACATATAAAATCTAAGTATCCCAAACACTCAAGAGGCCCACTGTATCAACTCATTATTAAAAACACAAATGACTACATTAAAACCTATCAAAGAATGTGAAAACATAACTCACAAAAGAGGCAATAAATGACCGATATGTTGATGAAAATAGAAAATGAAAATTGGAAGAGCTACATAGAATTGTTTCACACAGTATATTGTTAAACAACCGTAGGGGGTATGGCAAAGCTAGAGAGCTCATATACAGGTGATCAAAGTACGAGGTTCAATCATTTGGAAACCATCTGTCAATTTATTAAATGTAATATGTACCAACCATTTCAGCTAGTCACTCTACTCCTTAGTCTCTAGTCAACTGAAATATGGGTAAGAATATTTGGCAACAATTAAGTCCATAAACCCAAACTCACTTATTTCCAAATTATATGAATAGAAAGTACATATATAAGAATGTTAGGTAGAGTCTTGTTTATAAAGGGAAATACAGGAAGAAGTCTCAACATCAATCAATATTGGCTGACTGAATAAACGACGAGGCAACCAAAGTAAAGAACTTTATGCAATGCTTGTAAAGAACATGCTAGGTTTGGATGTTTTGGCTTATAAAGATGTCTACAATTTATTGGCAAGTAAAAACAATGCAAGGAAAAGAACAGTATTGCCAATCTGATTCCAGATTCTATTTCGATATAATTGAAGTGAAAATGATATTCTAAGTGTGCATATATATGAAACCATTTTAGAAAAATAATTTCAGAGTATATGAAAAATGAGATAGGATGGGTAAAAAGGCCAATTTCAATTCTTGATGTGATTTTCAGCAGTTTTCAAACCAAAGTATTTTAAAACTCAACCAGAAAGTCATCAATTTATTATGCATACACATCAAAGGATACAACTTTATGAACTGTGTTAACCCACAACTGAAAGAAATGACAAATGTGATGAACGTAAATGGCAAGTCCTGATTCAGTGAGGAGTCTTTGTTTTTATTACTATTATTATCTTAATGCACACAGGCAGATGCTTCTTTATGGACGAACGGAGAGGTAACTTACCTTGGGCAATGCCTTTCCCTGATGGCAGTTGATGCCGCCAATGAAGACCATGTTGGGCATCACAGGTTTGGGGTAGTCCAAGACAAAGTCCGTCCGTAACAACCAAATTGATGTGTGGCTGTGGAGGTCATAAGCTGTCACAGGTGTTTGGAGAATCTCAGAGGCAGCTTCTAAAACATCTTTGAGAAAATAGTGGCAAAATAAATGTTCCTCCATGTGGAAGATGAGGTTCCTTACTCTCTCCCTGATGGTCATGGTGTCCGAGAAGCCTAAGAGACCTCTGGGAACATAAGAAACAGGACTGGGGCACTGGGCACCTTCTTCAAGATAATGACAAAATAATCCCCTAGTGAAGACCACAGATGGGAGTGAAAAGTATTTGGCAACAATTAAGCCACACAGATCAAAAGGGTCCGTAAACACCGCATCAAAAGAACTCTCCTTTATGAACTCCACTAATTTTATGTCGTTGAACAAACTCCTACAATGTGAAAAGAAGTAGTCAAACACACCATTGTCTGGATTCATTAATATAGAATATAAATCTGTGTACCGAGCCTTCCACTGAGAATTGGCGAAAACCATGAATTGGCGATCCAGGTCCTCTACCGTGTAAGAAGTTGAATAAGACTTTACTGTGATGTTGAAGGACATTCCCAGGAACCAACTTGCCTCCGGCCTGACTATGACCAACTCATGTCCTCTCTGGATGAGTTTCTCCACAACTGCACGCATGGTGAACCAGTGGCTCCCATCCATGGGTACAACCAGCAGCTTGCCTGCCTCCACAAAGCCAGATGTGAGCAGGAAACACACACACAGAGGAAGGACACCCCTCAAAATTGCAGGTGCCATCGGTAACTGCAGTCCAGAGCCACTTGCTGTGTGGATTCTAAGCTTGTTTGATACTGTTGGTAGAACCACAGGCACAAAACCTGCCCTAAGAGAGGGTGTGTGTTTCTCCACCCACCTAGAAATTTCCACTCACTGCCAATGATTTACTCATAAAAACAATCATGAATGAGTAGCGTTTGGTGAGGTAACTTCTGTATGTTTCTTAAACAAGCATAACTTTTGATCTTTGCCTTGGGCAGGTATCAAGTCCAGTCTTGCACTGTGAATTTAGAAATAAAATTATTAAGCGACTCTTTTGCAGTAGCTTCCGTAGCAGGTGGAAAACAGAGTGGGGGGGGGTGTGTGACAGAGCAGGGAGGTCATGGATCAAACAGGGTGACACAACATCAACTGTCCATAAAATGTTTGCACGGTGATTCAGCTGAAATTTATCTTTTTTTAAATAAAAAATTCCTGTAGTTAGTAATGAAGGAGCTCTATGGGAACCTTTGCTTACAGTGTTCAATTGCTAACCGAAAGGCCAGTGATTGGAATCAAACCACTGTTCCGATGGAGAAAAGACTGGCAGTTTGTTTCCATAAAAGTTACAGCCATGGAAACCCCATGGAGTACTTCTGGACTTTCCTAGAAGGTTGCTAACTACCCACATATCTGCCGCGCATGAGTCAGAATCCACTTATGGGCAGCAGGTATGTGGGCAGTTAGTTGTCACAGCACCTGTGCTTGTACTAACTGGATCAAACAAACTAGACTGCTATCCACAGGGTCAGCGGTTCAAACCCACCAATCTCTCCTTGGAAACCCTATATAGGTTTGCTATGAGTTGGAACCAACTGGAGGCACCTAACAACAAGAACGCATCAAGCTCTCATTATTACTAGATTACAATGCTACATCAAATCCCCTGGTTTCGTCCGCACAAGCTATGAGCATGCATTTTTGTTTTCCTTATTGACATATTTTAGTAGCTAATATGATCAAATTTTCTAGTGTTCTAGTTACAATACTGTGGACCTACAAAGATTAGTGAACCTGTATCAATACTCTTTTTGAGAATAGAGTTATAATTAAAGGAAAAGAAGAAGAAATATAATTAAAGGCTTCCATTCCATTACTAATAATGTTGTAATTCAATGTAGAAAGATCTTACAAAATAATTTTGTTGCTAGTATTCATATAATCTAAGAAACATTACATCTGAGCAATTTACAATGATATGTATCACATCTTATTCTATGATTAAAATCAATAGTAAACATTATTAAGAATTTTGTATGGATGGCTACGTTGTTGTTGTGGTTAGGTGCCATTGAGTTGGTACCAACTCATAGCGACCTTATGCACAGCAGAACGAAATACTGCCCGGTCCTGGGCCAATCTCACTACTGTTGCCACGCTTGAGCCCACTGATGCTATGCTCCCACTTGGCCAATCCATCTCACTGGGGGGTCTTTTTCTCTGACCCTCCACCTTACCAAACATGTTATCCTTCTCCAGCGACTGGTCCGTCCTGACAATATGTCCTAAGTATGAGACACAAACTTTGGCCATCTGGACCTCCAAGGAGCACTCTGGCTGCACTTTTTTCAAAACAGATCTATTAGTTCTTTTGGCAGCCCGTGGCACTTTCAATATTCTCTTCCAATACCATAACTCAAATGCGGCAACTCTTCTAAGGTCTTCCTTATTCACTGTCCAGCTTTCACATGCATATGAGGTTATTGAAAATACCATGGCTTGGGTTAGGTGCACCTTAGTCCTCAAGCTGACATCTCTGCTCTTCAACACTTTAAAAAGGTCTTGTGCAGCAGATATGAATAATGCAATAC
>NW_006408614.1:5402972-5404102 GCF_000296735.1 Chrysochloris asiatica | reverse complement strand
AAATGTTCTTTTGATGATGAATGTGATGTCATTCCTCTACAATCTGTTGTTTCCAGAATAGTCAACCATGTGATTGTTAGATTCAAAATTCCACTTTCTCATGAACTTTTTGAAGTCCCCGCTTGTGGGGATAAATACCTGATTGGTGTGACATGTGCTTGTCTACTTGACTCTAGGAGCCCAGTGCTCAGAGTGGGCAAGACAAAGTAACCTGCGGCCCTTAAAAATGCTGCCTTAGCCAGACTTACCGTAGCCTGAGTGCTGCATGTTACATAAGCAAAGTCTGCAAAGGTCCATCCCTAACAACTCCAAAGTTCAAAGGGGAAAATCAGGCTTTATTGGAGAGAAAGTATATGACCATGTTGCAAAGTCTACTGAACCTCTTAAGAAGTCAGAGCAACAGAAAAAATACACAGCATGCCTAAAAAAAGAGCAATCTGAGATAAGAAGCCACTAGGTGTTTCATCCAGTCTTTAGAGACCATGAGTTCAGCTGGAATCTTATTCCGGGATTTCGCAAGACCTTTTCAGTTGCAAGTAGTTGAACCCAGTTCAAAGGAGCTGAATCAACACAATCACTCAACAATGCTTTGGTGGCACATTGTTCAAAAAATCAAAGTAAGTGGTAAAAATGTTGGGTAAAATCATTATTTGCAGGTAATATTGTATACCTAGAAAATCTGGAAAACTAATAGGGGAAATTAGTGATGTGTCCAGGTATAGGATGGTTGTGCAAAATCGAAAGCTGTCCTCTAATTATTAATAAAACCAAACATGTGGCCATCGAGACAATTCTCACTCGTGGCAACCTTGTATGTTACAGAGTAGAACTGCTCCACAGGACTTTCTTGGCTATAATCTTTACGGAAGTGGATCATCAGGCCTTTCTTCCACAGCTCTGCAGGGGTTTATTCAAACATCCAACATTCAGGTGACCAGTAAAGCACAAATTAAGCTTAAAATTAAGAAAGGTGTACAACAGGATTGTATTCTTTCACCATACTTATTCAATCTGTATGCTGAGCAAATAATCCAAGAAGCTGAGTTATATGAAGAAAAATATGGCATCATTAACAACCTGCGATATACAGATGATACAACCTTGCTTGCTAAAAGTGAAGATGAAGATCA
>NW_006408614.1:5399634-5402872 GCF_000296735.1 Chrysochloris asiatica | reverse complement strand
ACCTGGCAATTTTGGATTTTGTTCTCTTTATCTACCCAGAATTCAACTTTCTAAGGTTGTGGAAGCTGACTGCCTCATCTTTCTCCCAGGGGGTATTGTCAGGGCGGTGGGGAGGGTCACAGCTTGCTGACCCCTGGCTTTGGGTCCAGAGAGAATGCATGGGGCAGAATCTGGAGAATAGGTTTCAACCTGGACTGACCTCCTGGCTCTTGTCCCCTTTACATCTTCTCCTCTGTCTCAACAACACGTGTAGTTCCTACTGTGATTTTGACACTCGTCCTAGATGACCAAGCACCAGTCCTGACGTCACTCACATCCTCTGCGTGGGACCCCTTTACCCTCTAGTAGAAGGAAGACAGCCATTTCATCAGGCAACTCATCCGCATTTCAGTGGACAGAGATTGTCCATTGAATGAGAGGAAAGAACACATATGAGTGATCTGCCCACTTTCTAAGACACATCATTATACTCAGTTCTTTTTCTTGGGCTAACTTATCCTAAAACATATATGATGGACAAGCCATAAAAATGACTACAATGATACCTAATATGACACAGCACGTCACAGCTGATAAATCACTTTTGAAAGCATGATCTACTTAACTCTAACCACTCTCAAGTAGGTTATTACATTTAAAATATACAACGTTATTAAATGATGATTTGAATAGAATAAAGTGGTTTGTTCCAGATGTATTTGTTCAAATTTTGTTGACTTTCTATATCATGTGTTAAATATTAATTAAATTAAATAGACAGCCACATTTAAATAACACATATTAAGAAAAAAAATATGAATCCCATCTCCAGCGGTTCACAGACATTCTTGCAACAAAGAGACACATTTAAAAATTAACCCTCATGCTTAAATTCTCAGTCATATCAAGCTTTCCTTTTCAAATCTTTGCAACTAAATACTGGTGTTTTGGAAGCTTAAAACTATACTTTTTTCAAAGTTTACAGCATGGCAGTTTTTACCTATAAACTTGGCAATTTATATTAGGGGAACACTCTTCTTGATACTGTTTGTTGTTGTTAAGTGCCATCGAGTTGGTTCTGACCCATAGCGACCCTGTATAGGGTTTCCAAGGAGCAGCTGGTGAGATTGAACTGCTGACCTTGCAGTTCAAATGGCTTGGTACTTCTTGGTACTTAGTCCTGGTTATAAAAGACCCCTGTATGCACAAACCTTTGGGTTGTATTTGATACAACTTGATGTGCCATTTTGATCTTTAGTCTAACTAAAAACCTGGACATTATATATAAAAACAAACATAAGAACCTGATAGGTGAAGAGAAAGTAGACCAGCTAGGGATTTTGTGACAGGAGGAACAACACGACAATGCATTCCTTAGGTTTCCTTTTTACCTCGCACATCCCAGAATAAAGAAGTTCTTAAGAACCCTGCAACCCAGAGATGACAACAGGAACAGATGTGGGATGGGATGGGGGTGGGGGGGGCAAGTCAAAGATAGGTAAGACCACCCACCTGAGTTAAGTGTCCCCTCTTGTTGCAGTTGGTCCCTCCAATGAAGACCATGTTGGGCATGATGGGCTTGGGGTACTGGAACACAAAGTCGTATCTTAAAAGATGGATGGAGCCTTTCTGTCCTAAGGTGATTAAGTCCACATCTCTCTTGAGGAGATCTGAGGCAATATCTTCAAACTTTGAATTAATAAATTTAATAATAGGGACCTCCAACAAATTAACAAGAAAGTTGATCACCCGCTGGCAGAAAGTCATCTGGTCTGTGAACTGAGTATAGTCTCTGGGAATGTAGGACACAGGGTTGGGGCTTCCGCTGAACATCTGCTCTAGGGCACTTGGGATGCCCCGGAAGAAGTACACGGAGGGCAGGTCGAGGTACTCAGCCAGGATCATGCTACAGAGGAAAGCTGGGTCTGTGAAAATAGCATCGAACTTACTCTCTCTGAGGAACTGCAGAGTCTCTGAGTCCTTCAGAAGACTCTCGCAGTTGGTGAAGAAAAGGGAACCAACAAGCATGACATTCCTGTACTCAGCCATAGGATTGATCAGGAAAGATTTCTCAGCAAAGATGTTGTTTCCGAAGGTTTGAATACGGTCCTTCATCTCGTCCTGGGAATAGGGCACTGCATAGGTTCTTCTTGTGTAGTATTTTGAGTCACTCAGGAACAGATTGACTTCTGGCACCAACACCACAACGTCATGCCCCCTCTTGCCGAGATGCTCAACTACCTCCTTCATGCTAAGCCAGTGGCTCCCATCCAGAGGAAGAACCAACAGCTTGCCTCCTCCAACCACCCCCCACAGTGCTAACAAGAAAACCCCCGCGGAAGCCCTCTGATGTGCTTGGAGAAGGCCGGCCATGCTGAACGAGTTTAGAGCCAAATGACAGTGATGAATAGTTTACATTGTGCAAACCACAGACTTCATTGAGCTCTGCCCAAGCTAGCTTATCTCTCCTGGCTCTGACTTTTGCTCTTTGATTTGAAAGTAATCTGTATTAATATTTAACAATCTCTAAGGACAATAAGGAGTCTGGGTGTGGCGCTGTGGGTTAAAGCTCCAGACTGCAAATCTGTTTGAACTGCAAGGTCAGCAGTTCAAGTTCACCAGCTGCTCCTTGGAAACCCTATACAGTGTCGCTATGGGTCAGCACTGACTCGACAGCACTTAACAATAACAACAAAGGACAATAAAGGTGTCCTGGTGTGGTGCTGTGGGCTAATGTGTCAGAGTGCAAAGTCATTTGAACTGCAAGGTTGGTGGTTCAAGCTCACCAGCTGCTTCTTGGAAACCCTATACAGGGTCGCTATGGGTCGGAATCGACTTGATGGCACTTAACAACAACACAAGGACAATAAGAACTGAATAGAAAATTTCAAAATTGGAATGTTATAATTAATCATGCAAAGACCTGGAGTTAGAAAACCAAAAGAGAAGAAAACACTCCGCATTTCTCAAGCGGAGGAAACTGAAGAAAAAATTCAAGCATCAATGAGCAATTTTGATGGATTCTCTGAACAAATTATTGAATGATGCAGAAAATATCAAAAGAAGATGGATGGGATATATAGAGTCACGGTACCAAAAAGAAATGGTCGATGTTTAAACATTTCAGGAGGTAGCATATGATCAAGAACCAGTGATCTTGAAGGAAGAAGTCCAAAGTGCATAGAAGACACTGGTAAAGAATAAGGCACCAGAAATTGATGGGATAAAAACTGAATTTTTTCAAGAAAGTGAGGCAACA
>NW_006408614.1:5398457-5399534 GCF_000296735.1 Chrysochloris asiatica | reverse complement strand
TCAGCAAGCAAGGTTGTATCATCTGAAAATCGCAGGTTGTTATTGAGTCTTCCTCCAATCCTGATGCCACGGTTTTCTTCATATAACCGAACTCTCGGATTATTTGCTCAGGATACAGGTTGAATAAGTATGGTGAAAGAATACAACCTTGTTGCACACCTTTCTTAATTTTAAACCATTCAGTGTTCCCTTGTTCTGTTCAAACAACTGCCTCTTGATCCAGGTACAGACTCCTCGTGAGCACAATTAAGTATTCCGGAATACTCATACTCCGCAATGTTGTCCATAGCTTGTCATGATCCACACAATTGAAAGCCTTTGCATAATCAGTAAAGCACAGGTAAACATCTTTCTGGTATTCTCTGCTTTCAGCCAAGAGCCATTGGACATAAGCAATGATATCTATATATATGATAGTTGACATTATCGTGTTTGTCTTCTAATTACCAACACAACCAAACACCATACCCAGTGTCATCAAGGCAATTCTGACTCATGGTGACCCCATGGAGCAGGACTACTGCATAGGACTTTGTTGGCTGTAATATTTACAGGCCACCACTCATCTGTCCGTTTGTCACACTGTGGTGGCTTGCATGTTGCTGTGATGCTGGAAGCTATAACACCATATTTTAAATACCAGTAGAGTCACTCAGAAGTCCTGGTGTGGGTAAAGGTGCTGGACTACTATGTTGGTTTGAACCACAAGGTAGGTAGTTCAAGTTTACCAGCTGCTCCTCAGAAGCCCTATACATGGTCGCTATGGGTGCAACCGACTCGATGGAACTTAACAACACAATGATAAGGGTCACTCAGGAGTCCTGCTGTGGCATTGTGGAATAAATGCATTGGACTGCAAGGTCAGTTGGAACCACAAAGTTAGTTGTTCAAACTCACCAGCTACTCCTTTGAAGCCCTATACAGAATTGCTGTGGGTTGGAATTGTCTCGAAGGCACTTAGCAACAGGAACAGTAACCACAACAAGGTCACTCATGGTAGACAGGGTTCAACTGAGTTTCCAGACTAAGACTAGGACAAAAGAGAGGCAAACTACTTTGGACTTTTTGGTTGTTGTT
>NW_006408614.1:5395558-5398357 GCF_000296735.1 Chrysochloris asiatica | reverse complement strand
CTGAGTTAAGTGTCCCCTCTTGTTGCAGTTGGTCCCTCCAATGAAGACCATGTTGGGCATGATGGGCTTGGGGTACTGGAACACAAAGTCGTATCTTAAAAGATGGATGGAGCCTTTCTGTCCTAAGGTGATTAAGTCCACATCTCTCTTGAGGAGATCTGAGGCAATATCTTCAAACTTTGAATTAATAAATTTAATAAAAGGGACCTCCAACAAATTAACAAGAAAGTTGATCACCCGCTGGCAGAAAGTCATCTGGTCTGTGAACTGAGTATAGTCTCTGGGAATGTAGGACACAGGGTTGGGGCTTCCGCTGAACATCTGCTCTAGGGCACTTGGGATGCCCCGGAAGAAGTACACGGAGGGCAGGTCGAGGTACTCAGCCAGGATCATGCTACAGAGGAAAGCTGGGTCTGTGAAAATAGCATCGAACTTACTCTCTCTGAGGAACTGCAGAGTCTCTGAGTCCTTCAGAAGACTCTCGCAGTTGGTGAAGAAAAGGGAACCAACAAGCATGACATTCCTGTACTCAGCCATAGGATTGATCAGGAAAGATTTCTCAGCAAAGATGTTGTTTCCGAAGGTTTGAATACGGTCCTTCATCTCGTCCTGGGAATAGGGCACTGCATAGGTTCTTCTTGTGTAGTATTTTGAGTCACTCAGGAACAGATTGACTTCTGGCACCAACACCACAACGTCATGCCCCCTCTTGCCGAGATGCTCAACTACCTCCTTCATGCTAAGCCAGTGGCTCCCATCCAGAGGAAGAACCAACAGCTTGCCTCCTCCAACCACCCCCCACAGTGCTAACAAGAAAACCCCCGCGGAAGCCCTCTGATGTGCTTGGAGAAGGCCGGCCATGCTGAACGAGTTTAGAGCCAAATGACAGTGATGAATAGTTTACATTGTGCAAACCACAGACTTCATTGAGCTCTGCCCAAGCTAGCTTATCTCTCCTGGCTCTGACTTTTGCTCTTTGATTTGAAAGTAATCTGTATTAATATTTAACAATCTCTAAGGACAATAAGGAGTCTGGGTGTGGCGCTGTGGGTTAAAGCTCCAGACTGCAAATCTGTTTGAACTGCAAGGTCAGCAGTTCAAGTTCACCAGCTGCTCCTTGGAAACCCTATACAGTGTCGCTATGGGTCAGCACTGACTCGACAGCACTTAACAATAACAACAAAGGACAATAAAGGTGTCCTGGTGTGGTGCTGTGGGCTAATGTGTCAGAGTGCAAAGTCATTTGAACTGCAAGGTTGGTGGTTCAAGCTCACCAGCTGCTTCTTGGAAACCCTATACAGGGTCGCTATGGGTCGGAATCGACTTGATGGCACTTAACAACAACACAAGGACAATAAGAACTGAATAGAAAATTTCAAAATTGGAATGTTATAATTAATCATGCAAAGACCTGGAGTTAGAAAACCAAAAGAGAAGAAAACACTCCGCATTTCTCAAGCGGAGGAAACTGAAGAAAAAATTCAAGCATCAATGAGCAATTTTGATGGATTCTCTGAACAAATTATTGAATGATGCAGAAAATATCAAAAGAAGATGGATGGGATATATAGAGTCACGGTACCAAAAAGAAATGGTCGATGTTTAAACATTTCAGGAGGTAGCATATGATCAAGAACCAGTGATCTTGAAGGAAGAAGTCCAAAGTGCATAGAAGACACTGGTAAAGAATAAGGCACCAGAAATTGATGGGATAAAAACTGAATTTTTTCAAGAAAGTGAGGCAACACTGGAGGCACTCACTCATCTCTGCCAAGAAATTTGGAAGACAACTACCTGGCCAACTGATTAGAAAAGATCCATCTTTGTGCCGATTCCAAAGAGAGGTGACCCAACAGAATGCAGAAATCTTTGGACAATACCATTAATAGTGCGTGCAAGTAAAATTTTTCTATAGATAATACAAAAAATGGCTGCAATCATTCATTGACATAGAACTTCCAGAGGTTCAAGCTGGATGCAGAAGAGGACATGGAATTAGGGACATCATTTCTGACATCAGATGAATGTTGGCTGACAGCAGAGAATACCAGAAAGATGTTTATCTGTGCCTTATTGATTAAACAAAGGCTTTCAGTTGTATGGATCATGACATGCTATGGACAGTATTTCAGAGAATGAGTATTCTGAAATATTTAATTGTGCTCATGAGGAACTGTACGTACACCAAGATGCAGTCATTTAAACAGAACAAGCGGACACTGACTGGCCAGAGTGGTATTCTTTCAGCATATTTATTCAATCTGTATGTTGAGCAAATAATTTGAGAAGCTGAGTTATATGAAGAAAAATGTGATATCAGGATTGGAGGAAGACTCATTTACAACCTGTGATATGCAGATGATACAACCTTGCTTGCTGAAGGTGAAAAGGGCTTAAAATACTTACTGATGAAGATAAAAAAAAAAAAAAGAAAGAAAACCACAGCCTTTAGTATGGGTTACACCTCAATGTAAAGAAAATAAAAATATTCACTACTGGACCAATACACAACATCTATGTAAATGGAGAAAAGAATGAAGTTGTCAAAGATTTCATTTTGTTCAGATAAACCAACATTCATGGAAGCAGCAGTCAAGAAATCAAATGATTAGGCAAATCTGCTGCACAAGACCTTTTTAAAATGTTGAAAAGCAAAGACATCAGCTTGAGGACTAAGGTGCACCTGACCCAAGCCATGGTATTTTCAATAACCTCATATGTATGCAAAAGTTGGACAGTGAATAAGGAAGACCGTAGAAGAATCGATGCATTTGAGTTACGGTGATGGAGGAGAATATT
>NW_006408614.1:5386088-5390856 GCF_000296735.1 Chrysochloris asiatica | reverse complement strand
TTGAAGACTAAAGTGTGCCTGACCCAAGCCAGGGTATTTTCAATAGCCTCATATGCATATAAAAGTCAGACAATGAATAAGGAAGACAATAAGATGCATTTGAATTATGGTGTTGGTGGTGAGGAATATTGAAAGTACCATGGACTGCCAAAAGAACAAACAAATCTGTGTTAGGAAAATGCAGTCAGAGTGCTCTTCAGAACCGAGGAAGGCGAGACTTTGTCTCTCATGCTTTGGACATATTGTCAGAAGAGCCCTGTCCTGGAGAAAAACATCACTCTTGGTGAAGGAAGGTAGATGCTCAGTGAGATGGATTGGCACAGTGGCAGCAGCAACAGACTCAAGTGGAACCATTGTGAGAATGGAACGGGACCAGGCAGTGTTTTACTCTATTGTGCATAGGGTCTTTATGAGTCAGAATTGACTCACTGGCACCTAACAACAACAACAACAATATTTACAGACTCAGATTGTCAGGTGGAAGGGAAAAAAACAACCCGGTGCCACTCATCAACCACACCATGTACCAGATGGCCCATCTAGAGACTTTTATTCAGGGTAGGAAAAGCCCTGGATATACGGGATCTCTGACCATTTTCCCTGGTGCTCACAAAAGTAGATAAGAAGGCGTCAGGGAAGATGATCGTGGGCACTGGGAGGGCATGTTGAAATGAGCAGGTTAGGGCTCCAGAAGAATTGGGGTCCTGAGCCTTCTGATGTTAAATCAGAGGCCTCAACCATCCCACTTCTGACACCAGTGAAAGGGAAAAAAACAACCCGGCACCACTCATCAACCACACCTCACACCAGATAGCCTGTCTAGAGACTTTTATTCAGAGTGAGGAAGAGGAAGGTGACCTCTGCCGGAAAGAGAAGGCAGGAGGCAGAAGAGAAGAGAGAGAGCCAATGGGAAGGGAGTGGTCTTATATAGGTTCAACCAGAAGGGAGTGGTCATTGCTGGGGTAATTTAGCTCTGGCCTATCAAAAGCCATGTTGCCCTTTAAACTACCGTGCCTTGTAGCTTAGGGCGGGGAAACAGAAACCTACGATTACAAAATGGAGTTGAAGGGAGGGGAGAGGAAAGAACATGGAAGGTACAGTCTAAAATGGCGGACCTGATATTGTAACATTAGGTCTTTCTTCCACTGCTCTTCTAGGTAAGTTTAATAATCCAAGATTTAGATGACTAGTGGAGCACAAAACAGTTGTGCCACTGGTGGTGGTGTTGTTGTTAAGTGCCATTGAGTCGGTTCTGACCCATAGCAACCCTGTACAGGGTTTCCAACGCTGTAAATCTTTACAGGAGCAGAAAGCCTCATCTTTCTCCCACAGAACAGGTGGTAGTTTCGAACTGCTGACCTTGCAGTTCGCAGCCTGGTTTGTAACCACTATGCTACAATTACCAGTAACCCATTCAAAATAGAAATAGAAAGAAAATGTCCCCTTAGATAATAGTTTGGAAAACAATAAAAAAAATCCCTGGTGGCACATGAAATACAGTGGAAAGGGTTGTGGAAAAAATAAAAATTAAAAGTCCAAGGAAAAAAATTTAATAAGACAAGTAAAAGGATATGTGAGGGCGATTTGAAAATTTCATGGGGAAATGGAATTAAAATATCATGGAATGTTTCCTTGAACTTTCTGAAGCCCCATTGAATAAAGGGGTAAAACTTTACTAGTGGTCTCTGAGACTAAGTAAATAAGGACGAAAAGATTTGAATACATGCATTTAAAAAGTACTACATTGATAGAATTTTGAAAAACCAGTGGTTTAGTCATTGAAAATACCTTTATTCAGCAACGTAAGTGACAACTATACATGTGGACCTTGTCAGATAAAATAAACAGAAATTAAATTAATTACATCTGTGGAAAACCACTACTGAGAAGTTCAATATCATCAGTCAAACAAAGCCAGGGGTTGGCTGTGGGCTAGACCCTAAATTGTTTAAATACACATTCAAGTTGAAGCTTATGAAAATGAAAAAAATTCCACAAGAACCAAATATGACCTTGAGTACATCCCATCTGAATTTAGAGGCCATCTCAAGACCAGACTTGATGCATTAAATGTTAATAATCAAAGACCAGAGGAGTTGTAGGATGACGTCAAGAACTTCATACATGAAGAAAGCAAAAGATCATTAGAAAGAAAAAAAAATAGGTCAAAACTGATATCAGATAAGGCTCAAAAACTTTCTCTTAACATAAAGTAGCTAAAGTGAATAAAAGAAATGATGAAGTTAAAAGAACTGAACAGAAAATGCAAAAAGACAAAGTCAACTATTATAATGAAATGCACAAAGACCTGGAGTTAGAAAGGCAAGAAGACCGTACTCAGTATTTCTCAAGTTGAAAGAACTAAAGGAAAAATTCAAAACTTGACTTGAAATATTGAAAGATTCTATGGGCAAAATCCACCACTCATTAGTCAGTTTATCATACTGTGGTGTTGCTGTGTTTCTAGAAGGTATGCCACCAGTATGTTACACACCAGCAGGGCTACCCCTGGTGAACAAATTTTAGCTGAGCTTCCAGACTAAGGCAGAGGAGCAAGAAGGAGTGGTAGACCATTTCTGAGGAGTTAACCACTGAAAATCATAAGAATAGCAGTGGAACAGTGTCAGATATAGAGCTGAAAGATAAGCATCCAAAATACTACTGGGTAAGAGCTGCCTCCTTAAAGTACAGTTAACTTTAGTGCCATGAATGGAGCAAAGTTTTGGGGATCTTCATTTGCAGATGTTGCACAATTCAAAACAGGAAGAAACAGCTGCAAATATCCATGAATAACTGGAACATGGAATGTACAAAGTATGAATCAGGGAACTTAGAAGTCAAAAATGAAATGGAATGCATAAAAATTGATATCCTAGGCATTAGTGAGTTGAAATGGACTGGTATTGACCATTTTGAATTGGACAACAATATGGTTTACTATGCTGTGAATGTGGTTATGAATCGGGCTGTGAACCTCAGGGTCAACAGTTGGAAACTGCCTGCGGCTCCATGGGAGAAAGATGAGGCTTTCTGCTCCCATAAAGATTTACAGCCTCAGAAACCCTGTACAGGGTCGCTATGAGTCGGAACCGACTCCATGGCACATAACCACCACCACCCATGCTGGGAATGACCAACTGAAGTAGAATGGGGTCCTAAAGATCTAACTTGAGGTTCAATGATGTCTATAATAGGGCAATATTAATACAACTACAAGAAGGATGAGGAGTCCTGGTGTAGTGCTGTGGGATAAAACACTGGACCACAAGGTTGGCTTGAACCATAAAGTCAGTGGTTCAGACTCACAAGCTGCACCAGTTGCTCATAGGGTTGCTATGGGTTGGAACCAACTCGACAGCACCCAACAATAACACTAAGAAAGATGAGCACTAGACTGCAAACCACAAAGCCATTGGTGCAAGTCCACGAGCCACTCCACAAGAGAAAAATAAGGCTTTCTGCTCCCATACAGGTTTACAGCCCCAGAAACCCTATATGTGTCGCTATGAGTTGGAACTGACCCTATGGCACACCACTACCATGATAAGTAGGATGAGCACTGGACTGTGAACCACAAGATCAGTGGTTCAAGCCCACCAGCCACTGCAAAAATAGAAAGATGGGGCTTTCTGCTCCCTCAAAAATGTATGGCCTCAGAAACCCTAATTTACAGAGTTTCTGTGAGTTAGAACCAACTTGACCGTACTTAGCAACAAGAAGAAAACCTAGATGATACCACTATTATTCAAATTTAAGTACCAACCAATAAAACCAGTGATGATGAAATTGAAGAATTCTATCAATTTCTTCAGTCTAAAATTAATCAAATATGTAATCAACATGCACTAGTAATTACTGATGACTGTAATGCAGAAGTTGGGGAACAAAAAGGAAGGATTAGTAGTTGGGAAATATAACCTTGGTGATAGAAATGATGCTGGAGATTGCATGACACCATTTTGCAAGACCAGTTATTTCTTCATTGCAAATACCTTTTTTAAAAAACAACATGAACCTCACCAGATGGAATACATAGAAATCAAACTATGAAAAAGACCATCAATTGCTCATATGCAAGCTGAAGTTGAATCTGAAGAAAATGAAAACAAATCCACGAGAGCCAAACTATGACCTTGAACCTGTCCCACTTGAATTTACAGGTCATCTGAAGAAGAGATTTGATGCATTAGACACTAAAGACCAAAGACCTGAAGAGTTGTGGGATGCCATCAAGAACATCATACAGGAAGAAAGCAAAAGGTCATTAAGAAAACAAGAAAGAAGAAAAAGACCAAAACAAAATCTCAGAAAAGACACTGAAACTTGCTCTCCAGCAAAGAGATGCTAAAGTAAAAGGAAGAAATGAGGAAGTAAAAGAGCTGAATAGGAAATTTCAAAGGGCAACGTCAAGAAGAAAAAACAAAGTATTATAATGAAATGTGCAAAGACCTGGCGTTAGAAAACCAATAGGGAAGAACATGCTCAGCATTGCTTACACTGAAAGAATTGCAGAAAAATTCAAGCAACGACTTGTAGTATGAAAGGATTCTATGGACAAAACAGTGAATGACTCAGTAAACACCAAAAGAAGTTGGAAGGTATATGCTGACAGAGTCACTGTACCAAAAATGTGTTGTTGTCAGGTGCCATCGAGTCAGAACTGACTCATAGCGACCCTATGCACAGCAGAACGAAACAATGTCCGATCCTGGGCCAACCTCACTACCGCCGCCACACTTAACGCCATCAATGATGCCACCTGGCCAAT
>NW_006408614.1:5382331-5384773 GCF_000296735.1 Chrysochloris asiatica | reverse complement strand
TTGTTCTTTGCCACTTCTTTCAATGCACTTTGGACTTCCTCTCTGAGTATCATTGGCTCTTGTTCATATGGTATCTCTTGAAATGGTTGAACATGTACCAAAAATAACTGGCTAATATTCAACCATTTCAAGAGGTACCATGTGAATTTCATGATATTGAGAAAAGAGATCCACGCTGCACTGAAAGTATCAGTGAAAAGCAAGCCTCCGGAAATTGATGGAATACAAATTGAAATGTTTCAACAAACTGATGCAGCGCTGGAGGAGCTTACTCATTTATGCCAATAAATTTGGAACACAGCTACCTGACCAACAAATTGGAAGAGATCCATAGTTGTGTCCATTCCAAAAAAAGGTGGCTCAATGAAATGCAGAAATCATCAAACAATGTTATACAAGTAAATTTTTGTTGGTGATAATTCAATAACAGTTGCAGCCCTACATTGACAGGTAACTGTTAGAAATTCAAGTTGGATTTGAAGAAGATGTAGAACAAGGCATATCATTGCCGACATCAGATGAATCTTGGATAAAAGCAGATAATAACAAAAATGATGCTTGTTGCTGTTGTTAAGTGCCATTGAGTCAGTTCCAACTTTTCATGATGCTGTATAGGATTTCCAAGAAGTAGCTGGTGGATTTGAAACACTGAACTTGAGATTAGCAGCCCAGTGATTATCCTACAGCGCCACATCAGGTCTAAAGATGCCTGCTTCTGCTTGATTGATTATTCAAAGGCATTCAAGAAACTATGGATAGCATTGTGAAGAGTAGGTATTTCAGATTAAAACCAGAAAAAGTGTGAGCCTGGGTTGTATCGTTTCACTAATTCAATGTGTATTCTGAGCAAATAATCAGAGAAGTTGGAGTCTATGAAAAAAAAAAAAAAGTGGCATTAAGATGGGAAAAAATGTTCATTAACAAACTGCAATACACAGATGACACAACCTTATTTGTTGTAAGCCACAAAAATTGAAATACTGAGAAAGATCAAAGTCTACAACCATCTATATATATTGCACCTCAGTGTAAAGATAATGAAAATTCTCATGACTAATCCAATAAATAACACAGTGATTAAAATAGAGAAAAGATTAAAGTTGTCAACGATTTAATTTAGCTTGGATCCACAATCAATACTCATGGAAGCAGCAGACAAGAAATCAAATGATACATTGCATTAGGCAAATCTGTTGCTTTAAAGTGTTAGAGAGCAAAAGTGTCATTTGGTGTGCCTGATCCGAGAAATGGTATTTTTAATCTTCTCATATTCATATGAAAGTTGTACAATGAATAAGAAAGACTAATAGAAGAATCAATTCATTTGAATTATGGTGTTGGTGAAGAATATTGAAAGTGCCATGGGTTTCCAGAAGAAGAAACAAATCTGTCTTAAAAGAATTGCAGTCAAAATGCTCCTTAGAAACCAGAATGGCAGACTTTGTCTTTGTACTTTGAATATGTTATCAGGAGGGATCAGTCCCTGGAAAAGGACATCATGGTTGATAAAGTGGAGGGTTAACAAAAATAGAAGAGAGACCCCAACAAGAGGGATTGATACAGTGGTAGCAACACTGGCTTCAAACATTACAATTGTGAGGATGGTGCAGGACCAGGCAGTGTTTAGTTCTGTTGTGCATAGTTGGAACTGACTCTATGACACCTAACAACTACGTGGACCAAATATTGTGTAATATAGGAAACATCAAAAGAAGATGGAAGGAGACTTCCAGTTTTGGCAGCAGCAAAGACAGCCAGTTAGGAAAGGCTCCATGGGGGAGGGATTGAAAACCCAGAGAAACTGCATTCAGAGAACAACATCACAGCTGTGGATCTAGCTTAAGGTGCAGGGTGTTAGTTTCCCACATGCGCAAGTGGAAAAATCACGATATAAAGGAAAATACTGTGATTTAGGAATCACTCAAGACAGGACTCCTTCTGCAGCCACCCCGCCCGGGCAGAGTTCAAAGGGTGGGGCTACAGCCAGACTGGCACAGGGAACCAGCACTAAAAGCAGTGCAGTGACATTTTCAGAAGGAGGTTCAGGGGATTCTACACATTTTTTCCTCCTCTTCCCTGTCCTGCCTTCTTTGCCCAGCCTGGATGCCTTCAGACAGGTGGGTGCGCACCCGAAAAAAACAGTCTAAAGTTGAGCCCACAGTTTTCTCGTGGCACAGAGAGAAAGAGCTTGGTGGCTGCTGATGACATCAGCCTTGTGGTCGCAGTCCTAAAATTAACTTGTGCAGGACCCTTTACTCTGGCCTACCTAGCAAGAAAAAAGCAAGCCCATCAGGCCTGACAGACAAACCAAATGAGCAATCTGTAAAACCCCAAAATAAAAGGACACAACTATCTTGAGAATTACACTGTGCACACGCAGATACCTAACTGACCTTCAGAGACAAAAGTAATAGACAATCTTTCTTCTATTAACTTCTCAAT
>NW_006408614.1:5379297-5380381 GCF_000296735.1 Chrysochloris asiatica | reverse complement strand
ATTTACTTTTGTTTTATTGACTACACAAAGGTATTCAACTGTTTGAATCATAACAAACTATAACATTGGAAAGAATTCTAGGACCCTTAATTGTGCTCATGCAGATCATGTAAATTGACCAAGAGGCAGTCATTTGAACAGAATTAGGGCATATGAAAGACTTAAAATCTGGAAAAGTGCATGTCAGTGTTGTATCCTTTAACACACTTATTCAGTCTCTGTGCTGAATTTATATGCTAAATAACCTGAGAAGTTGGACTTTACAAAGATGAAAGAGGCATCAGGATTGGAGGAAGACGCATTAACAACCTGCAACATACAGATGACTGCAATGCACAACCTTGCTGGCTATAACCAAGAGGACTTGAAATACTTGCTGATGAAGATCAAAGGCTACAACCTTCGGTATTGATTGCACCTCAATGTAAAGAAAACAAACATATTCACAACTGGATCCATAAATAATAAAAAAATAAACTCAAAAATGATTGAAATTGTCAAGGATTCCATTTTACTTGGTTCCACAATCAATGCTCATGGTAGCAGCAGTCAAGAAATCAAATGACATTGTATTGGGCAGATCTTGTGCAATAGACTTGTTTAAAGTGTTTAAAAGAGCAAAGATGTCAATTTGAGGACTAAGGTGCCCCTAACCCAAGCCGTGGTATTTTCAATCACCACATATGCATGTGAAATTTGTAGAATGAATAAGGAAGACCGAGGAAGAATTGATGGTCTGTGAATTATGTTGTTGGCAAAGAATAGTGGATATTCCATGGACTGTCAGAAGAACGAACAAGTTCATCTGGAAGAAGTACCACCAGAGTGTTCCTAAAGGATAAGGATGGTGCGACCATGTCTCCTACTTTGGACATGTGATCAGGATCAACCAGTCCCTGGAGAAGGACATCATGCTTGGTAAAGCAGAGGGTCTGTGTAAACGAGGAAAACTCCCAACCAGATGAATTGACACAGTGGCAATAGCAATGAGCGCAGACATAACAATTGTGCGACTGACGCCACACTCGGCAGCGCTGCCTTCTATTGTACATGGGGTCGCCATGAGTCGATACAAACTTGAGAG
>NW_006408614.1:5340994-5378482 GCF_000296735.1 Chrysochloris asiatica | reverse complement strand
GTAAGCTTGCTGATGAATATGTGGGTTTACTGGTGTGAGGAAGTGGGGGTAAAGCAGCAATGAAGAGGTGGGCAGAGTCCAACCAAGTTACACAGAGGTCGTTGGCTTGAAGTACGATGAGACCTGGGGACTCCTGAGCCCATGGACAAGGACATGGCCAAGGAGGGCTAGAGCTGAGAGCAAAGCATCTAGTTGATATGAAGTGAGGGAATATGCACAAGGTGCCCAATTTGCAGATAGAGCCCATTGGACCTAGCTTCAGTGGCTGGATGTGCAAAATCTGACTAGAGGAAGGAAAAGAGGAGGGGCGATATTTTTTGTTGTTTTAAAAAGAAAACAAGTGTAAATTGCTACAATCTGATGAACTTGACTTATACTTATGGATGTAGTAGCTTAAAATGCCAACCAAGAAGGAAAGAATCTTTACAGCAAGGATCATTCCCTTTCCCTCTGTACACAGGATTGATAGGGATGGGCAACTTAGACATTGGCTACCTAAAATGGGAGGGTGTGTGTGTGTGTGTGTGTGTAAAGGCATGAAGGGACCCACGTACAAGTTTCCAAGAGGGAGTTTAGACTCAGAGTGTGCAGGGGAAGGTAGAATCCCCACTGAGTGGTTTTCATTCTGTCTAGACAGATCTGGTGAAAAGAGATGGGGACAAGACTCTCATGACTCAAAAGTGAGTAATTGTTATCATGATTAATTGTGATTGTTGCAACTGTAAAGGTAGAAGTCTTGTAGCAAAAAGAGGTGATTGATCGATCTTACAGTCCCAGAGCAGAGGACCCTGGGACCATCAAAGGAGAAGAGTGGGAGCAGAGTGTGGGACCCTACCCAAAGAAGCAGCGATACCAGAGATGGAGGCAGAGATGACGACATGGAGAGATGGAGCAGCTGAGGACTCTAGACTCATGGAGGGAGAGAGAATGTGTGCTCGTGGCCGGGATGTAAGCTTGACTGTTTGAATGATTGTATATTCCTGAGTGTTTTGGTGCACATCCCAAAAAAAAAAAAAGCAGAGGGAATAGAAGCAAATACTGTTGAATGATGAAGTATACAGGGGATTGTAATCATTGCAATGAAACGAATATGATTGCAATCATTTCAGTGAACCGAATATGATAAGATGAGTGTAAAACTGATGTTATCCCATGTAAACTATCACTCAATTCACAATAAAAACTTAAAAAAAAAAGATAACTATTTTCCTGAAATTAATGTTAAGAGTTATGTGGGAGAATAAATCATAACTGCCACAAAAGTTTATAAAAAATATATAGTGAGTATGGGACGTGCCATGAGAGATCCTAACACCTACTACAAGGTGCTATAATCACAGCGGTACGGCGCAGGCACCACAATAGATCAATAGATCGGTGCACTACAACTAAGTATCCTCCCTATAGTTCAGAAGCAAAAAGAACAAAAAAAGTAAATCAAGATAAAAATTTTAAATATAATAAAGATGCATTTTGGTTTAATGAATTAAAAATGGGATTTAAAAAAAATTAAATGGTACGGGTATGATTGGTATCTATTTAGAAAAAACTTTATATCCTTACACTTCATAGGTAAAAAGTTGCCATAGTAAATAGTAAAGAAATTAGTACTGGATGAATTTAAAAGCATTACAGCAAAATACAGAGAAAACCTTTATGCAGGCTTGGAAACTATTTGCATAGTCTTGAAAAAAACCTAAACAACTTGAAACAGAAAAATCACTCGGAGAAAAGTTAACCAATTTGACAACCTCAAAATAAAAGTTCTGCCTGACAAAAGATACCCAAAGATTAAAAATCGTTGTAAAAATTTATTTGTAGCACATATAAAATCTAAGTGGTGCTGTTCCTAAGCCTGGTGGCAGTGTGGTTCAGTGTTTGGTTGCTAACCAGAAAGTCAGCAATTTACATCCACCAACTGCTCCATGGGAAAAAGATGAGGTCATCTGCTTCCACGTGATTGCAACCTGGAGCGCCTATTGGGCAGTTCTACTCTTACCTATAGAATTACTATCAGTCTAAATCAACTCAGCAAGTGGTTTGTAGATTCACATATACTAGTTAGTTACAAGAAGACAAGCATCCCAATAAAATAATTGAAGAATGTGAACATGTAACTCACAAAGGAGAAACAGCAAATGACATATATACATATACACATACACACGTGTGTGTGCACAAGAGTCAAAAATTATCCACACCATTGTTATACCAAAATGCCCATCCATCACTGATGATAACATTGAGCGTACAATGTGGAATAATTCTGTCGAATAGAGAGCTGACAGTGGATTATGAAGCAAATCATTTGCAAATCAACCATGGCTCCACCTATGAAATAATCCATGACAGACTTGGGTTTAGGAACGTTAGTATGAAATGGGTACAGAAAGGAATCATGGAAGAGCATACACAGAAGCGTTTGGACATTTGCAAAGAAAATTTGGGCCAACACTCGAAGGAGGGTACAAGTTTCTTTTAAAAAGTGGTTACTGATGACAAGACACGGATTCATCACTATGAGCCTGAGAGTAAATGGCAGAGTATGGAATCGAAAACATCCTCAATCACTAACCAAGAAAACATTCAAAAGTCAGCCATAGCTGGGAAATTGATGCTTACAGTTTTCTGTGATTCTCAAGGGTCAGTATTGTAACACTATCAGGTAAAATGTTCAACAATCAACAGTGCTCATCACAGTGAGAAGCTCACTGAAGAGCTGAAGTCTAAACTTCGTATTAAATGCAGAGGACTGCTACCCAAGGGCATTGCGATCTTGTATGATAATGCACATCCACACACCTCTGCCCACACTGTTGACACTCTACAAGGTATTACAGTATCCTCCTTATAGTTCTGATCTTGCTCCATCAGATTTTCATCTGTTTGGTTCCCTGAAAACAGTCCTTCGAGGACAAAGAGTCACCTCTGATGGAGAAGTGAAGACAGTGGTGTAGTCATGGCTCTCAGCTCAGCCTAAAACATTTGTAAATAAGGGAATACAAAAGCTTGCTAAAAAAATGGACAAAGTGTATTGAAAAGCAAGGAGATTGTTTTGAAAAATAATACATTTGTCTTTTTTTTTTAAGTTGATTAAAATAAATTCTATAGTCAGAGTGCAGATCATTTTTTACTCAACTTTGTGTGTGTGTGAGAGAGAAAGCAGGAACTGAAAATGGAAAGAGCTACACAGAATTTTTTTACTCAGGATATTGCTACACATTAAAAATTTTAATGTTATGCAGAGCTGGAGACTGTGGAAAACCCAGAACTTTCATATATAGTTGAGTTAGAGTGTGAGATTGTTCAATATTCTGAAAAGCATTTGTCAGCCTATTAAATGTCATAGGTACAGACCATTTAACACAACCAACCACCTCACTCTCAGGGCTCTAGCTTACTCTTACCTCTTACGTAAGTATAAGAATAATTCATTGTCAACAATTATGCCCACAGATTAAAACTCACATATATCCAAATGACATGACTGTAAAGGACATATGTAAGAATGTTAGGTACAAATGTGTATATGAAAAGAAATATTGGAAAAAGCCTAAATATCAATACAGGGTGGATGAATAAACCATAGAACATCTGAAGTAAAAGATTTTATGCAGTGATTTAAAAGACCTTGCTAGATTCATATAGCTGCACTTTCAAAGAGATCTACAATTTATTGGCAAGTGAAAAATGCAAGATAAAGAACAGTAAGTCCAACCCAAGTCCAGATTTCATTTTATTAAAATGGATGTGAAAATTGCATTCTATGTATGCATAAATATATTAAATCGTTCCAGAAATATCCCTTCAGAGCATTTTCCTATGGGAAGTGGTATAGAGTCAGCGAAAACACCAATTTCATTTTTAGTGTGCTTTTCAAATACAAGTATTGTTGAAACTGCAGCCTGTAAGGTCGCCAGTAATCTACATATACACATATATATGTATGGGCAGCATTTTATGGAATTTGTCAACCCACAAGGAAAAGAATTGGCATAAAATAAGTCATTATACCAGAAAGAAATGACAAATGTGATGCATGTAAATGGCAAGTCCTGATTCAGTGAGGAGTCTTTGTTTTTATTGCTATTATTATCTTAATGCGCACAGGCAGATGCTTCTTTATGGACGAATGGAGAGGTAACTTACCTTGGGCAATGCCTTTCCCTGATGGCAGTTGATGCCGCCAATGAAGACCATGTTGGGCATCACAGGTTTGGGGTAGTCCAAGACAAAGTCCATCCGTAACAACCAAATTGATGTGTGGCTGTGGAGGTCATAAGCTGTCACAGGTGTTTGGAGAATCTCAGAGGCAATTTCCACACCTCTTTTGAGAAAATAGCGGCAAAATAAATGTTCCTCCAAGTGGAAGATGAGGTTCCTTACTCTCTCTCTGAAGGTCATGGTGTCCGAGAAGCCTAAGAGACCTCTGGGAACATAAGAAACAGGACTGGGGCACTGGGCACCTTCTTCAAGATAATGACAAAATGGTCCTCTAGTGAAGACCACAGAGGGGAGTGAAAAGTATTTGGCAACAATTAAGCCACACAGATCAAAAGGGTCCGTAAACACTGCATCAAAAGAACTCTCCTTTATGAACTCCACTAATTTTATGTCATTGAACAAACTCCTACAATGTGAAAAATAGTAATCGAACAAGGTGTAGTTTGGATTCATTAATACAGAAAGTAAATTCAAGTCCCGAGTTTTCCAATGAGAATTGGCCAAAACCATGAACTCCCGATCCAGGTCCTCCAATGTGTAAGAAGTTGAATAGGTCTTTATTGTGATGTTGAAGGATTTGTCCAGATGCCAACTCACCTCTGGCATGACTACAACCAACTCATGCCCTCTCTGGATGAGTTTTTCCACAACGGCACGCATGGTGAACCAGTGGCTCCCATCCATGGGTACGACCAGCAGCTTGCCTGTGGAGACAAAGTCAGATGTCAGCAGGAAACACACACACAGAGGAAGGAAGCCCCTCAAAATTGCAGGTGCCATCTGTAATTGCGGTCCAGAGCTACTTGCAACTTGCTGCTTGGATTCTAAACTTAGTTAGCGGAAGTACAGGCACAAAACCTGCCCCAAGAGAGGGCGTGTATTCCTCCACCCATCTACAAAGACACATGCACTGCCTGCCGGTGATTCATCCATAGAGATAATCATGAATGAGTAGTATTTGAGATTATTTCTGTATGCTTCTCAAACAAGAGTAGCTTTTGATCTTTGCTTCACACAGACATCTTGCCCAGTCTTGTACTGTGAGTTTAGAAACAAGACAATTAAGCAACCTTTTTGGGGTGTTCCATCACAAGATTCTAGGGGCGGGCAAACAGTATCAGGTGACACTGACAGACAGGGTGTTTATATATACATTTTGCAGTGTTTCAGCAGAATTTTATATATATGTATCAATGAAATCCACCACCATTAGTCTGTCAGTTTGTCATACAGTGGTGGCTTGTGAGTTGCTGTGATTCTGAAGCTATGCCACCAGTATTTTAAATACCAGCAGGGTCACCCATGGTGGACAGGTTTCAGATGAGCTTCCAGACGAAGACAGACTAGGAAGAAGGAGTGATGGACTAAGTAAAGTTGACCATGATGATGCGAATGGAGTAAAGCCTGTGGGAGAAGAGCCCGCGGGACCTCATTTGCTGATGGGGCACAACTCAAAATGAAGAGAAACAGCTGTAAACATCCATTGAAAATCAGACCATGGAATGTACGAAGTATGAATCTGGGAAGTCTTTTAAATCGCTGCATAAAATCCTTTACTTCAGATGTTTTATGGATTATTCATCCACCCAGTATTGCTATTTAGGCTTTCCCCAATATTTCTTTTCATATACACATTTGTACCTAACGTTCTTACATACGTCCTTTATAGTCATGTCATTTGGATATATGTGAGTTTTGATCTGTGGGCATAGTTGTTGACAATGAATTATTCTTTTGCTTACATAAGAGTATGCTAGATCCCTAAGAGTGAGGTGGTTGTGCTAATAGACTGACAAATGCTTTTCAGAATATTGAACAATCTCACACTCTAACTCAACTATATATGAAAGTTCTGGGTTTTCCACAGTCTCCAGCTCTGCATAACATTACAATTTTTAATGTGTAGCAATATCCTGAGTAAAAAATTTCTGTGTAGCTGTTTCCATTTTCAGTTCCTGCTTACACACACACACACACACACACACACACACACACACACGAAGGTGAGTAAAAAATGATCTGCACTCTGGCTATAGAATTTATTTTAATCAACTTTTTAATAAGACAAATGTACTATTTTTCAAAACAGTCTCCTTGCTTTTCAATACACTTGTCCATTTTTCAGCAAGCTTTCGTGTTCCCTTATTTACAAATGTTTTAGGTTGAGCTGAGAGCCATGACTACACCACTGTCTTCACTTCTCCATCAGAGGTGACTCTTTGTCCTTGAAGGACTGTTTTCAGGGAATCCAACAGATGAAAATCTGATGGAGCAAGATCAGAAATATAGGAAGGATGTCCATGGAGGTTGTTGTCACACGATTCATGTGTGACACCATGAATTGGCACCAGTGGGTTTTAAATGGGCCCTATGAATGCAGACAAATAAAAAGCAACATTGAGTAAAACTCAGATTTTGGAATTTTTTTCCAAAGCAAAATTTGCATTTTTATCCTTGTTGTTGTTGTGAAGTGCCATCGAGTCGGTTCCGACCCATAGCGACCCTGTACAGGGTTTCCTAGGGTGTAGATCTTTACGGGAGTAGAAAGCCTCATCTTTCTCCCGCGGAGCGGCTGGTAGTTTCGAACTGCTGACCTTAAGGTTCGCAGCCCAATTCGTAACCACTACGCTACCAGAGCTCCTTAGACTACCTAAAATTCTTTGCCCAGAAGAGAATCTGCTTCCTAGGTTCCAAGGAAGGACTTGAAGTCCTTTTCCACTGACCTGAAAATGTCTGTCAAACACTTAGGCATTGGTGCTTGTTTTGTTCTCACAGGAAACGACAAACCTCTGTGGTCTTTGAAATTCTGAAATAAGACTGCAGTGTGCCTACCCCAAGCCACAGTATTTTCAATCACTTCATATGCATGTGAAAGCTAGGCAATGAATAAGGAAGACTGGAGAAGAATTGATGTGTTTGAATCATGATGTTGGCAAAGAATATTGGAAAGTAGCTCCGGACTGCCAGAAGGATGAACAAATCTGTCTTGGAAGAAACACAGCCAGAATGCGCCATAGAAGCATGCCCAAAGTATACCTTACATACTTGGAAATGTTATCAGGAGGAATCAGTGCCTGGAGAAGGACACCAAGTTTGGGAAAGTGGAGGGTCAGCAAAAAGGGAAGACCCTCCATGAGATGGACTGACACATTGGATGTAACAATGAGCTCACACATGACAAACAATACCGAGGATGGCGCCCTCAACAGGGCAGTGTTTTGCTAGGCTGAACGTACACTTGCAATGAGTTGGAGCAGACTGGGTGGTTTCTACCAATAGCAACCTTTCATGTGTTTGGTCCTCTGCTCTAAACTTGCCCCAGTGAGCCTGGAACCTTCCTTCAGAAATCAATGTGTCTTGTGTCCTGCAGTCTAGAGATGGCTCCTGGAAGTCTTGAGATGTCTCCTTCATGTTTGTGTCCTTCTTCCACAGTCCCTCACACAGAGGAGCCCCACAAGAAACATTGGTTTCATTGGACTGGATTACATTCCACCAGTATCCTAGATGCTGCATGGGTAAGACCAGGGTATGTATTGCTAAGAAAACTGATGCATGTCTGCTAAAACATTGATGAACATTGAGTGAGGGATTCTGGGTCCCAACTTGGGGACCTAAGATTTATTAGGGATCTAAGAGTGCTCCTTGGAGGTCAGGATGGACAAACTTCGTCTCTCATACTTCGGATATATTGTCAGGAGGGACTAGTCGCTGGAGATGGATATCATGTTTGGTAAGGTGGAGGGTCAGAGAAAAAGAGGAAGACCCCCAACAAGATGGATTGGCTGAGTGGCAGCATGGATGGACTCAAGTGTGGCGACAGTAGTGAGGTTGGCCCAGGATCGGGCAGTGTTTCATTCTGTTGTGCACAGGGCTGTTATGAGTAGATACTGACTTGATGGCACCTAACAACAACAACAAAGACAGCTTTATCCTTGGCACTCATGTGGTCGCTAGACATTTAACAAAGATGTGGTGGTAATGTTGACTCATTAGTTGTGACCAATGCACCAGAGTAATTTGTTAACTATTAGAGGAAAATGGGTAGAAACTATATGGGAATTCTCTGTAGTCATTGTCTAACTTTTCATTTGCTGCAATGCTAAAACTATCAGAAAATGAAAAGTGTATTAAGCAGTAATTTCACTCCTAGGCATAGACCCCAAAGACATGAAAGCAGGGTCTCCGACAGACACTTGCATGACAATGATTACTGCAACATTATTTACAGTAGCGAAAAGGTGTAGACAACCCAAAAGTCTATCACAGTTAAATGGGTAAACAGAATGCAGTATATATGTACAACGGAATATTATTCCACCATAAAAAGAAATGAAGTTCTGATTTAAGCTATAATATGAATAAACTGTGTAGACATTGTGTTGTTGTTATTAAGTGCTGCTGAATCTGTTCCAATTCACAGTGACCCTGTACAGGGTTTCCGAGGAGTGCCTGGTGAGCTACTGTAAGTGAAATCAGTTAGACATAAAAGAGAAATATCGTGTGATCCCACTTATATGAAGTAACGGTTGTTGCTGAGTGCTGTCAAGTTGCTTCCAACTCATAGTGACCCTATATAGTGTTTCACACCAACCCTGCGGTCCAGTGCTTTATTGTACAGTGCCACGCCAGGACTCCATATGAGATAACTAGGACAGTCAAATGTATCAGCACACGCATAGATTGGTGGCAGCCAGGGAATCAGGATTGACTGGAGG
This sequence comes from Chrysochloris asiatica, assembly GCF_000296735.1. Taxonomy (NCBI): domain Eukaryota; kingdom Metazoa; phylum Chordata; class Mammalia; order Afrosoricida; family Chrysochloridae; genus Chrysochloris; species Chrysochloris asiatica. Next base: position 5,369,543 of record NW_006408614.1, on the reverse strand, counting down.
GGAGGCTAGGGGATCACTGCTTGAGAAATTTAGGGTTTCTGTTTGGGATGATGAAAAACTTTTGGAAATAGGTGGTGATCATGGTTGTATAAAATGGTGACTGTAATTAATGTCACAGACTTGCATACTTAAAAATAGTTAAAATGGCAAAATTTCGTTATATCAATTTTACCACAATAAATCTTAAAAATGTATTTAAAGAAAAGAAAAATGATGAACAGAAAGCAGAGAGAGGGGGACTATACCCACAAATACACATATATAGGTTTAACAGAAGACATTGCTAATGTGTATTTACTTCCGCTACGAATATATCCATGAATGTGGTGGAGCAGACAGAGAGCAGAGTTATGAAAACCTCTTAGAGATAATCAAACACCTTGAAGGAATGAATTGCTGGGGCTGGAGGGTCAGGACCATAGCTTCAAGTACACTAAGGTCACTTGGCATAACACAGTTCACAGAGACAATATTGTGCATTCTACTTTAGGGAGTAGTGACTGGGATCTTCAAACCTCGTGAGGAGCCATCTAAGGAGCAGTGATTCGTCTCTCCTTGTCCGGGGCAAAGAGGAGTAATGGAAATTGAAGATGCATGAAAACAGTTAATCCAATGGACTGATGGACCACACAAGCATCAGCCTCCACTACCCAGAGACAAAACAACTCGATGGCGCCCAGCTACCACTATCAACTGCTCAGAAAGGGATCACGTAAGAGGCCCTAGAGAGAGTGCGGGGGGAAATGTGCAACAAAACTCAAAAACCAGAAAGAAGGGAAAAATAGCCTTCCTGATGCTGGTGGCACCCCTAAGACTGTGACCCTTAGTCACTCTTCAGGTCTAGAAAGGAACTCACCCTCCTGGCTCACTTTCTGGTCAAACAGTTGTTGTTGTTGTTGTTATGTGTCATGGAGTCGGTTTTGACTCATAACCACCCTGTACAGGGTTTCCGAGGCTGTAAACCTTTACGGGAACAGAAAGCCTCATCTTTCTCCGGCAGAACAGCTGGTAGTTTCAAACTGCTGACAGTGAGATTGGCAGCCCGATTGGTAACTACTACGCTACCAGAGGTCCTTAGACAAACAATAGACAGGTCTATAAGGTGAACTCTAAAATATACACACCTTAGAATCATCAACCGTTTGAGATCAAAAGGGCAGCATTTATCTGGAGGACAAAGGTCAGAAGGCTCTGGAATGGAATCAGGAAACACAGGAAGTAACAGGAAATCGTGATGTTACATTGTGGAGACTGCAATCAATGACATGAAATGAAAGGTGTGTGAATTACTGAATGGAAAACAGATTTACTCTGTAAACCTTTCTTTACCCAATTCACAATAAAAAAAAGTTAAAAAACAAACAATAAAGAAGAGCCCAAATCTGGGAGAAAATGCTTATAAAACATATATCTTACAAAAGATTTGTCTCCAAAATATATAAAGAACTCCCAAAATCCACACAGGAGAAAACAGAATACTCTACTTTAAAAAACAAGGTAAAGACTTGAACAGTATCTTGACCAGAGAGCTATACAGATGACAAACAAACCCATGGAAAGATGGCCAACATCCTAAGTTATTTGGGAAATACAAATGGAAACCGCAGTTTAAATTGCACGCTTATTGTTGTTGTTAGGTGTCATGGTGTGGGTTCCAGCTCAGAGTGACCCTATGAACCCCAGAACCAAACCCTGCCCAGTCCTGCACCACACTCACAAATCTTACTGTTTGAGCCCATTTTTGCAGCCACTGGGTCAACTCACTTCCCTGAGGTCTTTTTCTCTTTTTCACTCTCCCTCTACTTCACTGAAAGGAACTCTGGTAGAGTAGTGGTTACAAATTGGGCTGCTAATCTTATAGTCAGCAGTTCGAAACTACCAGCTGTTCCGCGGGAGAAAGATGAGGCTTTCTGCTCCCGTAAAGATTTACAGCCTCAGAAACCCTGTGTAGGGTCACTATGAGTCGGAACCAACTCCACGGCACATAATAACAACTACTTCACTGAGCCTGACCTCCTTCTCCAGGAACTGATCCCTCCTTATAACTTTGGCTAAAAGTCTCACCATCCTTACTTTTGAGAAACATTCTGACTGTACTTATCCTACTGTATTTCTTCGAAGACAGATTTGTTCATTCTTTGGGAAACCCATGGTATATTCCATATTCTTCATCAATACCGTAATTCAAATGTATCCATTCTTCTCCAGGCTACGTTACTCACTGTTCAGCTTTCACATGGACATGAAGTGATTGAAAATGCCAGGACTTTGATTAGGCGCATTTTAGTTCTCAAGGTGACATCTTCAGCAGATTTGCCTGGTGAAATATATTCTTTGATTCCCTGTTGCTTTAATGAGTGTTAATTGTGGATCCAAGTAAAATGGAATCTTTGACAACTTCAATCTTTTCTCCTAAAGTCGCTATGTTGTTTACTGGTTCAAGTGTGTGGGTTTTTGTTTTCTTTACATTGAAGTGTAATCCATACTGAAAGGTAAATACTTTGATGTTTATCAGTAAGCGTTTCGAGTCCTCTTAACTTTCAGCAAACTAGGTTGAGCATCTGCATAATGTTGTTGTTGTCAGGTGCCATCGAGTCAGAACTGACTCATAGCGACCCCATGCACAGCAGAACGAAACAATGTCCGATCTGGGCCAACCTCACTACCGCTGCCACACTTGATGCCATCAATGATGACACCTGGCCAATCCATCTTGTTAGGAGTCTTCCTCTTTTTCTCTGACCCTCCACCTTACCCAGCATGACATCCTTCTCCAGCGACTGTTTCCTCTGGACAATATGTCCAAAGTAGGAGAGACGAAGCTTAGCCATCCTGGCCTCCAAGGAGCACTCTGGCTGCACTTCTTCCAAAACAGATCTATTGGTTCTTTTGGCAGTCCATGGCACTTTCAGTATTCTCCTCCAACACCACAACTCAAAGGCATCAATTCTTCTACAATCTTCCTTATTCACTTAATCATCTGCTTATTGCAGGTGATTAATGATCCCTTCGCCAATCTTGATACCACGTTCTTCTTCAAATAGTCCAGTTTGTCAGATTCTTTGTTCAGCATACATACTAAGTGTGGTGGAAGGATACAATCCTGATGCATGCCTTTCCTTATTTTAAACCATGCAGTATCCCTCTGTTTTAACAACTGTCTCCTGGTCTATTTACAAGGTCCATATGAACACAGGTAAATGTTCTGAAATGCCCATTCTGCACAATGTTATCCATAGTTTGCTATGATCCACATAGTCAATAGCTCTGCCTAGTCAATCAAACACAAGTAAATTTCTTCCTGGTAGTCTCTGCTTTCAGCCAAGACCCATCTGACATCAGCAATGATATCCTTCATTCCACATCCTCTTCTGAATCCAGCTTGAATTTCTGGTAACTCCTTGTTAATGTACTACTAAATTATCTTCATCAGAAATTTACTTGCATGTGATATTAATAATATTGTTAGATAATTTCTGTATGCTGTTGAGTGACCTTTCTTTGGAATGAGCAGAAAGATAGATCTCCTCTGGTCAGTTGGCCAGGTAGCCAGCTGCCTTCTGAATTTCTTGGTGTAAACTAGTGAGTCCTTCCAGCACTGCATCCGTTTGTTGAAACTTTTCATTTGGTATTCCATCAGTTCCTAGAGCCTTGTTTTTTATCAGTGCATTCAGTACAGCTTGGGCTTCTTCTTTTAGCACCATTGGTTCTTGATCGTATGCTACCTCTTGAAATGGTTGAATGTTTTTGCTATAGTGACTCATTTCTTTCATCTTCCTTTGACGCTTCCTGCATTGTTGCACATTTTGCCATTTTGCTGTTGTTTAAGTGCTATTGAGTTGGTTCTGACTCATAACAATCCAACATAGGGTTTCCAAGGAGCTGATGGTGTATTTAACCCACCAAACATTCAGTTCGCAGTTGGAAGGTCTACGGCACCACACCCGGACTCCATTTCTGCCCATAGAACCCTTCAATATTGTTACTGAAAGCTGGATTATTATTTTTGTTGTTGTTCAGGTCTTTAAGCTTGAGAAATATCAAGTGTGCTCTTCCCTTTGGGTGTTCTAATTCCAGGTTTTTGCAGATTCATTATGTTTGACTTTGTCTTCTCGAGCTGCCCTTTGAAATTTCCAATTCAGCTCTTTTACTTTCATCTTTTCATTTATTCCATTTTTCTTAGCTTCCCTATGTTCAAGCGCAAGCTTCAGAGTCTCTTCTGACACCCATTTTGGTCTTTTCTCTTTTCTTGCCTTTTTAGAGACATTTTGCTTTCTTCACGTATTATGTTCTTGCTGTCATCCCATACCTCATCTAGTCTTCAGTCATTTTACTGTTCTTGAGAGAGTCTTGAAATTCAGGTAGGATGTACACAAGGTAGTATTTTGGTTCTCATGGACTTTTAAATTTTTTCTTCAGCTTCAGCCTAAACTTGCGTAAGAGTAATTGATGGTGTGTTCTACAATTGGCCCCCGGCCTTGTTCTGACTGATGATATTTCGCTTCTCCATTGTTTTGATCCATAGACATAGTTATTCGATTCCTGTGTATTCCATTTGGTGAGATCTACTAGAATGTCCTGGTGTGGCGCTGTGGGCTAATGCGTCAGACTGCAAAGTCATTTGAACTGCAAGGTTGGTGGTTCAAGCTCACCAGCTGCTCCTTGAAAATCCTATACAGGGTCACTATGGGTTAGAATCGACTCGACTGCACTTAACAACAACTTAACGACTAGAATGTAGGAGCTTTGGTAGCATAGTGCTTACGAATCTGGCTGCAAACCTTAAGGTCAGCAGTTTGAAATTACCAGCTGTTTCGCGGGAAAAAGATGAGGCTTTCTGCTCCCATAAAGATGTACAGCTTCAGAAACCCTGTATAAGGTCGCTGTGACTCCACGGCACATAACCACCACAACAATGAGAATGTATAGTCTCTGTTTTTTGTTATTGAAAAAAGGTGTTTGCAATAAAAAGTCATTGCTTTTACAACATTCTATCATTCAATTTCCAATGACATTTCTATCACCAAGGCCATATTTTCCAAGCACCGATCTTTTTTCTTTATTAACAACCATTAGTTTGCATTTTCTAAAATTTTGTACTGATGGAATTTTACAGTATTTTCTTGTCTGGATCATTTTACTCAGAAAACTTATTTTGGGGTTCATATCTGGTGTACATATTAAATAGTTCGATGATTTTTTACAACTTTACCACAATTTGCTGACTCATTCACTTGTGGGTGGATACTTGGGCTTTTTCCAGTTTCATATTACAAAAACAAGTGATATGAACGCTCACATACAGGTCTTTGATGGAAGCATCCTTCCTCTCCTCTTGAATGTTGTAGTTGTTTTTACGTGCCATCGAGTCGATACTGACTCATAGTGATCCTATGCACAACAGAATGAAACACTGCCCAGTACTGGGCCAACCTCACAATTGTTGCCACACTTGAACCCATTGATGCTGCCACTTTGTCAATCCATCTCACCGGGGGTCTTCCTCTTTTCCTCCGACCATCCACTTTACCAAACATGATATCCGTCTCCAGCGACTGGTCCCTCCTGACAATATGTCTGAAGTATGAGAGATGAAGTTTGGCCATCCTGGCTTCCAAGGAGCACTTGGGCTGCACTTCTTCCAACACAGATCTGTTGGTTCTTTTGGCAGCCCATGGTGCTTTCAACATTCTGCTCCAACACTATAACTCATAAGCAGAATGGTTAGGAGTCTTGGTGGTACAGTAGCTAAGTGCTCATATGCCAATAGAGCAGTTGGAGGTTCAAATCCAGCCAGTGTCTATATGGAAGAAAGACCTTGTAATCTGTTTCTATAAAGACGTGACTGTCACACAGGGGTCATTATGAATCGAAAACAAGCAATGGCACCTAAAAACAAGAGTGGAATGGTTGGATTATATAGTAGGCAATTGTTTACCTTTTCAAAAACCTGCAAATCAATATCCCAAAGTAGCGGTACCATTACACAGGCCCAGCAGTGTGTATGAGAGACACGGTTCTCCTATAAGTTCACTAAGTCTTAGTGACCACATGTGGTGTGATTCTTTTTAATGTTTTTGCTGTTGTTACGTGTCATCAAATCCATTCTGACTCATAGCAACCCTGTATAGGGTTTCCAAGTAGTGGCTAGTGGGTTTGAACTACCGATCTTTTGGCTATAGAGTCCAGTGCTTATCCTACAGTACTACACTGTGTCCACCACTTTGTGATCACAAAGATATGAGAGTCAGAAAGGCCATGCTTGAGGGAGGGGGGACACCCACCCTGGAACTAAGGGAAGAGGGTCAGTCCGTAAATGGCAGAAAGAGGTTGCCATAGTCCGTCGATCTTGTGTTGTAATGATGCATAGCTTCACTAAGAACTCATTGCACTAGTCGGCCTTCCTTTGAGACTTCCAGCTGGGATGGGGCTCTGGGTCCTGGGGGCATCCTGCTGTATGCCTGAGATGCCCTGCGGGCAGACTAAGTCAGGTATCACCCAAGAGGAAGATGGACAAGAGAAAGGAACTTTCAGAAACATCACCATAGAAAGCTTGTAAGTCCATCTTCTGCCTATAACTGATTGGAACACCTAAAATGTGGCTACAACGTGCCCAGTGAAGGAGGCTTCTTGCGGAGCCTCTGCAATATATAAGACCATAGGTAGAAGCCTGAACCACATCCAGATCTCCAGAGATGGGAAATTTCCACTTGAAAGGACGAGCTAGAAGAAGGTCTTCTTGAAAGAAAGACCTACAGGAAAAATACAAAACAATCGAGGCAGATGGACTGTTACTATAAGAACAAACAAGTTGCTTGCCCAGGAAACATCAAGGCAAACCTCCTTCCAAGACTAAGACTCAATGGGAATACACGCTCTGATTGGTGACCACGCTCGTCACCGATAAGGGGAAGTGAGGGGAAAAAAACAATGAAGTGGTGAGCTAAGCCCTACAATATGGAGAGTGAAGCGTTCAGCTGATAAAAAGAGAGGGCATATGCACAAGAACACCCACACTTGCAGATAATACCCACTTGACCTGGCTTCAATGACTGGATGATCAGAGCTCAACTAGAAGAAGAAAGAAGAGGAAAAAAAGAGTAATCTGATGCAATTTTATGAACTTGACCTACACCTATGGAAGCAGTAGGTCAAAAGAGGGAACAAATTCTTACAGCAAGAATCATTCCCTCCAAGAATCATTCCCACCCTCTCCACACAGAGAGTAGACAGGGATGGGCAACTTGGACATTGGCTACCCAAAATGGGGGGGTAGGGCTACAAAGGCAAGAAGTGACTGGCTTACAAGCTTTCAAGAAGGAACCTAGAGACAGGGGACCTGGAGGAAGGCAGAATCTCCAGTGAGCAGCATCCAATCTGCCTAGGCAGAATTGATGAAATGAAATGCAGATGGGTCTCTTGTGATACAATAGTGAATAATTGTTATCAGGACTGATTGTGAAGGTTGGAAATGTAAAGGTAGACATTTTATAGCAGGGAAGGAAGTGATTAACTTTTCAGTCTAGGAGCAGAGGTCCCTAGGACCATCAACGGAGAAGAGCCGAGAGCGGGACCCTACCCAGAGAAACAGTGATGCCTGAGATGAAGGCGGAGACAATGGCATGGAGCGATGGAGCAGCTGGGGGCTTTAGATCCAGAGAAGGAGAGTGACTGTGTGCTGAAGACTTGGGGGAGGATAGTGTAGGGGGCAGGCTTGCAGAGTATACCCTTTGGTTGGTTGATGATGCATGGAGGGGATTGTAACCATGGCAATGATCGATGTACGATAGAATGAATGTAAAACTAATGTTCTCTCATGTAAACTATCATATAATTCACAATAAAACACTAAAAAAAAAAAAAAGAGAGAGAGAGAGAGAAAGAAGGGAACTTTATCCCAGACCCATAACCAAGAATCATAGGGTTGGGAAGAAAGCTCCGCTCACCTAGTGCTCACCCAACAACTAGCCAAGAGATTAAAGATGTCTTATTCCCTTCACCTGATTCCATGGTTCCCTCCTCTGCCTGATGGTAGGAGTTGGCGCTCCCACCTATTCCTTACCTGGGGGTCCATGGAAAGGGTCTGACCACAGCAGTCTATTTCAGTGCCATCCCCTAGAAATTTTATGCAAGCCACACCACTTCATTTTCTAGTGGTGGTGGTGGTGGTGTTTGTGGTGTGCTGGGGAGTCGGTTCGACTCATAGCGACCTTGTACAGGGTTTCAAGGCTGTAAATCTTTACGGGAACAGAAATCCTCATCTTTCTCCCATGGAACAGCTGGTAGTTTCGAACTGCTGACCTTGAGGTTAGCAGCCCAATTCATAACCACTATGCTACCAGAGCTCCTTCATTTTCTAGTAGTCACATTAAAAAAAAAAAAAAAACAAACAGGTAAAATACTCACACTTGCAGATAGTACCCACTTTACCTGGTTTCAATGTCTGGATGTTCAGAACTCGACTAGAGGAAGAAAGAAGAGGAAAAAATGAGTAATCTGCTACAATTTGATGAATCTGACCTATAGTTATGTATGTAGCAGCTCAAAAGAGGGAACGAATCTTTACAGCGAGGATCATTTCCACCACCATTGCCCCCTACCCCCACCCCTGGTACACAGGTTAGACATTGGCTACCCAAAATGGGGAGTCCTGGTGTGGTGCTGTGGGTTAATGTGCTGGACTACAAAGTCAGTTTGAACTGCCAAGGTTGGTGGTTCAAGCTCACCAGCTGCTCCTTGGAAACCCTATACTGTGTCTCTAAGGGTCAGAACCGACTCGATGGCACTTAACAACAACAACAACCCATCATGGGGGGTGGGGGAGCTACAAAGGCAAGAAGTGACTGGCTTACAAGCTTTCAAGAGGCAGCGTAGTTCCAGAGGGAGCATAGTTCCAGAGGGTGTGGGGGAAGGTAGAATCTCTACTGAGTAGTTTCCAACCTGTCTGGGCAGGGCTGGTGAAAGGAGATGGGGATCTTGTGGTTCAATAGTGAATAATTGTTATCAGGACAGACTGTGAGAGTTGGAAATGTAAAGGTAGACATTTTGTAACAAAAGGAGGGGTGTGCTTGATCTTGAAGTACAGAGGACCCTGGGACCATCAAGGGAGAAGAGCGGAGTATAGGACCCTATCCAGAGAAACAGTGACACCAGAAATGGAGGCAGAGACGTGGAGAGATGGAGCATCTGGGGACTCTGGACTCAGGGAGGGAGAGGGACTGTGTGTTGATGGCCAGAGGCAGGTTTGCGGGGTGTACCCTTTGGCTGTTTGACGATACATTGAGGGGATTGTAATCACTGCAATGAAACAAAATATGATAGGATAAATGTAAAGCCGATGTTCTACTATGTAAACTATTACTCAATTCACAATAAAAACGTAAAAAAAAATTTTTTTTAAACCAGGTAAAATTCATTTTAATAGTGTGGTGGTGGTATGTTCTGACTCACAGCGACCCTGTACAGGGTTTCCGAGGCTGTACATCTTTACAGGAGCAGAAAGCCTCATCTTTCTCCCACAGAACGGCTGGTGGTTTTGAACTGCTGACCTTGAGGTTAGCAGCCTGACTCGTAACTATTACACTACCAGGGCTTCTTTTTAATAGTCTAGTTAATCCTATTATGTTTATAATATTATCATTTCAATATGGAATCATTTATAAAAATGTTAATTTTTTTTACATTTTACATTCTGGTTTCATATTACCATCTCGTTTCTAAGTGTACACTAGCCTAGAGCGTGGCTCTGGTCAGACTTGCCCTGTTTCAAGTACAGTGGCCACCATCATGGACAGCCAGGTATAGCCCCTGCTACTCCGAGTGGCCCTGGTCAAGAAGCACCAGCATCACCTGGACACTTGCAAGGAATGCAAAACAGAGGGGCACTCCACAACTGAAGGAGCTATGGTGGTACAAGGGTCAGACACTCAGTGACTAACTGAGAGGTTGGTGGTTTGAACCCAGGAGCGGGCTCCATGGGAGAAAAGACCTGGTGATTTGCCTTAGAAACCCCATGGGGCTGTTTTACTCTGTTCTCTAGGAACACACACAGGAGTACCTGGGTGACACTGTGGGTTAAGCATTTGGCTGCTAACCATATGATCGAAGTTCAAATCGACCAGTTGCTCTTCAGGAGAAAAGAGCTGGCAATGTGCTTCAGTCTTGGAAACCCTAAAGGGCGATTCTACTTGGTCCTACAGCGTCTGGTCAATGGCAGATGGGTTTTCCAAAGGCCCAACTGCCTGAGAAAGTGCCTGAAATAAAAGTTTTTTTTTCTCTTTCCCCCGTTCCCAATCCAATTGCCCTTTCTTCTCCCACTTTGCAAAAATAAAGGCTTCTTCCCAAATTCCAAACCTCATTAGGGTGCAGGCACCAGGATGAGAAGCCCTCTCAACCATGGGACAGTTTCTTGAACCATGGCACCCACCCTCAACTAATCCAATGAAGAGGAGCAGGTCCAATCAAAAATTACTTTGAAAAGTTTCAATGTGTAATGCATTATGCTGTTTTGAATAAATTGTACACTACTGGTAGGATAAGCACTGGACTGCTAACTACAAGGTCAGTGGTTCAAATCCACTAGCTGCTCCTTAGAAACTAGACAATACTTAACACTTTGTTGTTGTTAAGTGCCATAGAATCGGTCACTCATAGTGAGTGACTCTGTATAGGATTTCCAAGAAGCAGCTAGTGGGTTTGAACTGCCGACCTTGTGGTTCGAGTCCAGTGCTGATCCTATAGCAAGCACCACACTAAACAACAATTGTTCTTGTTAAGTGCCATCAGGTTGGTTCTGACCCATAGCAACCTCTATAGGGTTTCTGAGGAGCAGCTGGTGAGCCTGAAACGCTGACCTTATGGTTAAAATAGACTTTGCAGTCCAGCACATCAATCCACAAAGCCACACCAGGACCCCAAAACAATAACAATTACTAATAATTATACGGAACACTTGTCTGTCAGTTTTTCGTACCGTGATAGCTTGGGTGTTACTGTAGTGCTAGAAGCTACATCAGTGGTTTTCAAACACCATCAAAGTTACTCGTGGTGGACGGGTTTCAGCGGAGCTTCCAACTGAAACAGACAAGGAAGAAAGATCTGGATATCTCCTTCCTAAAATCAACCACCGAAAACCCTATGGATAATACTAATGGCACTATAGGATAAACACTGGACCGCTAATCACAAGGTTGGCAGTTCAAATCCACCAGCTGCTCTGAAGGAGTATGGTGTCCTTATCCATGGACAGGTCCCTTCTGATAACATGTCCAAAATAAGAGAGATGAAGTCTCATCATTGTAGTTTCTAAAGAGTGTTGTGGATGCTCTTCTCCCAACACAGATTTTGTTTTGTTTTGTTTTGATGGAAGTCCATAGTACATTGAATATTCTTCTCCAAGACCATAGCTCAAATGCATTGATTCTCCTATGGTCTTCCTTATGCATTGTCCAACTTTCACATGCATACAAGGCTATTGAAAATACCATGGCTTGGGTCAGGCCCTTAGTCCTCAAACTGACATCTTTGCTCTTTAACACTTTAAAGAGATCTTGTGAAACCGATTTGGCTAATGCGATCCATTGTTTGATTTCTTGACTGTGGTTTCCTGACTGTGGATCCAAGCAAAATAAAGCCTTTGACAACTTCAGACATTTCTCCATTTATCGTGATGTTATCTATTGGTCCAGTTGTGAGGATTTTTGTTTTCATCACACTGAGGTGCATGTCATACTGAAGGCTGTATTGTATTTTAAGTCCTCCTTGCTTTCAGCAAGCAAGGTTGTATCATCTGCATACACAGGTTGTTAATGATTATTCTTCCAATCCTGATGCCACATTCATCTATATACAATCTATCTTCTTGGATTATTTGTTCAGCATTCAGATTGAATAAGTAAAGTGAAAAGATACAACCCTGACTCACTGACTTTAAACCATTCACTGTCCACTTGTTCTGTTTGAACAAATGTCTTTTGGTCTAAGTACAGGTTCCTCATGAACACAATGAAATGTTCTGGAATATCCATTCTTTACAATGGTTTCCATAGCTTGTCATGAGCTGCACAGTCGAAAGCCTTTGAAACACAAATAAAGTTTTCTGGTATTCTCTGCTTTCAGCTAAGATCCATCTGAAATAAGCAATGATATTGTTGCGGCTGCGTGAGTCACAAAGAACTCAACTCGGAAAACTTCAAGAGCAAAGTATATTGCCGGCGGTCAGAGTGTCAGCTCAAGGCCAAATCACTCTGATCCCGAAGTGAGGATGGGTACAGGGTTTTATACAAGAAACACAGAGTGGTTAGAACACACAGACTTGTCTCGTCAGCTGGAGTGGTAAATTCCAGCAGACCCTTAATCTGTAAGTGGGAGTAAACCCACCAATAAACCCTCATCTTGGTTGTATGGATAGGCAAAGTTTTATCCTGTTTGTTCAGGTGTCCTTGGGTCATTCTGGCCTTCAAGGCTCTTCTGTAAGAAGTTTATTTATTATTTTTCCATATTTCAAATGGGGGTTGTTATTTATACTATCATATTTCAAATGGGGGCTGTTAGTTATACTATCATATTTCAAATGGGGGCTATTAGTTATACTATAACAATATCTGTCATTCCACGTTCTCTTCTGAATCCACCTTCAATTTCTGGCAGTTCTCTGTCTATGCACTATTGCAACCATTTTTGAATTATCTTCAGCAAAATTTTACTTGTTTGTGATATTAATGATATTGTTCAATGATTTCTGTATTCTGTTGGGTCATCTCTCTTTGGAACTGGCCCAAATACAGTTGTCTTCCAACCTGTTGGCCACGTAGCTGTCTTCCAAATTTGTTGACATAGATGAGTGAGTGCCTCCAGTACTTCATTGGTTGGTTGAAAGATTTTAATTTGTATTCCATCAATTCCCAGAGCCTTGTTTTCTGCCAATGCCTTCAGTCCAGCTTGGACTTCTTCCTTCAGTCCACGGTTGAACATCAGAACCGTGTCAACAGTAGGCCATATCCTTTCTGTTGTACACGAATCACAATCATTTGGTGTCCCTTCAGTGGTGACTAACAATAGCAATACCTGTCTCAGAGAGAATTTGCAAATTTAGAGTTATCAGTCACAGGAACTGATTTTTATTGTTGGTTTTTGATGATTACATACACACAGATGCACATGTACAATGGGATGATAGCAAAAAAAGATTTCAGGCATAAAGGGAGGATGAAAATCTGTGAAGCAAATGGCCTAGAAATGCTAGTTCAAAGAGAAAAAGGAATAATGTCAGAATAGTCAGATTTAATAGTTAAAACCCAAGATGTTCAGTGAAATTTTGTATGAACAACAAATAATTTATATGTGAGAGAAGCAAAACCATCACCATGTTGTGAATAGAGTTGTGTCCCTCAAATATGCAGAGAAGGTCCTGGTCCCTGAGCCTATGAGTGTGATCCTGCTGGGAATAGGGGTTTTCTTTTGTTATATTAATGAAATTAATTATAACCAGGTAGCTTGCAACCTAAACCTAGTCACTTCTGAGTTATAGAAAGGGCAGACTAGACACACACACACACACACACACACACACACACACACACACACACACGGTTAACAGACAGACGCACCTCCGGGCCTCATTACATCATGGAGATCGTTGTTATAGGAATAAGACCTCACGCCAACATGGAAGGCACTTGAACACTCTGTAACTGGGGTTTTATGTTTCATGTTGAAGCTTTATTAAAGACCACAGGTTGTTCCTTCAGGAAGGGAAGACACAAGCATGAACTGAAGTCCATGAGGACAGTGTGGTCCTTGATCCCACCCTTGATGAGTGGGTGTCCTCAAGGGAAAGTTGGCGCCCTTTCTCACGATGCTAAGCACGCACCTGTACCAGGTGTCTGGGAAGCTGGAGGAGGATCCCGGGGAAGGTGGAGCAGTTGCCCACCCAGCTGCTGCTTCAGGCCAATGAGGTGAGGCAGAAGGTGTGCTCTTCAGTACATAAGGAAAAATACAAAACCCTAATGACCTCTGCTCCATTTCCACTCTGCCTATTTCAGACAAAAACCCTTATAAAACCTCTAGTGACACAACCTAACCAGAAACATTCAGAGATAAAAGTTCTGGGAAATGAAATGCAGCCTCGCCCAGTGACATACCACAAAGCCGCCACACAGCCAGCACCAGGTCCTGTCCTTTTTCCAACACAGATCTCAAATCCGCCCTTCTCTCTCACCTCCACCAACACCATGCCACCCCTAGCCAGTCTTTCTACTTTCCCTCTTGCCCTGCACAGACAAAACAGAAGAATCTTTTCCAAACCTGTGTCTTCATTCTGTCTCTCGATTAATACATCGAACATACTTTAAAAATACCCTAACTCCTTACTTTGGTCAAAAGACCCTACTTGATTCCAACTCTCTCTGTTCCAGTCTATACAGGTCTCCTCTCTACACCTTTGTTGTTGTTGTTGTTGTGACTGACTCACAGTGACCTTATGCATAACAGAACGAAACACTGTCCTGTCCTGCACCAATCTCACATTTGTTGCTGCACTTGAGACCACTGTTGCTACTACTGTGCCAATCCATCTTGTTGGAGGTCTTCCTCTTTTTCTTCGCCCCTCCACTTTAGCAAGCATAATGTCTTTCTCCAGGGATTGGTTCCTTCTGATAATATGTCCAAAGTATGAGAGACAAAGTCTGGTCCTCCTGGCTTCTAAGGAGTAATCTGACTGTGCTTTTTCAGATTGCCCAAGACTGTACACATCTACACATATTTGCTTGTTATTCAGGCAGTACATGTTGTTGTTGTTAAGTGCCATCGAGTCGGGTCCGACCCATAGCGACCCTGTACAGGGTTTCCGAGGGTGTAAATCTTTACGGGAGTAGAAAGCCTCATCTTTCTCCCGCGGAGCGGCTGGTAGTTTCGAACTGCTGACCTTAAGGTTCGCAGCCCGATTCGTAACCACTACGCTACCAGAGCTCCATAGTATTTTTAATATTCTCCTCCAACACCATAACTCAAATGCATCAATTCTTCTACAGTCTTCCTTATTCACTGTCCAATTTTCACATGCATATGAGGCTATTGAAAATACCATGGTTTGGGTCAGGCACACCTTAGTCTTCAGATTGATGTCTTTGCTCTTGAACACTTTAAAGACGTCTTGTGCAACAGATTTGCCTAATGCAATCCATCATTTGATTTCTTGACTGCTGCTTCCATGAGTGTTGATGGTTAATCTTTACAAAATCAGATTACCAGGGTTTAGTCCCACAGACCTGCTGGGTGTGTTTGCTTGTGGGTCAGAACATAATGAAGTCTTTGACAATGGCAGTCTTTTCTCCATTTATCTTGATGTGATTTATTGGTCCAGTGGTGAGAATTTTTGTTTTCTGTACATTGAAGTGCAACCCATACTGAAGGCTGTGGTCTTTGTTCTTCATCAGTAGTTATTTTAAGTCCTCTTCACTTTCAGCAAACAAGGTTATAACATCTTCATATCACAGGCTGCTAATGAGTCTTCCTCTAATCCTGATGCCACCTCTGATCTCTGCACGTGGGATATGCCAATTTCTTTTCCACCTTGGAATCTTTGTATTTGCTGTTGCCTCTGTGCTGGGGGCCAGCCTCAGCAAACTTATTCAGGGGATCCAAAGGGGTATGCGGCATCGGCGGGAAAGAATCACACAGTCTATAGGTCATGATGAATTCAAGATCTTCGTCTTACATGTTTTTTTCTCCTCTCATCCTTTATTCTATCTTACAATCCCCTTATATACCGTTACAAAAAACATAGCTTTCATAGTAATTAATGTTTTCAAAATACAATCTATTCTGGGGCACATTCTTCATGGTTTACGACCCTTAGATTTACAACAGGGACAAGAAGTTACAACATTACATCAGAGCAAAAGTGACATCCTGGCGCCTTGAAATCTTTTGGTTAAACATTTGTTCCTACATAAATAACTTGTATTCTTTTCTCTGAGGAGCAAGTTAACCTTCACATATGTTTCATAACCTCTATCTGTTAAGTCTTGTTAACTCATCAATCTTAGTTGTTGGATGCAATTACTCTTCATTGGCTTCTTCCATACACTATCTGTTTATAGCCTACAAAAATATCACTTATCAGAACATTTTAAAAACTGAGGCTATGAAAAACAACTTCCCTATTTTACTGATCATTAATTTAAGAACGTCTAAGTCAGACTTTTTATTTATGTATACTCATAGCCCTTATTTATGGTCTAACTGCTTTTAAGGATTCTTTATTGTCTTAAACTAAGGTTACAAGGAAGAATGTTTATAATCACTAAACCTAAGCTGGTAGTAATTCAACTGACAAATCCTGTCTCCTAGCAGTCTTAAGAACATTGTTAATATAAGTATTAAAACTACCTATGATTACAAGTAGAGTAAATGTAGCTAATATATAGCTTCTAACTTTTAATAAAAATATACTAACGTGTAGGAGAGTCAAAATCTAAAATAAAGGGATACTAATAAAATCATGTATAAATCAGAGAATGATTCAAAAAGAGAAAATTTAACTAGGGGCCTGTGCATAGAATTTTTCTTTGTGGCTTTGCCAATCCAAAGAAAACAGTCATTGTCGCTTTGCTAGAACAATGAGCTCTTCATGCGCAGGGTCCCCCGTGTCTCATTTCTTTATTTCAATTCCTTGATTAATATGTCTCAATTCCTTGATTAATATGGCCCCCACCACCTCTGCCTAGAATGGGTCTTGGTGTGACACTGTAGGATAAGCAATGGACTGCTAATCTCAAGGTCAGTGGTTCAAATCCATCAGTCACTCCTCACAAACCCTATACAGGATCACTATGATTCAGAACCGATTCCACAGCACTTAACACAACAGCCTAGAATGGTGGGTCCATGTCTCTCCACGCACATTCTCATTGGTTCATGTTCTTTGCAGCCTACACTGAGGGCAATGTTAGAAACCGTCCCCTCCCTATTTTTGACATTTCCTTGGTTTTATCCCATTATGAGTTCCTTCAAATCACTTTCAGTGTTTACAATTATCCAGCTTTCCTGTTCATCTTCTGCACTAGAGAGTAAGCTTCATGTAAGGGTCGGGTCAGTCACATACAGTATTCTACCTCTGGCATCTAAGCCTGTGCCTGTCATTTAGTAGGAGCTTACTGAATATTTGTTGAATCAGTGAATGGATAAATAAACACACTGAGAGCAATGCATCCCTCCTTCCCAGACCACTGTTGACACCTCAGTCATGTGACTGTCTTATCTGGCTCTTGTCTCAGTCTTGCTCTTTCAGGGAGATGGTTCTGCATCACCTACTCATCTGACCTGCTTCTGACCATCCTTGCCACAGCCATACCTTGGCACGAGCCAGGGCCTCTGCACTTGCTTCAGACTCCTCTTAAAAACCAAGTCAGTAGGCTCATTTTTAACACAATGCGGTGCCTGCTTTCTTTCTTTTGAGCCTGTCTTCTCTCAATTACTGGTTGAAATTCTGTACAAACCTGCAAAACAATAGCTCTTGGCTCTGCAGCTACAGGTCGTGGGAATGCCCAGTAGGACACCCCACGTTTTCTTCTGTTATACATAAGGTTGACGTGAGTGGGGACTGACACAGACAACTACAACAAACAAGTTGTTGTTAGTTGCTGGTGAGCCAATTCTGACTTGTAGTGATTCCATGTGTTACAGAACTTCTCCATAGCATGCTGTGGCGCTGTAGTATAAGCATTGGACTGCTAACCACAAAGTTCGCAGTTCAAGCCCTTCAGCCGCTCCTTGGAAACCCTATACAGGGTCGCTATGAAAGGAACTCTGGAAGCATAGTGTTTACGAATCGGGCTGCTAACCTCAGGGTCAGCACTTCGAAACTACCAGCGGTTCCACTGGAGAAAGATGAGGCTTTCTGTTCCTGTAAAGATTTACAGCCTCGGAAACCCTGTACGGGGTCACTGTGAGTAGGCACCGACTCCACAGCACATAACCACCACCGCCATGAGTCAGAACTGACTCGTCGGCACCTAACAACAATAAATCTTAACGGAAGGCGTCCTGGTATGGCGCTGTAGGATAAGCACTGGACTGCTAGCCATAAGGTCAGTAGTTCAAACCCACCAGCAGCTCCTCAGAAACCCTATCCAGGGTTGTTATGAGTCAGAACTGACTTGACGGCACTTCACAACAATCTTAAAGGAAACAGGTCGTCACGCATCTCTTACACTATACTCTTGGGTGGCTTCGAACCACAAACCTTTGGTTAGCTGTCAAGTGTAAACCGTTTGCACCATCCAGGGATGTTAACTTGGAAATTAATCATGGTGACAGGCAAGGACTTACGATCTTTGAGCACCCTACTGAGACTAGTATGCTTTGCAACAACAATAAATACAAACCTAATGATACGAAAGAATTGAGTGCTGGATGCCCAAGAAAAGCACTGTCCATTTCACCCCGACTCTTAACAACGACTACACAGACTATTGTAAGGAGCTCTGGTAGCGTAGTGGTTACGAATCGGGCTGCGAACCTTAAGGTCAGCGGTTCGAAACTACCAGCCGCTCCGCGGGAGAAAGATGAGGCTTTCTACTCCCGTAAAGATTTACACCCTCGGAAACCCTGTACAGGGTCGCTATGGGTCGGACCCGACTCGATGGCACTTAACAACAACAACAACAACACAGACTATTGTAGAAAAGGAACTACAATGCCCATAAGGCCTGGCGCGACGGGCCGGCGCTCCGGCGTAGCATCTTGAGAAACGTAATCCGCTGCATTTTATACGTCGCGCCGGGGCTGTAGCTGGAGATCCACCCTCGCCAAGATGGCGGCGCCCGGTTGAGACGTGGTTGTTCGCGTCGTGTCTTGGCTGGGGCGGGGTTCGGGGCTCTGGGCTGTAAGTGGAGTTGGCGGCCGGGAACCCCGGGAGGGGCGCGGGAAGCGTAGAGGCCGTATTGACGGTACGACCCGAGGAAGGCAAGGCAAGCAGCAGCTCAGGCCTGCCCGGGAACGCGACGCTCTCCCGGCGTCGGGTCTGCGGGCCCGGAAAGCGGCGGCCTCGGTTTCGTCGCGCCCCCACACTGGTGGTGGCCCTGAGGGTCGGAGCGCCTCGACCTCGGGCCTGCCGCGGGGAGACACGAATCCCGACTGCGAATTGGAGTTGGTAAAGCACTTCTGCCACTTCGGAGCTGTGCTCGGTGCTTTGTATTCCTTAGCTGCCCCCGCTGATGGTCTTGTCGGGTCCTCGGGGCTGAAGTTTGGTTCCCTTAGGTACAGCTAGGAGGCCCTTTAGCATGATCCCGTTACTGGCAGGGTCTTCCCAGTCTCACCAACTTTGAGGTCACATGCTAAACTGCTGCAAAGAAGCTGTTTGATTTTTCATTACCGTGTCAATCTGATACGAGGGTGTGAGACCGAGATTTTAGTGCGATGATCAACTCAGTCAACTCAGCATCTGGCCATGACGACACCATCCATCAGTGGACTGCCCGCTCTTTTCATTAGTGACGTGACTGTGCCCTTTTAAAAACAGTTCTCATGCATTGTGGGCCAATAGATGTGTCCCGGTGCGGTACTACAGGATCAGCACTGGACTGCTTAACCGCAAAGCCGGCGCTTCCAGCCGCTTCTGGAAACCCTATACAGGGTCACTATGAGTGGAAACTGACAATAACAACATTGTTGGTCAAACCCTAGGCACAAAGTGTTGTTTCTTCATCATGTCATTTAAATGCTACAGTGACCCTGCACCGTAGGTGGCATTGTGTTACTACAGTGACCCTGCACCGCAGGTGACATTGTGTTGCCAATACCAGAACTGCCTCCTTGAACTTGTGGAGGCCATGCTACATAGCATGAAGGAATTCAGGCCTTGCTACTTCCAAAGTCCAAGCTCCTGTATTTGCTTTCCAAGGAGAAGCTTAAGATAGATAAGGCCTAAGTGTAAAGTAGGGAGAGTGGAGGCAATTTTATTGCAAAAATAAAACATTTCCTTAACACGTCTTACTTTTTTTTTTTAAGGGTAGCATTTCTTTTCGCAATGTTTGGCGACCTATTTGAAGAGGATAATTCCAGTGTGCCAAATAGTTGGTATGAGAAAGGGAAGAAATCAAAGACTAAAACTTTGGAGCCTCCAGCCCCTAGAGAATTCACCAATTTAAGTGGAATCAGAAATCAGGGTGGAACATGTTACCTCAATTCTCTACTTCAGACTCTTCATTTCACACCCGAATTCAGAGGTTGGTATGCTACATACATATGATTGGTAAAACGGTCAGTTCTCTGTATATGTGCAGAATCACAAAAAGACAAAATCACTAAGTTGCATTCCACAGTATGTGCGTGTTGTTACAAATGTAAGATGAACTTTGGGTAATTCTTTCTCAAAGAAATATGAAGCTTAAATGATCTTAAATCTGTCCCTTGTGATCAATTTCATGTTTCCTAACAAAAGGAAAAAGGAAGGTCAGATACTTCTTTTAGTTTCTAAACTTAAAGTTCAGTCAGAAGCCAGTTCTGCCATGTGAGCCAATTTTCATTGTTGTTACAATGTTCATGTTTAAATTGTTGTTAATTTTGAAAAGTTTAAAAATTTAAGTTTTGAAAAGTTCTCCAAAGTAACAAACACTTCAGGTGGAGTTACCCAAACACCTGATGAAGGATGCCACATCATTTATGTTGTTGTTACTAAGTGCCACTGAGTCAGTTCCGACCCAGAGTGACCCAATATAGGGTTTCTGAGGAGTGGCTGGTGAACTTGAACCGCCGATCTTGCAGTTCGTATTGACCTTGTAGTCCAGCACATGAACCCATAGTGCCCCACCAAGCCTCCCACATTAGTCATACGGGTTCACAGTTGTGTGTTAAGGAGCTCTGGCAGTATAGTGATTGAGTCGGGCTGCTAACCACACGGTCAATAGTTAGAAACTGCCAGCCATTCCACAAAAGAAAGATGAGGTTTTCTGCTCCCGTAAATATTTATAAGCCTCAGAAACCCTATGCAGGGTCGCTAGGGGTCAGAACTAACTCCATGGCACACTACCACCACCACGGTTGGTTATTGACCTGACCTGAACTTGTTTGACCTCAGCACGTGACCTGATGTGAGGCAGGGTAAATGCTTAGGCATCTCTTACAGGAATTTGAATCTCTCTGATTAATGAAGACTTTCTGTCCCAGACCCTAGAACAAGCTTCATAGATACAGCCCTTCATATTGCCTTCCTGAGGTCTGGGAATTCGGAATTCCAGAACCCCAAGGAGTTCACATAAGGGATTGCACGCGGAAAGCAGGAAGTTTGGATTCCGGTGCACCAATCAAAATTCCTGTTGGTCCTGAGGCCTTAGGCCAGGGGTGGAGAACGTCTAGCCCTCGGGCCATAGAAGGCCTGCGAAATCATTTGGTCTGGCTGCCAAGACAACTGTAGTTCCAGCCTTCACGTTGTTGTAAAGTGCTGTTGAGTCGGTTCCAACCCTATATAGGGTTTCCAAGGAGCAGCTGGTGAGCTTGAACCGCCAACCTTGCAGTTCACACGGCGTTGCAATCTGACACATTAGCCCACAGCGGTACCCCAGGACTCTAAGCCATCACATTGGTGGTGGTGGTGGTGATGTGCCGTGGAGTTGGTTCCGACTCATTAGGGGTGAGCTAACTAAATTTTGACCAAATACAGCAGGCTACTTTTTAAGTTGATAATCTTGCATGGTCTGTGAATGATGTTATAAATTTTGGCAGAAAAGGTTCCCCACCCTGCCTTGGGCAGAATCTTGAATGTCCTGGAGAACCTGTTGATAAAAGAGCCCTCCAAACCAAACTGCTCATAGCTACGCCTGCTGAGGCTCCAAAGTTCACGGAGAGGAGTGTTGAGCTGGAAGTTGTGGTTACTGCTATCCAGGGTGGCGTTCTGCTGGCTCCCTGTGCCAAAGGTGGCAAACTTTGGCTTTTGGGTGGTGCTGGAGTTGTCAAGACCATACTAATCAGGGAATTCATTAACAGTGTCACCAAAGCCCTTGGTGGTTAATCTGTAGTTTGGGGTGTTGGCTTTTGGGTGGTGCTGGAGTTGTCAAGACCATACTAATCAGGGAAAGCATCAACAGTGTCACCAAAGCCCTTGGTGGTTAATCTGTGGTTTGGGGTGTTGGTGAGGGGATCCAGGAGAGCAATGACTCATACATACAATAATGGAGTCTGGTGTCCTCCACCGCCCCACGGGGTCACCGTCTGAGGAGTGAGTACCTGGTATTCATGCCCAAGCAGCTGTGACTGTGCCCGCCCTAACGGATGGACAGCTCAGAGACCAAGACGGTCAAGATGACGGCAGTTTATTGATGATAGTTTCACGTCATTCAGACCGAATCCGCTCTGCTGTGGGCTCTCAGCCTCTCCTGACTAGTCACTTGGGTACCACTCACAGAATCACCACCATCACCTCTGTGCCTGCTTGTGACTGAACCTGCCGCCACCTCTGCCGATACTCCCACCGCTGAGCTGAGCATCTCGACTCCACTTCGTGTGTCATGGGTCTGTGCTGTTGGCAGTGGGCATTATGACGTCCTTGGGGTGCCAGCATTACTTGGAACTACAAAGCCCTACAGGACATCATTGCTCTTTCTGAGGAAGACCACTGACTGTGTCCCGTGCACGGAGAAGAGAGTTTTGTGTCTCAGCCACTCCAGGTTGCAGAGGTCTTCCTCAGCCATATTGAGAAGCTGGTACCCTTAAGGAGCCCATCAGAGGATTTCAGCAGATGTTCTGGTGGTTGATGTTGTTAAGTACCATTGAGTCCGTTTTAATATATAGCGACCCTGTATAGGGATTCCAAGGAGCAGCTCTGTGGGTTTGAACCTTGCAGTTAGCTGTCCGGTGTTTGTCATGCATCGTCATACCAGGACTCCTGAGCAGACTTTAGTAAGTGAATGTGAGCCTCTCTTGCATGGTGGGGCCTGTCGAAGAGGTAAAAGCTGACGAGCTTTCCAGGAGCATCCCTGAGGTCATGGGGGCCAGCATTCAGCGTGCTCTCTGTCGGCTTGCCTCCAGGCCAAAACGTAAGGCCCACACAGGAGCCTTTTCTGAAGATGTGCTGTCCGGACTAAAGAGGAGTCAAGGTTTCCAGTAAAGTGTACATCCCTCAAACTAAAAACAACAAATTAAAGGGAACTTGAAGTAGAAAAATGAGACTGAGGAAGGGAGGCTGTGGGGAAGGTCATGAAAAGTATCAGTAAGCACAGATCAGATGGAATGTCCCAAGCTCTTCCAGCAAGCATGTGGTTTGGCATCTTAGTGTGGATTTTGTATTCCTGAGACTTAGCCTGAGCTCCAGCACTAGTGAAGGGAGACTTCATCTGGAAAGGTAGCCACAGGCCGAGAACTAGAGGAGTTCCCTTCTACTCTCAGCACAGTACAGCTGAGGACACTGGGGAGTCATTGGAAATCCTCGGGCATGTTTGGTTTTGTGCTGTAACAAGTAGGTTTACTTTTTCCCAGTTGCTGCCCTCAGAGGAATATGTTGTTAGATGCCATCAAGTTGGTTCTGACTCACAGTGACCCTTTGTCACCATGTCCGGCACCTTCCTCAGAACCATTGTTCCATTTGAGCCTGTTATAGGTTCAGCCGTTGTCTGGCCATCTCATTAAGGGTCTTCCTCTTCATTTCTGGCCCTGTATTTTAAGGTCAGCGGTTCGAAAATACCAGCTGCACCGCGGGAGAAATATGAGGCTTTCTACTCCCGTAAAAATTTACACCCTCGGAAACCCTATACAGGGTCGCTATGGGTTGGAACCGACTCGATGGCACATAACAACAACAACAACAATTTTACCAAACATGATGTTCTTCTCCAAGGACTGTTTCTTCCTGATGACCTATCTAAAGTACACTGGATGAAATCTTGTCATCCCCACTTGAAGGACCATTGTGGCTATACTTCCTCCAAGACAGAGTTGTCATTTTTTCTAGCAGTCCTTTGTATATTCCGTACTTGTCGCCAACGCCATAGTTAAGATGAATCCATTTTGCCTTGGTTCTTAGTCACCGTCCAATTTTCACATGCATAGGAGACCTGGTGTGGTGCTGTGGGTTAATGCGCCAGACTGCAAAGCTGTTTGAACTGCAAGGTCAGCGGTTCAGGCTCACCAGCTGCTCCTTGGAAACCCTATACAGGGTCTTTATGGGTCAGAATTGACTCGACAGCACTTAACAACAATGAGGTGACGTAGGTCAGGTGCACTTATAAAAGTGATGCTCTTGCCTTTTTAGCACTTTAAAGAGATCTTTTAAAGCGTATTTGACACAGGCAGAATCAAAAGGATATAGGAGAAATACACAGAGTCACCTTGCCAAAAAGAATTGTTCGACGTTCAGCTATTTCAGAAGGTAACATATGTTCAAGAACTGATAGCACTGAAGAAGTCCAAGCTGCCCTGAAGGTGTTGGCGACGAACAAGACTGCAGGAATTGATGGCATACCAGTTTGAGATGTTCCAACAAACAGATGAAACATTGTATACCCTCACTCATCTATGCCAAGGCATTTGGAAGATATCTCTCTGGCCAGGGAGCTGGTAGACATCACTATTCGGGCCCATTCCAAAGAGGGGTGATCCAACAGAATGTGGAAATGATTGAGTATCATTAACATCACATCTAAGTAAAGTTATGGTGTAGATAATTCAATAATGATTACAGCAGTCCCTCAACCTGAAACTGCCAGATGTTCAAGCTAGATTCAAAAGAGGACATAGAACAAGGATACCACTGCTGAGGCCATAGGGACCTTGGCTGAAAGCAGAGAATGCCAGCAAAAGGTGTTTACCTGTCCTGTGTTGACTATGCAAAGGTTTATGACTGTGGATCATAACAAACTATGGATAACATTGCAAAGCATGGGTATTCCAGAACAATTATGCTCGTGCAGAGCCTGTAGTTAGATCGAGAGGCAGACATTTAAGCAGAACAAGGGGTTCTGCAGGGTTAAAATTAGGAAAAGTGTGTGTCAGAGTTGTATCCATTGACTGTACTTACCCAGTCTGTATGCTGAGCATATCACCCAAGAAGCTGAACTGTATGAAGAATGTGGCATCAGGACTGAAGGAAAACTCTAACATGCCTGTAATATGCAGATAGAGCCCTAGTGTGGCACTGTAGGATAAGCACTGGACTGCATGGTCAGCTTGAGCTGCAAGGTCGATGGTTCAAACCCATCAGGCACTCCTCAGAAACCCCATGCCAAGTTGCTGTGAGTCGGAACTGACTCATTGGCACTTAACAACAACAATATGTAGATATCACCACCTTGCTTACTGAAAGCAACAAGGACTTGAAACAGTGTTGAAGATCAAACACTGTAGTCTTCAATATGGATTACACCTCAGTGTAAAGATAACAAAAATCCTTACAACTGGACCAATAAGTGTCATCCTGATGAATGGTGAAAATATTAAAATTTGTGAAGGATTTCATTTTACCAAGTTCACAGTCAATATCTATGGATGGCGGCAGCAGCCAAGAAATCCGAGGCATATGCATACGTTAACAACAGACCCCTAAGAGCAGTGGTTTTCAGTGGGGACCAAGACCTGTACATCCTTTTTGCCCCTCAGGTATCTCAGGGTTTTCCAGTCGGAGATCCTATTTAGGTGTGAACAGATTTTCCAAAGGTCTCAGCCATGCCCCACTCATGGGGTACTTATACCTTGGCTTGAAAACAAATTCTGGAGACTCACATGAGATGAAGACTGCTAACTTCTTTTCTCCAGTAAGATCACCCTCAACATAGAATGGATGTTAACACAATAAAAACAGGAAGGCCTCCCTATGGAAGAAAGAATCGTTGGTAGCCTTCTGGATGGTGACCCTATGTTTAAACTTCTCACTGGCTTTTAGAACCCAGTGCCATAGGCAATGGGAAATCATTAGAATTCCCTGGAGCCTTGTTAACCTTGCCATTTAGTTTCCTAGAGTCAGTGGTGAAGATAATGATAGAAGTTATAAACCATATCACCCGTGATGATTGTATTCTCTTGAACCAGGCCTGGTGGTGGTGGTTGTTAAGTGCTACTGAGTCGGTTCTAACTCATAGCAAATTGGTATAGGGTTTCTGAGGAGTGGCTGGTGAATTTGAACCTCCGATCTTGTGGGAAACCTTTTTTTCTGCCAAAATTCATAACGTCATTCATAGGCCATATAGAATTATCAACATAAAAATTCTGCTATATTTGGTCAGACATTTAATTAACTTACAGCTAAGAGTCGGAACCGACTCAACGGCACTTAACAACGATGACAGTGTGATGGAGTCCCGATGTGGCGCTGTAGGATCAGCACTAGACCGACCATAAGGTTGGTTTGAACTGCAAGGTTAGTGGTTCAAACTCACTCGCCGTTATAGGGTTTCTGTGAGTCAGAACCAACTCAAGGCACTTGACAACAACGTGAAGGCTGGAATTGCGGTTGTCTTGACAGGGCCAAACCAGTGATTCACGGGCCTTGTGTATGCAGCCCGTGGGCCAGACGTTCCCCATCTCTGCCTTTGTCAACTATATGCAACCAAACAGTATTTACTGTTGCAAAGGTGAAAAGGCAAGAAGGGGAAGAAAAGTACGATCGATTGAAAGACAGTGGAAATAATAAGAATGCTGGGTACTGTGAAAATTGCAGCCAGTGTTATAGGCGCGTTTGTATGAGGGACTTCAGAAAGTACATGGAAAAAATCCCATTACATTTTCAATTCCATTTTTCCACAACCCTTTTATAAAAATTGTTAAATTAAAATCTAATTTGCTATATATTCCTAACGCACAATAAAATACTTTTACAAACAGAAGTAAAGCAAAATAAGTTGTACTTCTATAAATAATCTAAATGTTTATTACCCACCCACCCTAGCTATCAAGTCAGTTTCGACTCATAGTGTTCCTGTACAGGGTTTCCAAGCCGAAATCTTTACAGGAGCAGACAACTTAATCCATCTTCTGATGAGCGCTGGTGGGTTTGAACCGTTAGCCTTTTAGTTAGCAGCGCAGCACCTAATCCACAGGACCCCCAAAACAAAGAAAACCACAAAGCACTGCCTTTGAGCTGAGTTTGACTCATAGCGACCCTATGGGACAGTTAGAACTGCTTCTCAGGGTTTCTGAGAATAAATCTTTACCGAAGCTGACGTCGTTCTCCCACGGAATGGCTAGTGAGTTTGAACTGCCAGCCTTGCGGTTAGCAGTCCAGTGCTTATCCCAAAGTACCACCAGGACCCTTACATATTTCTTCAGACTCTATAAATATACTAGAAGATAATGTGGTGAATATGTTATCTTTGGGTTGCAAACTTATGCTGAAGTTTCACACCAAAGGGAAAAGACTGATGACTTTGATGATATAAATTCCTTTTTTTTGGTTCATAAAAAAGTGTAAACAAGATAGAGTATCAAATAATAAACTGGGAGAATTCTTTTTAACATAAAATAATGCTTCGGGAAAGCAAAATATGTAAGATATGCATATAAATATTATTACAATCATATTACTGAATCTAGCTGATTTTCATATAATGGTAGAATTGGCTTTCTAAAACAGTTTTCTAAAATGTGCTCCTGTCATTTACATCTCTGATTCTACTTGTTTTTGTTTTAGAAGCATTATTTTCTCTTGGTCCGGAAGAGCTTGGCTCTTTAGAGGATAAAGATAAACCTGATGCAAAGGTATTCAATCTGATTTATGGGATGGGGGAAGAAATGAAAGAAAATGCTGTATTTAAGGCAGAAATTAAGCTCTTTGGTTATATAAAACAGTCACTTTGTTCATTACCAGACAGTCCTTCTTTTTTGGAAGTGACTTGACCTATAACTTCTCATCAGTGAGATTTTTCTTCCAAAATTTTTCACTTTTCACATGTGATGTGATGTCCCTGTTGCTGCCAGTGTCGTGGAGTCGGTTCTGACTCGTGGTAACCCTGTATAGGGGTTTACGAGGAACAATTGGTGGGTTTGGACTGCTGACCTTATGGTTTGCAGTCCGATACTTATCCTACTGTGCCATACTGGGGCAGCACGATGCTGCTGATGTCGTTGTTAAGTGCCATCGAGTCGGTTCCAACTCATAGTGATCATGTAGGGTTTCTGAGGAGCGACTGGTGGATTTGAACTGCTGACCTTGTGGTTCACAGGTCAGTGCTGATCCTACAGCACCACACCAGCTGCTACTGGTGTATAAAAATATTTCACACAAAAAAAAAAACAAACTTCACTCTCTACTGTCTTTATTCTGGTGATGAAGATACTTGTAAATCACCCACACTAGCCGGCTAAAAAAATGAATACACTTTTATGCAGTAACAACAAAAATAGAGGCTAGAATTAATATTCTGGAAATAAATTGAGTAAATTATTATGTTGTATGCAACTAGTAAAATTTTATTTACATTTCAGATCCTGTAAAATCTCATATGTTCTTTCAGGATCTTATCTGTACCTCTTAATAGAGCCGGCTGGGGTTTCTCAAGCCAGCTGGGTTGCAAAGGTCCTGTGTGTGTGTGTGTGTGTGTGTGTGTGTGTGTGTGTGTGTGTGTGT
>NW_006408614.1:5332161-5340894 GCF_000296735.1 Chrysochloris asiatica | reverse complement strand
TATATATATATATATATATATATATATATATATATATATATATATATATCTCCAATCTGTTGGGAAACAAGACTTCTGTAACCTATAATAAGACCATGGCAGTGTCAAATTGCCCCAAGTTTCTCACTGTGCATTCTCACACTGGTCAACCTGCCCCTCCAGTCTCCAGCCTGCGTTACAGCCCTGACCCTCGGCACACCACATGAGCAGGCTGCAGACTTAGACAGGGCAGAGAGCAAGCCAGGCAGGGCACAGGCACCCCAATTGAAAAGTGAGGTATTTATGCCTGGAAAATTCCTACCTCAGAAGTCTGCTTGTCCCTGCGATCATTAAGAGAATGATGAGCTATTAGAGATGTAAATCGCTGCCCATCTGCAGTTAGTTGGTTGGTTTATTAGTGTCTGCTTAAATTTTAATATTGATCTGAACTATTTTGTGATTAAATTAGACTTCTTACAACTTGAATCTTAGTTAGTTCACCGTCTGTAATAGGATACGTGTAAATGTTCTTCTGAAGGAACTGATGGTGGTGTGGTAAGTGCTGTCGAGTTGGTTTCAACTCCTAGTGACCCTGTATAGGGTTTCTGAGAAACAGAAACAGCTGGTGGGTTTGAACTGCCGACCTTGTGGTTTGAAGTCCAGTGCTGATCCTACAGCGCCACACCAGGAGTCCAGAGCTGAGACTAGGAGATATAGAACTGATGACAGGTGTCTTTAAAAGTCATCAGCATTTTAAAGAGATTCCATTTAGAAATGGTTTTTGTTTCTCATTCAGGTTCGAATCATCCCCTTACAGTTACAGCGGCTGTTCTCTCAACTTCTGCTCTTGGACCAGGAAGCCGCTTCCACCGCAGATCTCACAGACAGCTTTGGGTGGACCAGCAATGAGGTACAAAGGGCAGCTTCACTGAGGAACAGTGTGGGCAGTAAAGAGACTTGTAAACACTGGTGTAGTATGTGACTATCTCACTTCCTTACATTTCGCCTTAGGGCCTTCAGATGCTGTATGATTGTTGCCTGCTCTTATTAAAATTTCACAAGCCAAAAAATTAATTTTTAGATACTTGCTGTAGGTAGGACTTTATGAATGGTAGTGATTTTTGGTTTGGGATGAGGTTATAGATACAGACAGAGGAAATGTAAGAGCTGATTTTTGAAATTTCTACCCTGGGAATCTTCTCTTCGTCTAATCAAGATACAACACATAGTACAGAGAAATTACTTACCGTTTGCATAGCAGTGTGCTGATCAGCCTTTCAGGTTCCCACTAGCAATAACGGACAAGCCAGGTGACCCGTAATATATAAATTTCTGTCTGCCCTTGGGATGTGCATCTGGCTGTTCTGAATTGAGCATCTGCCTTAAGCCACGCAGGGAGACCATCTGAGCTCGTTCACCCTCCTCCTGCCCTTTCTGTGGACTCTCTTTTCTTTCTGTATCCTCCTCTGGTGGTGACTTTCTCTCATTTCTCTTGACATGTTCCTGAAGGCTATTCCATTTGGTGCAAATATTAAGTGTTTATAAGCAACAAGTGGAGGGTTGCTTGTTGTCCAAACTGATGAGCGATCCTGAATGTACAGGAATTTCCTTTTGGAATAGCTGCTGTGTTCTTTCAACGACAGGGATTGGGGATCATGACAGGATTGAAAGAGGGGTTGGTGGGAGTTGCTGTATTACCGTCCACGGGTAGCCATGTGCTGGGCCTTCTAGCCGGGAGTGCTCCTGTATTCTGTGATGCTGTGTGGTTAAAGGAACACCATGACACTGGTGATCCATTCCCTGAAATGTGTGTGGAAATGTCTTCTGTAGGGCAGGTGGTGCTGTGAGTGAGCCTGTGGAGGGTTGTTGACGACCAGCTGGTGGGTTTGCAGTGCTGACCTTGCAGTTAGCAAGGCAGTACTGACTAGTAGTGCTACACAAAGACTGCTGGCTAATTCCTTTTTTTAAAAAAATAATTCTTAGTGTAGCAAGGAGGGGAGTGGTTAACTTTTCAGTCTAGGAGCGGAGGACCCTAGGACCATCAATGGAGAAAAGCGGAGAGCGGGATCCTACCCAGAGAAGCAGTGAGGCCTGAGATGGAGGCAGAGAAGACAACGTCAAGAGATGGTGTGGCTGGGGACTTGGGATCAGGAGATGGAAAGGGGCTGAGGACTGTGGTTGGGGGGTGCAGGCTTAGAGGGTACACCCTTTGGTTGGGTGAGGATGCATGGACGGGATGCCAATGAAACGATAGATGATAGAATGAATGTAAAACTAATGTTCTCCCATGTAAACTTTCACACAATTCACAATAAAACATTTATTAAAAAAATAATTATAATAATTCCTCGACGTAGAAATCTTATACCATAAAACTCACTCTGGAAGTTTGTGGACAAATGGAAATGAAAAAGAATGGAATTTTCCAATGAAATTTTTGAAGCTCCCTTGTGTACAATTCATTGGATTTTGGTATATTCACAAAGTTGTACAACCACCATCATAACCAACTTGAGAACACTCTTCAAACCCACCTGCCCATATTCCTATTGGCAACCCCTCCCCATTCTCCTTTGTCACCAGCTCCCCACAGACACGCATTAGTTACGACCAACATAATGCTGTAAGATAAGTTTGGACTGCAAAATCAGTTTGAACTGAATGATCAGCAGTTCAAACCCACCAGTCGCTCCTCAGAAACTCTATATAGGGTTGCTATAGACTTGCCGACACTTAGAGAACACCGTGGTGTGTTTGAACCATTGCCCTTGCAGTTAACATCCAATGCTTATCCTGAAGCACCAGACCCAGCCCCATTTCATAGAAACAGAATTGTACAATACATGATCTTTTGTGACTGCCTCTTTCGTTTAGCATAGTGTTCTCAGGATTCATGGGGTTGCAGGTTTCAGTACTTCATTCCTGTTCAGTGTTCCCCAGATGGACTGCGCTTTAAAATCCATTCATTAGTGAATTTCCCTGTTTTTGACAATGAGCATCCATTCAGATGTAGGTTCCATATTTACTAAAGCCATGAAGAGATTTTTGTATTTTCATGTTAAATAAACTTTTTTCAGGAAACCCTTTAAGAGTAGTGCTGATGTATTGGGAGTGACTTTCACAGGCACTTTTGCCAAACTGGCCGAGCTAGTAATACTGGACACATGCAGTGTCTAGTGTCTCATGTGAAACGGGGGAAAGGATCGGGAGCCCCACTGCTTGCCCTGATTTTCTCTGTTCTCAACTTAGCGGACTCTTCGCCAAAATCTCTGCCAGCACCACGTTGTCTCAGTTCCCTTGACCATGCCTCCCTCTCCCCTGGGCCCCCTCCGCTGCTCTTCTCCACATGTCCATGCCGGGGTGCCCCTGGACTGCCACTCAACAGTTGTTCTTAAGGACTATTGCAGTCTGTTGATACACTGCTACGTAAGAAAGGAATGAACGTCCCATTAGGAATCTTGCGCAGTAGCACTGTGCTAATCTAGTTTGAGTTGGTCTTTACATCGGCACGTTGTAGTTCTGAAATTGTTGATATTCGTCTCTGATTCTAGTGGGATTTTGCCATTCATACGCTGCCAACTGTTAGAGGCTTGCTGTGTTCTCTCTCCTCCCCTCTCTGTGGGCTTATTTTCCTACCAGAATCACTGCACTTTCCCCTCACTGTGGCATGGCCATGGGCACATTCTCCCACCAGAATCAGTGCACTTTCTCGTTACCAGGCGAGTTGGTAACACTGGTCTAATTGGGCACTCATTCTGTAGTGTGACTACAAGTGCCCTCCACTGGGTTTGAATTGTTCTCTAGATATCTGATCAAGACTTGCCTTTGGTGTGCTTGGTAAATAATAATCATTTCTTAACTAATAGTATTTTTTAAAATCTGAAGCACGAAATCACACTGACAAGGCCGCCTGTCTTGTAGGAAATGAGGCAGCATGACGTGCAGGAACTGAACCGGATTCTCTTCAGTGCTTTGGAATCGTCTCTAGTGGGGACCTCGGGCCATGACCTCATTAATCGTCTGTATCATGGAACCATTGTCAACCAGATGGTTTGCAAGGAGTGCCAGAGCATCAGCGAAAAGCAGGTAACTGTGCAAGCTTGTCTCCCATGAGCTAGAGCGTGAGCACCTGTAATTAGAGCTGTCGTCAGTAATGCTAGGCAAGGGTTAAAGGGTGTATCGCTAGAAAGAATTCTGTCACTTTTTTCCTGCTGCTTTAGCTGCACTAAATTGCTTCTTAATAATCCAGAATTCTCCATGCAAATGGAATGAAGCTAATACCTTAACATAACATCTTTTCTGCACTGTTCATGTTTCGAAAATAAGATTTGTGGGATCTTTACGAATGAAGGACTATGACTTCATGAATGAAGCCGGTATCAGAATGGTGGTTGGAGTGATAGAAGAAACTTGTTCTTAAGTGGCATTGAGTCAATTCTGATTCATAGCTACCCTGTATAGGGTTTCCAAGGAGCTGCTAGTGGGTTTGAACTGTCGACCTTGTAGTTTGCAGTCCAGGGCTGATCCTACAGCACCACACCAGAAGTCCAATTAGGGGAGTAACGAAACAAAAGAATACTGAGGAATGTTTACATATTGTTGGTGTTATGTGTCGTGGAGTCGGTTCCGACTCATAGCGACCCTGCATAGGGTTTCCGAGGCTGGAAATCTTTACAGGAGCAGAAAGCCTCATCTTTCTCCTACGGAACAGGTGGTAGTTTCACTGATGATCTTGCAACTCGCAACCCAGTTTGTAACCACTATGCTATCAGAGTAAAAATAAATCCAATCAAACTAATGACAAGTGTAATTACTGGATTTAATTTTATTAACACACTTCAGAACTGTCATTTGTATATGCTTATGTGAGATACTAGAATTCCTAGTGCGGTGCTATAGGATAAGCACTAGTCTGCTAATCACAAGGTCAGTGGTTCAAACCCACCAACCTCTCCTCTGAACCCCTATAGAGGGTCGCTATGAGTGAGGAACAACTTGACAGCGCTCAGCACAACAACATGGGTATTTTTGTATCTTGTTTTTAACTTGTATAACTTCCATTCTTTAACAAATCACCCAGATTGCCTGTTTGATCTCACTGCAATTATATATTGGAAATTAGCTCATGCAAATGAATGAGGGTGACTCAAAAGTGATCCTCAGTCTGTCTGTAGAATTTATTGTAATCAACTTTTAGAAAATACAAATACATCATTTTTCAGCAAAACCTCCTTGCTTTTCAAAACACTTTGTCAACAAGCTTTTATATTCCCTTATTAAAAAATATTTTAGGCTGAGCTGTGAACCACAAATGCACTGTTGTCTTCACTTTTTCATCAGAGGTCAATCTTTGGAGAACTGCTTTCAGGGGACCAAACAGGTGAAAGTCCAATGGCACATGATCAGGATTATAGGGAGGATGCTTTAGCATCTCCAAATGGAGGTTTGCAGAGTGTCAACAGTGTGGGCAAAGGTGTGGATATGCATTGTCATGCAAGATCACAATGCCCTTAGATAGCAGTCCTCTGCGTCTAATGTTAAATTTAGGCTTCTGCGCTTCAGTGTCTCATTGTAACGAGCACTGTGGACTGTTGAACATTTTCCTGATGGTGTTCTAACAGTGGACCTTGAGTAGCCCAGAAAACTGGAAGCATCAGTTTTCCAGCTGATGGTTGACCTTTGAACTTTTTCTTGGTTGGTGATTGGGGATGTTTTCCTCTGCCATTTACTCTCAGGCTCATAGTGATAAATCCATGGCTCATCACCAGTAACGATTTTTTAAAAGAAACTTTTACCATCCTTCAAATATTGATCTAAATTTTGTTTACAGATATCTAAACACTTCTGTTTCTGCTCGTCTGTGAGTTGTTTGGTTCCCATCTCACACTAACTTTTCAAACCCAAGTCTGTTGTGGATGATTTCATAGGCAGAGCCTTGGCTTATTTGCAAATGACTTCCCTCATAATCCACTGTCACACATCTGTTTGACAGAACCATTTGTTGAGCACGCTCAGTGTGGTCATAAGCCATGGACAGGCATTTTAGTATAACCGGTGTGCGAATAATTTTTGACTCAGCATCATAAAACAGTCATTTCTGTTTGTCTGCACATCTTCTCTATCAGGTGGGCTCATCACTGAGCAGTCCTTCGAAAACTTCTTTTGTCAAGAATTACAGACAATTTCTGAATTTGATTCTAAAACATTCATTAAATACCATTTTCTGAATGTTTTCATCGCTTTTGTGGAATGTATATATGTTTATGTTGCTTTTGAGTGCCTTCGAGTCAGTTCTAACTTATAGCGACCCTGTATAGGGTTTCCCAGGAGCAGCTTGTGATTTTGAACCACCAACCTTACATTTCCAACCGACATTGTGGTCCAACGCGTTATCCTCCAGCACCACACCAAGACTTCATATACATCAGATAATACAACCTTGCTTGCTGAAAGTGAAGAGGACTTAAAACATTTACTGATGAAGATGAAAGAGCATAGCCTTCAGTGTGGATTACATCCCAATGTAAAGAAAACAAAAATCCTCACCACTGGACCAATAAACAACATTCTTATCAATGGAGAAAAGATTGAAGTTGTCAAGGACTTCATCCTTCTTGGATCAACTGTCAACACTCATGGAAGCAGCAGTCAAGAGATCAGACGACGTATTGCATTAGGCAAATCTGCTGCACAGGAACTTTTTAAAGTGTTGAAGAGCAAAGATGGCAGCTTAAGGACTAAGGTGCTCCTCACCCAAGCCATGGTATTTTCAGTAACCTCATATGCATGCGAAAGTTGGACAGTGAATAAGGAAGACTGTAGATGCTTTTGAATTATGGTGTTGAAGGAGAATATTGAAAATTCCATGGGCTGCCAAAAGAACCAATAGATCCGTTTTGGAAGTATAGCCAGAGTGTTCCTTGGAGGCCAAGATGGCCAAACTTCATCTCTCATACTTCGGACATATTGTCAAGAGGGACCAGTCGCTGGAGAAGGATACCATGTTTGCTAAGGTGCAGGGTCAGAGAAAAAGAGGAAGACCCCCAACAAGATGGATTGGCCAAGTGGCAGCATCGATGGGCTCAAGCGTGGCAAAAGCAGTGAGGCTGGCCCAGGATCGGGCAGTGGTTCGTTCTGCTGTGCATAAGGTCTCTATGAGTCAGTACTGACTCAATGGCACCTAACAACAACAACAATATATATATACATTGTATATATACATTGTTATATATATATTGTCGTTGTTAGGTGCCATTGAGTCGGTTTCGACTCATAGCGACTCTGTATAGGGTTTCCAAGGAGTGGCTGGTGATCCTGAACAGCTATCCTTGTGGTTTAAACCAACCTTGCAGTCCAGTGCATTAACCCACAGTGCCACACCCGGACTCCATACATATATGTATGGAGTTTTCTTTATTTTTAAAGAAAGAGTTGGGAACAAAAAATACTTCTTAGCTATTATTGTCTGAATAAATGGAAGCTCTGTCAGTCTAGTTTGGGAACTAGTTAAGCGGTCTGTGTGTCTTTGAATCGCTGTAGGATTAACTTAGATATGATGTAGTAATTTGAAAATATTTTGGGGGGGAACATTAAAAATTACAATCTTTAATTTTTTGCCTCCAAAATTGAATGAAAAGATAATGAAACTTTTCTACAAGCAGCTTGAAGCTCCCTCATGTTTCTAGAAGTTAATTGTATTGCTTAATATTTCCACCATGAACTAACTATTGTTCTGTTAATATATACGTATGGATACATTTGGAGTACCTGTAATTCCTTAAAAGAAAGCTATTGTACACATGAACAAAACTAAAAATATGATTTTAAATATGTGAAATTTTAAGTGATTATTGCTAGAAAATATTGTAATTCAAATGTAGTTAGAATAGAATTGATAGTTTTCCTTTTTACAAAATACTTTCCTCCTAATTTTAATAGAAATACAACTTAGCACTTTTTTTTTAATAACTTGCACATTATATGTTAAACCAACATAGTAAGATAAGAAAATGGCATTTAATTAGAGAATGTAACCCTGCCCTTCCCTCCCTAGCCTGCTCTTACTTTCCAGTATACAAACTAAAATGCA
Source organism: Chrysochloris asiatica (assembly GCF_000296735.1). Lineage (NCBI taxonomy): Eukaryota > Metazoa > Chordata > Mammalia > Afrosoricida > Chrysochloridae > Chrysochloris > Chrysochloris asiatica. The sequence goes on along the minus strand of NW_006408614.1, from coordinate 5,332,826 downwards.
CACCTACACTTCAGAATTCAAATATGTGTTCATTGATTGGTTTGATTTCCTGATTGTTGTGGTTAGGTGCCATCGAGTCAGTACCGACCCATAGCGACCTTATGCACAGCAGAACGAAATACTGCCCGATCCTGGGCCAACCTCACTACTGTTGCCATGTTTGAGCCCATTGATGCTGCCACTTGGCCAGTCCATCTCGTTGGGGGTCTTTCTCTTTTTCTCTGACCCTCCACCTTACCAAACATGATGTCCTTCTCCAGTGACTGGTTCTTCCTGACAATATGTCCGAAGTAGGAGAGACGAAGTTTGGCCATCTTGGCCTCCAAGGAACACTCTGGCTGCACTTATCCCAAAACGGATCTATTGGTTCTTTTGGCAGTCCGTGGTACTTTCAATATTCTCCTCCGACACCATAACTCAAAAGCATCAATTCTTACACGGTCTTCCTTATTAACTGTCCAGGTTTCGCACGTATATGAGGTTATTGAAAATACTATGGCTTGGGTGAGGCGCACCTTAGTCCTCAAGCTGATACCTTTGCTCTTCAACACTTGAAAAAGCTCTTGTGCAGCAGATTTGCCTAATGCAATACGTCGTTTCAGTTTTTGACTGCTGTTCCCGTAAGTGTTAATAGTTGATCCAAGAAGAATGAAGTCCTTGACAAC
>NW_006408614.1:5267704-5322931 GCF_000296735.1 Chrysochloris asiatica | reverse complement strand
GCTCACCAGCTGCTCCTTGGAAACCCTATACAGGGTCACTATGTGTTGGAATCGACTCGAAGGCACTTCACAACAACAACTATTAGTTGATAAGCTCAACTTCTTTATGAATTTCTTCGGATACATTTTAAGCCTAAGTATAGTTTGATTTAGAAAGAACGAAATTTAGGGTTATTAATTTCACAATATTTGATCTGGATTGCTTACCTTCTGTTTTATAATGTTTTAGGGAAAAAATTGCTTATTCTGCAAGATCGTCGGTTCAAACTCCCCAGCCGCTCCCTGGAAATCCTGTACAGCATTGTTGTGGGTCAGAAACGACTCGATGGCATTTAACAACAACATTCCCAGTATATGTATGAGTTAGTGATGTATGGGTTCATGACTCTGAAGTTGTCTGCTTTTTTGAGTCTATATTTGTTTCTTTCAGGAAGACTTCTTAGACCTGACTGTAGCAGTCAAAAACGTATCTGGTTTGGCAGATGCACTCTGGAACATGTATGTAGAAGAAGAAGTTTTTGATGGTGACAACTTATACCACTGTGGGACATGTGATCAGCTGGTTACAGCAGTGAAGGTAAGGATATTTCCCAGGGTGTCTGTTTAGTACTTCCTGCTCAGTACACAGTAGCAAGGAATCAATGTGCATAAAAAGTCTGGAAAGAATATACACAAAACCCTAGCACTTTAACACCGGGTCTTGAACAAACGTTTCTGTAATAAGTCTCAATTTCAGTTTTTTACAACCTTTTGAAAGCTTTCAAGAGAATAGTTGTTTTCCTCTCAGCTTCTTCCTCTCCCAGGAAACTTGCCCTTGCACCCTTTTCAACAAACTCTTCTTACATCTGCTTTATGCAGACTGCTATTCTGAAGAAGGCAGCTGTTAAGTGTCATCAAGTCAGTTCTGACTCATAATGATGCTGTATAGGGCTTCCGAGGAGCAACTGGTGAGTTTGAATCACCGACCTTGTGGTTCAAACTGACCTTGCAGTCCAGTGCTTATCCTGCAGTGCCACACAAGGACTCCAAAATTTAAGATTGGTGACTATTTTACCCCAGTTTGTGGATCTTAACTTTCAGGGAACTCCAAGGCTTTGTACACTCTAGTGAAAGCTATGGGGTCCTCGCCCCAGGAAAGTACCTAAAATTGTCCTAGGATTTAAGGTGTTCAGATCCCAGGTTAACAGCACCAGTTTTTCAGTAAATAAAAAGAACTAGGTTTCTGTAAAGGTGCCCTGGTGACCTCACTGGACTAAGCATTGGACTGCTAACCACAAGGTTGTCAGTTCAAACCTTCCTACAGCTTCAGGGAAGAAAGCCAAGGCTGTCTGCCCTGGTTAAGACTTACCGTCTCGGAAACCCCGAGGAGGAGCGGTTCTCTGTCCTGAAAGGCTAGGGGCTGGGCAGGAAATGGGCCTGCCCGTAACATCGCATTGCGGGGTGTCAGTGCTAACGCGTGTCACTGGGGAGTCCGAGCGTAGTTGTCAGTGTGAATGTGTGATTCCACCTCAGGTCTCCCAGAGCCGCACTGATACCACACTAAGGAATTTAGGGACTGTAAGACATTGATCTTAAAACTGCCTCATGGATGTACTTTTTGTGTCTTAAGCAATATCACTCATTCTTTGTGTATAAGTGGACTCTTAAACTTTGATTTTTTTTTTTTCTTCACAGTCAGCCAAATTACGCAAGCTGCCTCCTTTTCTTACGGTGTCATTATTAAGATTTAATTTCGATTTTGTGAAGTGTGAACGATACAAGGACACTAGCTGTTACACATTTCCTCTCCGGATCAATCTCAGACCTTTTTGTGAACAGGTTTGATCTATTTTGCTTTGAAATATTTTTCTCCCTCCCAAAATTGAATCTTTTATTGTTCAGTAGCTTTATCGGGAGATTTCTCAACGAGCACCATAAACATCGTGAGTCAGGTTGTGGTGGGGCCAGCCTGTGTGCTGTAGGTGTCTAGTGGCACCTCTGCCCACTCAATTCCAATAGTGCCTCCAGACCTCACAGCTGTGATAACCAAGCTGTCTCCAGACATTGCCAGAGCCCGGGTAGGTGAGGAGCAAAGCCCCTGCAGTTTGAGAAGCACTGGTTTGTTATGGTCTCCAAAATACGGCTTCATTCCCACTTCTGGATTCACCCTCTTTGCAAACCTTTGAAGGGAAATTGTAAAAACAAAAGTAGAAAATGACCCTGCCTCGGGAGGCGGGACCTCGTGGCGCGGTCGGAGGCGGGGCAAGCTTTGCATCTCTCGGTGGAGGCGGCCTCCGTGTGGGGCGAGCACGGGGACCCTGCGCCGGCCCGCTCCTGGGTGCCGCGCCATGCGAACACCGGCCTAGAGCCAGGATTGGAACCACAAGATGGCTGCCCAGGACCCTGGGGGCATTAGCCCTCTCCAGCAAATGGTGGCTTCCGGGGCTGGAGCTGTGGTCACCTCCCTCTTCATGACACCCCTGGACGTGGTGAAGGTGCGCTTGCAGTCCCAGAGCCGCCCCTCAGTGGCCTGTGAAATGACAGCTCCTTCTAGACTCTGGTGTGTCTCCTACACCAAATTGCCCGCCTCTCTCCAACCCACAGGGACGTGCCTCCTGTACTGCAATGGGGTCCTGGAGCCTCTTTACCTGTGCCCAAACAGTGCCTGTTGTGCCACCTGGTTTCAGGATCCTACCCACTTCACTGGCACCATGGATGCCTTTGTGAAGATTGTACGGCATGAGGGCACCAGGACCCTGTGGAGCAGCCTCCCGGCCACCCTGGTGATAACTGTACCAGCCACTGCCATCTACTTCGCCGCCTATGACCAACTCATGACTTTCCTGTGTGGCTGAGCCTTGACTTCTGACCTCTATGCACCAATGGTGGTTGGCCCACTGGCCCGCTTGGGCACGGTGACTGTCGTCAGCCCCCTGGAACTGGTACGGACAAAGCTGCAGGCTCAGCATGTGTCCTTCCGGGAGCTGAGCATCTCTGTGCAGACCGCGGTGGCTCAGGGAGCCTGGTGTTCCCTGTGGCTGGGCTGGGGGTCCACTGCCCTTCAGGATGTTCCCTTCTCAGCCCTCTGTTGGTTCAACTACGAGCTGGTGAAGAACTGGCTCAGTGGACCCAGACCAAAGGCTCGGACCTTCGTGGGCATCAGCTTTGTGGATAGTGGCATCTCAGGGACGGTGGCGGCCATCCTGACTCTGCCTTTTGATGTGGTGAAGACTCAGCACCAGGTTGCTCTGGGAGCAATGGAGGCTATGAGAGTGAGACCCCCATGTGTCGACTCCACCTGGCTGTTGCTGAGGAGGATTCTGGCCGAATCGGGCACTAGGGGGCTCTTTGCAGGCTTCCTCCCGAGGAGCATCAAGGCTGCCCCCTCCTGTGCCATCATGATCAGCACCTATGAGTTCAGCAAAAGCTTCTCCCAGAAGCTCAACCAGGAACAACTAACTACGGGCCCTCGAAAGTGGCCATGGGCTGAGGACCCCCATCTCTTCCAGGGATGGGGTGCAGGGCCAGAGGAGACTGAGGCAAGTGCCTTTTCCTCAGCACTGAGGAGCGGGAGCAGGGCCCTGCATTCCTTCCCACCTCAGGGCCCTCAGGACCTCGGATGTGGTTCCTCCTGCTGCTCTCCCCCGAGACTCAGCATTCTCACTACCCCCACCAGGTTCAAGGCCAAATCTGCTGCCTGCTCACACCCTCCTTTCCATGTATGTTTGCTGTAACTGGGTCTGCCTCCAGGAGTCAAAACCCCTGCGTCCATTAATTCCTGATGTCTAAAGATGATGAACTTTAAAAAGAAAATAACCCCGCCTCTGTTAAAGTCAGTGAACTGGACTTTGCTGTTTGCGTTTCCTTTATTGTAAATGTGGTAGCGCACTATGTATCTAGGAAGTGGTGGTGCTGTTAGGCTCCGACTCACAGGGACCCTGTATAGGTTTTCCGAAGAGTGGCTGATGGGTTTGAACCACCGCTTTTGTGGTTCAAACTGACCTTGTGGTCAAGCACAGATCTTGCAGCGCCACACCAGGACTCCATCAAAAAGAAAAGAAAAAAAAAAACAGACAAGACTTCACTAGTCTGGAATTTGTAACTTGGAGAAAAACGTTCTGAAAACAAATGAGTTACACAGTTGACCTAATGGTTATACTATACATTTTCAAATATTCCATCCTTACTATACATGCCAAGATCAAAATGATGCGACGTGTGTATTACAGAGCTCTTGTTGGCTAGTTACTAGACGTCTCAGTACAAAAGTCATCTTTTGTTGATCAACATTTTAAACTTCCAACTCTTCACAGACAGGCTTTCCTCTGCCTCAGCCTAACTAGTGAGCATTTTGTGTTTATTGCACTGCATTCCTTCCCAGTCAGAGTTCTGGTGTGTGGGTCCTCAGCCTGTGGTTGACATACAGAAGAATTCCAAATTGGACATTTCAAGCCAATTCTTTGAATCCATATGAATGTATCCTTAAGTACCAGATGGCAGGGAAGTGTCTTACTCATTTCAGTAGTTGTCGTTTTCCTTTGTTCCATGTCAACAGTCTAACAGTTCCATGTCACTTTCCTAGAGTGAATCGGATGACTCGGAATACATGTACGACCTCTTTTCGGTTATTGTGCACAAAGGTGGCTGCTATGGGGGACATTATCATGTGTATATTCAAGACATTGACCACCTGGGGAACTGGCAATTCCAGGTGATGTATGGAAATTCACTACAGTTCCTGTTGTTCTAAGTGAGGATATCTTAAGTGTTATTTATATGTTTACTCTGTAGAAAACTTTGCAAGGCTGTGGGTAGAAGTGTCAGTTTACTTCTAAACAGTTTCAAACAACAGAGTCCCGTCCTTTGCTTACCACAATGAGCCTGCCTCACAAGTTACAGACCAATCACAGAGCGGAGCAGGCTGCTGCCCGGGCCAGAGAGAAAGGCTCCCACCATTCAGTTGTTTACAGTTACCTAGGCGCTTACCTACAAAGCCTCCCAGAGAGCAGACAGGAGCAGAGGGTATTCCTCAGGGCTTAGGGGACAGAGAACTAAGGTGAAAGGTCACATAACAGGCCTCATCTCACCACATTTGTGAGGACCCCAAGCCTGTTGTCTTGCATTTTCAGTTTCCTCTAATAGAAAATGTGTTCCCTGAAATACGGTGACGATGTTTTAGGCCAGCACTAGTCAGTGATGAAGACCAGCAAGTGTTTTTAAGTGAATGGCCGTGAAAACCCAGCGTGTTCAAGCTGATAGTGCTGACTTAGGAGGACATGCCAGACCCCTGTGTGTACATGCCAGTAGCTTTGCTCCCTCACAGACCTACTCAGAGTTACGGTCCCGAGATCCCTCAGCCACGGTGAAAGGCAAAGGCAGGCTGGCCTGGTTCCAGAGCGTCAGCACGTTGTGGGGCTGTCTTACTACCACTTCTCTGTCCCATAGGTGACGTGGTTATTTTGTGAGAAGCCTTTTTAGGGGTTAATATCAAAAGGACTTTTACTATTTTCTTTCCTAGGAGGAAGAAAGTCAACCAGATGTGAGTTTGAAAGCTCTTCGCATTGGAGAGGAGACTGATGACCCACTGATGGTTCTACATGCAATCTTATCCCAGGTAGGGGTGTGCACATGGCAGCTGCATGTCTGTAGAGAATGATGGTGCTGTTAGCTGTAAGTGCAGTCCTGAGTCGAGGAAGTGTATTCAGTAGTGAGTTGTGAGCTGGGCTGCTAACCACAGGGTCAGTAGTTCAAATCATCCAGTCGCTCCGCAAGAGAAAGATGAGGCTTTCTGCTCCCATTAAGATTCACAGCCTAGGAAACCCTCTACAGGGTCTCTATGAGTTGGAACCGTCTCAGAGGCACCACCACCACCAGCAGCAGCACGAGACTTTGGTGTCGAATTCTCGCCTTCTCTGTGAGAGCCCAGGTTCAGTGAGTCCTCGTCCTATGCACCTCACATCAGTGGAGGTGTGTGTGTTAGTCTGATACTGAAGGAAGGGGTCCGGTTGGCATAATAGTTAAACACTCAGTTGGTCCATCTGCTCCGTGAAATAAAAGCACTGGCGGGAACCTGTTGCGGTGAAGTAGACAGCCTTGGAAACCTTACAGAGCAGTTCGGCTCGGCTCGGTGTGGTCTCTGAGTGGAACTCAACTTGACCACACAGCAGCAGCGGTGCTGAAGAGATGCCAGCAGAGCTTCCACACTCAGACAGTCTGCTGCTGAAATCCCAACAGCCTGAGTTGCGGCCTATCGGGGCGCTGGCATAGTAGCTTGGTGCTCATTTGTGCACAGGCTCCCCACGAGTCATTGGTCAACTTGATAGCAACTATCACCACCAACAAGCTGTCTCCATCAGGACACACCTAAAAAGCAGGATTAGCTCTCTGCTGATGACATGTGACCAGTGGCTCACACGAACCTGGCCTGTAATTGCTCCAGAGAGCAGGACTTCAGGGTTTACTCATCCTGTATCTGTGCTGACTTTATTTAAAACAGAATTTTACTGTTTAGCTATGTTACCTTTTTACTGTCTGTAGAACCTAAAGCTTTGCTCCCTTAGTTATTCCTGGATACTGATTTTTTTAAGTTTTCCCATACTCATCTGATATTATCAGGAGAGACCACTACAGAAGGATGGCATGCTTGGTAAAGTCGAGGGTCAGTAAGAAAGGAGGAAGCTGAATGAGATGAATTTATACAGTGGCCACAACAATGGGCTCAAACACAGTGATGAGTGTGATTGTGGGGAGGGTGCAGGACTGGCCGGTATTGGACATACAGGGTTACTGAGTTGGAACCGACTCATTGGCAGCTAACAACATCAACCCTGTTGTAAAGATGCTAAATTTCCTTTCATGTATTCATTTATTCCTAGACAGGCTTTTATACTTCCTACCAGGGAACTCAAGGAGCTCTGGTAGCATAGTGGTTACGAATTGGGCTGCAAACCACAAGGTCAGCAGTTGAAAACTACCAACTGTTCCGCGGGAGAAAGATGAGGCTTTCTGCTCCCATAAAGATTTATGGCCTCAGAAACCCTGTACAGGGTCGCTATGATTCGGAACCGACTCCACGGCACATAACAACAACAACAATCAGGGACCTCAAAATCCCTTGGTGGTGTAAATGCTTTAGCATTCAGCTCTAGCCAAGAGGTTGATGGTTTGAACCTACCCAGAGGCATGTCACAAGAGAGACCCAGCTTTCTGCTTCCAGAGGTCACAGTTTTGAAAACCCCGTAGAACACAGTTCTTCTCTGATACACATGGATCTTCACGAGTCAGAATCAACTCAGTGGCAATAACAAGACCTTGGACCAAGTCCCTGAACTATGACTATATAGTGTCTGGGTGGTGTTGAAGAGTAAGCCCTGCACTGGTAACTGCAAGGTCGGTGGTGAAAATCCTCCTCTGAAACCCTACACCAAGGTGGCTCTGAGTCAGAACCAAGTCAACAGCACACAACAACAAAGTCAACACTTCTTTTAGAACTGTTCATTCGCCAAGAAATTTAGAGAAGACATCAGTCTTTTTGTTTTTGTACTTAGATGTTTCTGAAAGTCCCACATACTATCAGGAGTGTAATCTGTGTCAGCATACTCTTTGCATGTTGCTCTTTAGATGGTTGAATGTTGGTGTGTAGAAAGTGGCATAATTTAAATATTCTAAACTGAGGCTTAGTCCACTTTTTAAAACTTTTTTTGAAATAAATATGGTTAATCTACTTATGTGTCACTTTTAATTAGATATAATTCCATTTGTTCCTTGGAAATCTTGGTAGAATTATTTCTCGTTAGCTTTTTTCTTACCTGAGTGTATTTCTTTTCTAAGGAGGAGAGTAATCTAATTCCTGTTGATCAGCTGGGCCAGAAGATCTTGAAAAAGACAGGTCTGTCCTGGAACCAGAAGTATAGAAAACAGCATGGAGCACTGCGGAAGGTAAGGTTGGACTATACAATCCCAGTAGCTCAAATCCTGCAGAAGCAGACTTACAATCAGTTTATAATAAAATCAGTATTCTTGCTTACTAGCTAGAATTCAACTGTCAAATAACTGTATATGCCCTAAAGCCAAGAAGTAAACAAAAATATAAGGGGCTTTGGTTGCATCGTAGTTACAAGTTGGGCTGCAAACCTCAAGGTCAGCATTTTGAAATTAGCAGTGGTTGCGCGGGAGAAAGACGGGACTTTCTGCTCCCATAAAGAAAACATTATACAGGGTCGTTATGAGTTGGAACAGACTCCACAGCACATAATCTACCAACCAACCAATCACAGAGGGAGTCCTGCATGGCACTTCGGTTAATGTGCTGGATTTCAAGGTCAGTTTGAACTGCAAGGTTGGTGGTTCAGGCTCACCAGCTGCTCCTTGGAAACCCTATACAGGGTCACTATGTGTTGGAATCGACTCGAAGGCACTTCACAACAACAACTATTAGTTGATAAGCTCAACTTCTTTATGAATTTCTTCGGATACATTTTAAGCCTAAGTATAGTTTGATTTAGAAAGAACGAAATTTAGGGTTATTAATTTCACAATATTTGATCTGGATTGCTTACCTTCTGTTTTATAATGTTTTAGGGAAAAAATTGCTTATTCTGCAAGATCGTCGGTTCAAACTCCCCAGCCGCTCCCTGGAAATCCTGTACAGCATTGTTGTGGGTCAGAAACGACTCGATGGCATTTAACAACAACATTCCCAGTATATGTATGAGTTAGTGATGTATGGGTTCATGACTCTGAAGTTGTCTGCTTTTTTGAGTCTATATTTGTTTCTTTCAGGAAGACTTCTTAGACCTGACTGTAGCAGTCAAAAACGTATCTGGTTTGGCAGATGCACTCTGGAACATGTATGTAGAAGAAGAAGTTTTTGATGGTGACAACTTATACCACTGTGGGACATGTGATCAGCTGGTTACAGCAGTGAAGGTAAGGATATTTCCCAGGGTGTCTGTTTAGTACTTCCTGCTCAGTACACAGTAGCAAGGAATCAATGTGCATAAAAAGTCTGGAAAGAATATACACAAAACCCTAGCACTTTAACACCGGGTCTTGAACAAACGTTTCTGTAATAAGTCTCAATTTCAGTTTTTTACAACCTTTTGAAAGCTTTCAAGAGAATAGTTGTTTTCCTCTCAGCTTCTTCCTCTCCCAGGAAACTTGCCCTTGCACCCTTTTCAACAAACTCTTCTTACATCTGCTTTATGCAGACTGCTATTCTGAAGAAGGCAGCTGTTAAGTGTCATCAAGTCAGTTCTGACTCATAATGATGCTGTATAGGGCTTCCGAGGAGCAACTGGTGAGTTTGAATCACCGACCTTGTGGTTCAAACTGACCTTGCAGTCCAGTGCTTATCCTGCAGTGCCACACAAGGACTCCAAAATTTAAGATTGGTGACTATTTTACCCCAGTTTGTGGATCTTAACTTTCAGGGAACTCCAAGGCTTTGTACACTCTAGTGAAAGCTATGGGGTCCTCGCCCCAGGAAAGTACCTAAAATTGTCCTAGGATTTAAGGTGTTCAGATCCCAGGTTAACAGCACCAGTTTTTCAGTAAATAAAAAGAACTAGGTTTCTGTAAAGGTGCCCTGGTGACCTCACTGGACTAAGCATTGGACTGCTAACCACAAGGTTGTCAGTTCAAACCTTCCTACAGCTTCAGGGAAGAAAGCCAAGGCTGTCTGCCCTGGTTAAGACTTACCGTCTCGGAAACCCCGAGGAGGAGCGGTTCTCTGTCCTGAAAGGCTAGGGGCTGGGCAGGAAATGGGCCTGCCCGTAACATCGCATTGCGGGGTGTCAGTGCTAACGCGTGTCACTGGGGAGTCCGAGCGTAGTTGTCAGTGTGAATGTGTGATTCCACCTCAGGTCTCCCAGAGCCGCACTGATACCACACTAAGGAATTTAGGGACTGTAAGACATTGATCTTAAAACTGCCTCATGGATGTACTTTTTGTGTCTTAAGCAATATCACTCATTCTTTGTGTATAAGTGGACTCTTAAACTTTGATTTTTTTTTTTTCTTCACAGTCAGCCAAATTACGCAAGCTGCCTCCTTTTCTTACGGTGTCATTATTAAGATTTAATTTCGATTTTGTGAAGTGTGAACGATACAAGGACACTAGCTGTTACACATTTCCTCTCCGGATCAATCTCAGACCTTTTTGTGAACAGGTTTGATCTATTTTGCTTTGAAATATTTTTCTCCCTCCCAAAATTGAATCTTTTATTGTTCAGTAGCTTTATCGGGAGATTTCTCAACGAGCACCATAAACATCGTGAGTCAGGTTGTGGTGGGGCCAGCCTGTGTGCTGTAGGTGTCTAGTGGCACCTCTGCCCACTCAATTCCAATAGTGCCTCCAGACCTCACAGCTGTGATAACCAAGCTGTCTCCAGACATTGCCAGAGCCCGGGTAGGTGAGGAGCAAAGCCCCTGCAGTTTGAGAAGCACTGGTTTGTTATGGTCTCCAAAATACGGCTTCATTCCCACTTCTGGATTCACCCTCTTTGCAAACCTTTGAAGGGAAATTGTAAAAACAAAAGTAGAAAATGACCCTGCCTCGGGAGGCGGGACCTCGTGGCGCGGTCGGAGGCGGGGCAAGCTTTGCATCTCTCGGTGGAGGCGGCCTCCGTGTGGGGCGAGCACGGGGACCCTGCGCCGGCCCGCTCCTGGGTGCCGCGCCATGCGAACACCGGCCTAGAGCCAGGATTGGAACCACAAGATGGCTGCCCAGGACCCTGGGGGCATTAGCCCTCTCCAGCAAATGGTGGCTTCCGGGGCTGGAGCTGTGGTCACCTCCCTCTTCATGACACCCCTGGACGTGGTGAAGGTGCGCTTGCAGTCCCAGAGCCGCCCCTCAGTGGCCTGTGAAATGACAGCTCCTTCTAGACTCTGGTGTGTCTCCTACACCAAATTGCCCGCCTCTCTCCAACCCACAGGGACGTGCCTCCTGTACTGCAATGGGGTCCTGGAGCCTCTTTACCTGTGCCCAAACAGTGCCTGTTGTGCCACCTGGTTTCAGGATCCTACCCACTTCACTGGCACCATGGATGCCTTTGTGAAGATTGTACGGCATGAGGGCACCAGGACCCTGTGGAGCAGCCTCCCGGCCACCCTGGTGATAACTGTACCAGCCACTGCCATCTACTTCGCCGCCTATGACCAACTCATGACTTTCCTGTGTGGCTGAGCCTTGACTTCTGACCTCTATGCACCAATGGTGGTTGGCCCACTGGCCCGCTTGGGCACGGTGACTGTCGTCAGCCCCCTGGAACTGGTACGGACAAAGCTGCAGGCTCAGCATGTGTCCTTCCGGGAGCTGAGCATCTCTGTGCAGACCGCGGTGGCTCAGGGAGCCTGGTGTTCCCTGTGGCTGGGCTGGGGGTCCACTGCCCTTCAGGATGTTCCCTTCTCAGCCCTCTGTTGGTTCAACTACGAGCTGGTGAAGAACTGGCTCAGTGGACCCAGACCAAAGGCTCGGACCTTCGTGGGCATCAGCTTTGTGGATAGTGGCATCTCAGGGACGGTGGCGGCCATCCTGACTCTGCCTTTTGATGTGGTGAAGACTCAGCACCAGGTTGCTCTGGGAGCAATGGAGGCTATGAGAGTGAGACCCCCATGTGTCGACTCCACCTGGCTGTTGCTGAGGAGGATTCTGGCCGAATCGGGCACTAGGGGGCTCTTTGCAGGCTTCCTCCCGAGGAGCATCAAGGCTGCCCCCTCCTGTGCCATCATGATCAGCACCTATGAGTTCAGCAAAAGCTTCTCCCAGAAGCTCAACCAGGAACAACTAACTACGGGCCCTCGAAAGTGGCCATGGGCTGAGGACCCCCATCTCTTCCAGGGATGGGGTGCAGGGCCAGAGGAGACTGAGGCAAGTGCCTTTTCCTCAGCACTGAGGAGCGGGAGCAGGGCCCTGCATTCCTTCCCACCTCAGGGCCCTCAGGACCTCGGATGTGGTTCCTCCTGCTGCTCTCCCCCGAGACTCAGCATTCTCACTACCCCCACCAGGTTCAAGGCCAAATCTGCTGCCTGCTCACACCCTCCTTTCCATGTATGTTTGCTGTAACTGGGTCTGCCTCCAGGAGTCAAAACCCCTGCGTCCATTAATTCCTGATGTCTAAAGATGATGAACTTTAAAAAGAAAATAACCCCGCCTCTGTTAAAGTCAGTGAACTGGACTTTGCTGTTTGCGTTTCCTTTATTGTAAATGTGGTAGCGCACTATGTATCTAGGAAGTGGTGGTGCTGTTAGGCTCCGACTCACAGGGACCCTGTATAGGTTTTCCGAAGAGTGGCTGATGGGTTTGAACCACCGCTTTTGTGGTTCAAACTGACCTTGTGGTCAAGCACAGATCTTGCAGCGCCACACCAGGACTCCATCAAAAAGAAAAGAAAAAAAAAAACAGACAAGACTTCACTAGTCTGGAATTTGTAACTTGGAGAAAAACGTTCTGAAAACAAATGAGTTACACAGTTGACCTAATGGTTATACTATACATTTTCAAATATTCCATCCTTACTATACATGCCAAGATCAAAATGATGCGACGTGTGTATTACAGAGCTCTTGTTGGCTAGTTACTAGACGTCTCAGTACAAAAGTCATCTTTTGTTGATCAACATTTTAAACTTCCAACTCTTCACAGACAGGCTTTCCTCTGCCTCAGCCTAACTAGTGAGCATTTTGTGTTTATTGCACTGCATTCCTTCCCAGTCAGAGTTCTGGTGTGTGGGTCCTCAGCCTGTGGTTGACATACAGAAGAATTCCAAATTGGACATTTCAAGCCAATTCTTTGAATCCATATGAATGTATCCTTAAGTACCAGATGGCAGGGAAGTGTCTTACTCATTTCAGTAGTTGTCGTTTTCCTTTGTTCCATGTCAACAGTCTAACAGTTCCATGTCACTTTCCTAGAGTGAATCGGATGACTCGGAATACATGTACGACCTCTTTTCGGTTATTGTGCACAAAGGTGGCTGCTATGGGGGACATTATCATGTGTATATTCAAGACATTGACCACCTGGGGAACTGGCAATTCCAGGTGATGTATGGAAATTCACTACAGTTCCTGTTGTTCTAAGTGAGGATATCTTAAGTGTTATTTATATGTTTACTCTGTAGAAAACTTTGCAAGGCTGTGGGTAGAAGTGTCAGTTTACTTCTAAACAGTTTCAAACAACAGAGTCCCGTCCTTTGCTTACCACAATGAGCCTGCCTCACAAGTTACAGACCAATCACAGAGCGGAGCAGGCTGCTGCCCGGGCCAGAGAGAAAGGCTCCCACCATTCAGTTGTTTACAGTTACCTAGGCGCTTACCTACAAAGCCTCCCAGAGAGCAGACAGGAGCAGAGGGTATTCCTCAGGGCTTAGGGGACAGAGAACTAAGGTGAAAGGTCACATAACAGGCCTCATCTCACCACATTTGTGAGGACCCCAAGCCTGTTGTCTTGCATTTTCAGTTTCCTCTAATAGAAAATGTGTTCCCTGAAATACGGTGACGATGTTTTAGGCCAGCACTAGTCAGTGATGAAGACCAGCAAGTGTTTTTAAGTGAATGGCCGTGAAAACCCAGCGTGTTCAAGCTGATAGTGCTGACTTAGGAGGACATGCCAGACCCCTGTGTGTACATGCCAGTAGCTTTGCTCCCTCACAGACCTACTCAGAGTTACGGTCCCGAGATCCCTCAGCCACGGTGAAAGGCAAAGGCAGGCTGGCCTGGTTCCAGAGCGTCAGCACGTTGTGGGGCTGTCTTACTACCACTTCTCTGTCCCATAGGTGACGTGGTTATTTTGTGAGAAGCCTTTTTAGGGGTTAATATCAAAAGGACTTTTACTATTTTCTTTCCTAGGAGGAAGAAAGTCAACCAGATGTGAGTTTGAAAGCTCTTCGCATTGGAGAGGAGACTGATGACCCACTGATGGTTCTACATGCAATCTTATCCCAGGTAGGGGTGTGCACATGGCAGCTGCATGTCTGTAGAGAATGATGGTGCTGTTAGCTGTAAGTGCAGTCCTGAGTCGAGGAAGTGTATTCAGTAGTGAGTTGTGAGCTGGGCTGCTAACCACAGGGTCAGTAGTTCAAATCATCCAGTCGCTCCGCAAGAGAAAGATGAGGCTTTCTGCTCCCATTAAGATTCACAGCCTAGGAAACCCTCTACAGGGTCTCTATGAGTTGGAACCGTCTCAGAGGCACCACCACCACCAGCAGCAGCACGAGACTTTGGTGTCGAATTCTCGCCTTCTCTGTGAGAGCCCAGGTTCAGTGAGTCCTCGTCCTATGCACCTCACATCAGTGGAGGTGTGTGTGTTAGTCTGATACTGAAGGAAGGGGTCCGGTTGGCATAATAGTTAAACACTCAGTTGGTCCATCTGCTCCGTGAAATAAAAGCACTGGCGGGAACCTGTTGCGGTGAAGTAGACAGCCTTGGAAACCTTACAGAGCAGTTCGGCTCGGCTCGGTGTGGTCTCTGAGTGGAACTCAACTTGACCACACAGCAGCAGCGGTGCTGAAGAGATGCCAGCAGAGCTTCCACACTCAGACAGTCTGCTGCTGAAATCCCAACAGCCTGAGTTGCGGCCTATCGGGGCGCTGGCATAGTAGCTTGGTGCTCATTTGTGCACAGGCTCCCCACGAGTCATTGGTCAACTTGATAGCAACTATCACCACCAACAAGCTGTCTCCATCAGGACACACCTAAAAAGCAGGATTAGCTCTCTGCTGATGACATGTGACCAGTGGCTCACACGAACCTGGCCTGTAATTGCTCCAGAGAGCAGGACTTCAGGGTTTACTCATCCTGTATCTGTGCTGACTTTATTTAAAACAGAATTTTACTGTTTAGCTATGTTACCTTTTTACTGTCTGTAGAACCTAAAGCTTTGCTCCCTTAGTTATTCCTGGATACTGATTTTTTTAAGTTTTCCCATACTCATCTGATATTATCAGGAGAGACCACTACAGAAGGATGGCATGCTTGGTAAAGTCGAGGGTCAGTAAGAAAGGAGGAAGCTGAATGAGATGAATTTATACAGTGGCCACAACAATGGGCTCAAACACAGTGATGAGTGTGATTGTGGGGAGGGTGCAGGACTGGCCGGTATTGGACATACAGGGTTACTGAGTTGGAACCGACTCATTGGCAGCTAACAACATCAACCCTGTTGTAAAGATGCTAAATTTCCTTTCATGTATTCATTTATTCCTAGACAGGCTTTTATACTTCCTACCAGGGAACTCAAGGAGCTCTGGTAGCATAGTGGTTACGAATTGGGCTGCAAACCACAAGGTCAGCAGTTGAAAACTACCAACTGTTCCGCGGGAGAAAGATGAGGCTTTCTGCTCCCATAAAGATTTATGGCCTCAGAAACCCTGTACAGGGTCGCTATGATTCGGAACCGACTCCACGGCACATAACAACAACAACAATCAGGGACCTCAAAATCCCTTGGTGGTGTAAATGCTTTAGCATTCAGCTCTAGCCAAGAGGTTGATGGTTTGAACCTACCCAGAGGCATGTCACAAGAGAGACCCAGCTTTCTGCTTCCAGAGGTCACAGTTTTGAAAACCCCGTAGAACACAGTTCTTCTCTGATACACATGGATCTTCACGAGTCAGAATCAACTCAGTGGCAATAACAAGACCTTGGACCAAGTCCCTGAACTATGACTATATAGTGTCTGGGTGGTGTTGAAGAGTAAGCCCTGCACTGGTAACTGCAAGGTCGGTGGTGAAAATCCTCCTCTGAAACCCTACACCAAGGTGGCTCTGAGTCAGAACCAAGTCAACAGCACACAACAACAAAGTCAACACTTCTTTTAGAACTGTTCATTCGCCAAGAAATTTAGAGAAGACATCAGTCTTTTTGTTTTTGTACTTAGATGTTTCTGAAAGTCCCACATACTATCAGGAGTGTAATCTGTGTCAGCATACTCTTTGCATGTTGCTCTTTAGATGGTTGAATGTTGGTGTGTAGAAAGTGGCATAATTTAAATATTCTAAACTGAGGCTTAGTCCACTTTTTAAAACTTTTTTTGAAATAAATATGGTTAATCTACTTATGTGTCACTTTTAATTAGATATAATTCCATTTGTTCCTTGGAAATCTTGGTAGAATTATTTCTCGTTAGCTTTTTTCTTACCTGAGTGTATTTCTTTTCTAAGGAGGAGAGTAATCTAATTCCTGTTGATCAGCTGGGCCAGAAGATCTTGAAAAAGACAGGTCTGTCCTGGAACCAGAAGTATAGAAAACAGCATGGAGCACTGCGGAAGGTAAGGTTGGACTATACAATCCCAGTAGCTCAAATCCTGCAGAAGCAGACTTACAATCAGTTTATAATAAAATCAGTATTCTTGCTTACTAGCTAGAATTCAACTGTCAAATAACTGTATATGCCCTAAAGCCAAGAAGTAAACAAAAATATAAGGGGCTTTGGTTGCATCGTAGTTACAAGTTGGGCTGCAAACCTCAAGGTCAGCATTTTGAAATTAGCAGTGGTTGCGCGGGAGAAAGACGGGACTTTCTGCTCCCATAAAGAAAACATTATACAGGGTCGTTATGAGTTGGAACAGACTCCACAGCACATAATCTACCAACCAACCAATCACAGAGGGAGTCCTGCATGGCACTTCGGTTAATGTGCTGGATTTCAAGGTCAGTTTGAACTGCAAGGTTGGTGGTTAAGGCTCACCAGCTGCTCCTCGGAAACCCTAGACAGGGTTGCTCTAGGTTGGAACTGACTAGACGGCACTTAACAACATCAATCACAAAGTTCATACCCTAAATCTTATCATTTAAAATGATCGCATCAGCTTTTGAGTATCATTTTTAAGTATGATGGTTGTCCAAGGGTTTGCTGCTGCTTTATAAATAATACTTGTTAAGATTTTGTGAATAGCGTTTATGAATTTCATGAAGTTCCTTTTTATTCCTGGTTGCCTAATAGTTTTTATCTTGAATTGAAGTTGAATCATGTCAAATGTGCTTTTTTTTTAAAAAAAAAATTAACATTTATTCATAGGATCACGTGACTCTTTCTCTATTAAATGTGATAAATTGTATTCCTTGATTTTTTTTTTAAATATTAAAACCCCAAAACCAAACACACTGCCATCATCAGAGTCAGCTCTGATTCATGATGGCCCTGCATAGGGTTCCCAAACCGCTAAATGTTTATGGGAACAGTGTCATCTTTTTCCCATAGAGTGGCTGGTAGGTTTGAACAGCTGAACTTGTGGTTGACAGCCCAATGCCTAACCCATAGTGCCACCAGGGATTCTTTTTAAATGTCAAGTTAGTCCTAAATTCCTGACATAAATCATACTTTTTCATGATACGTTTTTAATGTATTACTTTTCTAAAAGGGCCAGATATTAAAATTTTAGGCTTGTGGACCAAGAGGTAAAGGTCCTTATTTAAAGAATCCTGCCCTTGGACCAAGAACTGCTCACTGGGACTAAAGGTACCTTTACAATAGAGCCACCCTAACAAAGCTCAAGATGAAACTTCGAGAAGATCAAAATGGTTCAAAGGCAATTTGACAGCTTAGTAGACACACTGTGAAACTTCAAAAAAACAAAGTTCTTAGTTACTAAACCATGGCTGTTCTGGGTAAGACAGCAAACTGCTTCCGTAAAGGTTGTTGGTGGTGGTGGTGTTGAGTGCCATCGAGTTTTGAAAACCCTGTGGTACAGTTCTACTCTTGTCCTTTAGGGCTTCTGAGTCGGAATTGGCTCGAAAGGGGTGGGTTTTGGGTTTTTTTTGTGTGTTTCACAGCATATCATTTGAAAAAACAACAACAGAAAACTGGAGTTCTGGTATGGCACTGTAGGATAGGCACTGGACTGCAAGGTCGGTTTGAACCACAAGGTCGGTAGTTCAAAATCATCAGCCTCCTCAGAAACCCTATGCAGGCTCTTTAGAAGTCAGAACAGACTCTATGGCATTTAACAACAGCAACAAGTATAAAATTGCATGTCATTCATAGGACATTGTGATCCACAATCAAGAAATAAAACACAGTCAATAGAAACAGACCTATAGACACTACAGATGTTATGATAACAAATAGAACAGATTATAGATACTCCCCAAATAGCTATTATAAATATTTTAAAGCACTTATAGGAAAATAAAGGAGCTCTGGTTACAAATCGGGCAGCGAACCTCATGGTCAGCAGTTCGAAACTACCAGCTGTTCCGCAGGAGAAAGATGAGGCTTTCTGCTCCCATAAAGATTTACAGCCTTGGAGACCCTGTACAGGGTCACTATGAGTCGGAATCGACTCCACGGCACATAACAACAATAGGAAAATATGTACAGAATGGGTAAACAAATTGAATTTTAGCAGAGAAATAGACATTCTAAATACAACTAAATGCACAGTAAACACTTAACTGTAAGTAAAATTAAGTGGGAATTCTACAACTGAAAAATATAATATCTGAAGCAAGTTCATTGGTTGGGCTTCATAGGATATTAGACATAGCAGAAGAAAGAATAATGAACTTGAAGACAGATGAATGGAAATTATCCAAATTATAAAGCAGCAGGAAAAATCAGAACAAAAAACCCAGAACATCCTAAACCTGTGGAATAGTATTTCATGGTCTAAAATACAAATGTTCTAGAGTTCTGGAAGGAGACAGATAATGGTGCAGAGAAAAATCAAAGCAATAAAGCCAAATATTTTCCAAAATTGATGAAAAACTTCAGTCCACAGATTTGAAAAAGCTTACCAAATACAAAGCAATAAACACAAAGAATAATATACTTAGACACATTATAGTCAGACTGCATAAAATCAGAGCTAAAGAAAATCTTAGAACACCAGAGAAAAAAAGACAAATTGCATTCAAGAAAATAATAAAAAAATAACAGCTAACTTCTCAGCCAAATAAATGGAAATCAAAACACATCTTTAAAGTGCTCTCAGAGAAAAACAGCAACAAAATCATCAGTCTAGAATTGTGTTTCTGGCAAAAATATTCACAAATGAAGGCAAAAGAGAGATTTTCAAACATAAAGCCTAAGAGTATTTTTTTGCTGGCAGACGGGACTCTTAGAAACTGCTAAAGGAAGTTCTTAGGGTGAAGGGGCATTCTATTAGATTAAAACCTGGATGGACCAAACGTAACCATGAACAGCAGAATAAATACAAAATAGAACTTTTCCCTTAATTTAAGTGTTTAAATAAAAAATAATGGTATATGATGCCATTTACAACTATAAATTGTAATGATAAAATACAAGAAAACATCAGGAGAAATGGATGGAGTTAGGGGAATGGAATTCTAATGTTGGAGCCATCTTGCATTATACATTAAACGGTATGAGCATAATTTATGTGTGATGTAATCCTAGAACAGCCATTCAAAATATTAGCGTTAACAAACCAGCACAGGAGACAGGAATGGAAAGTTACTGATTTTATCCAATTTATAATTTTCATCGGGGATTAGTCTGATAATGGTTATCTGCCATTTCCAGAACTAGAACTGCACTGCATTCAACTTTGAGGTTTAAGAGAGTTAATCTCCAACTTCACACAAGAAAGATAAAAAAAAAACAGCTGTACAGAAAATAACAGTACTGAAAAAGGTTTACTTGCTGATATTTAATTATTTCCCGAATAAATTTGGTAAAACTTATTTCCCACCTGTTCTCAGACACAGTGCTGACACTTTTATTTTTGGGTCATATGTCTTAATCCCTTTTCTTTATGTTAAAATATTACTTGTGAGTAAAGACCTGATAGGACCCCAAGTGATTTTCTTTCCAAGAGAAAGATGAGGACATCCCCTGTCCTCCTTCATTGACGGGGAAGGTCAATGTCACGTACAGCTTCCAAAGGAATTTCTAAGCGGAGTAAGTTTGCTGAGAGAGAAAGGGGAGAGGAGAGTCAGATAGGAAGGTAGGGACAGGTGATGCAGAGAGATTGTTTTCTCTCTCCTTTAGCAAGAAAACTGGAGAGTCTGAGGTTATGATTCAGTGGCACATAACAGCTTTTAAGACAGATAACATTCAATTTAATTACTGTTAAAAAGATACTTTAGGCTGTACAGCCGATTAATGTGATTGCCATCAATAACTTGTATGCCTGTAAAAAGGTGAATTGGTAAGTTGTGTGATACATTTACAACAATGACACACACACACCCAAAAAAGTAGTTGCTGAGACTGCCTGCAGACCACCAAACACCTCATGGGGCTGGGTTCCTTGGCTTGGCTCATGATGTCATAGCATGGCTTGCTGAATTGGCCCAGTGCTGTGTTCAGTGGTTCCGTTCCACTTACTGGGTCATTGGGTAGTGCCTGGGGGCTTCAAACTTGCCAGCAGCCATCCATGGCGTAATTCTCTCCGCCTGGAACAGCAGAGGAAGTGGAGAAGACTCTGGAATGAGAGGAGGAGAGGGAATGTGTGGTTAATCGCCTTCATGAACCACTACCTCCTTGGCTGTGAGACCACAAGAACTGGATGGTGCCTAGAAACTACTGCTGACATTTTGATCCAAGATTCCATCAAGAGACCTGATCAAAGAGGGGCAGATACAGAACAAAATTTTCAATGCCCATGGACTCGAGACTTCCTGGAGATAGGGAGGCAGGATGAGCCCATAAAACATTGCCCTGAGACAGTCTTTAAACCTTAAACCCAAACCCCTTGATCCCTTCTTAGAACCGTTCAATAGTTATCTTCACTAGTCAAGCCTATGAGCCGTGAGCCTTGTGCTCTTTCAAGATGTAGCTTGGGACCCACTGACAACAGCAACTGGAAAGATAAAGAAGTTAGGGGCCGCGGATTCATGTCAGCGGAGAAAAAGCACAACTCAGAGAGCACCATCGGTCTCACTGAATTGTCCGTATAGAAACTGGAGTGCATGTCTGTTTTGCTGTGTATTCTCAACAACAGAAATCAATGATTTTTGTAAAACGACACTTCAGGTTTAGGATGATTACTTCAGTAGTGTCCATTGGGGCCACTAGTTTCCACCTTCCCTCCAGTGTTGTGCTGTATGATGGCTTTTATTTTGTTGTTTGTTTATGGTTGTTGTTGTTGTTGTTAAGGCTGTCGAGTTGGTTCCCACTCATAGTGACCCTGTATAGGGTTTCCAAGGAGCAGCTAGTGAGCTTGAACCACGCTGACCATGCAGTGTGGTCCAGTGCATTAAACCACAGTGCCACACCACGACTCCTTGTTATGGTGGTGGTTGTTAGGTGCCATCAAGTCGGTACCCACCCATAGCGACTGTATGCACAGTAGAATGAAACACTGCCCGATCCTGGGCCAACCTCACTACTGTTGCCATGCTTGAGCCCATCGATGCTGCCACTTGGCCACTCCGATTCATAGCAGCCCCATGCACAATAGAACGAAACACTTCCTCATCCTGAGCCTCCTCACAAGTATTGTTACACTGGAGCTCATTGCTGCTGTCTCTGTGCCAGACCATCTCGTTGGGGGTCTTCCTCATTTTCACTAACCCCCCAGTTTACCAAGCAGTAGTTTGTTTATTTAAGGAGCTCTGGGAGCATAGTGGTTACGAATCTGGCTGCTAACCTCAAAGCCAGCAGTTCAAAACCACCAGTGGTTCCGCAGGAGAAAGATGAGGCATTCTGCTCCCGAAAAGATTTACAGCCTCGGAAACCCTGTGCAGGGTCACTATGAGTCGGAACCGACAACATGGTACTTAACAACAAAAAAGTTTGTTTATTTAGATTATTTTGTTTATTTAGATTTCTACCTAATCGGTGCCAGCAGAAAATCTTTTTATGACAGCATAGTTGAGGTTTAATTAAAATACTTTTTAGATTGTTGCATGACAGCTCTTTCCCTTGATAAAACGAGTAGACTGTTTGCAAAGAGCAAGCTGGCTTTTATGAAATGTTTCATTGTGGCCCAAATGGATTTCTTTCCCTAATTGGCTAGGCCAGAATTAGTGATGATATTAAAACATTTAATCTCAGAAGGAAGAAAACTTGGTTTTTAATTGTGTGTAATTTTAAAAATAGGGAACCCTGGTGGTAGAGTGGGTGACGCATTGGGCTGCTAACTACAAGGTCAGCAGTTCAAACCCACCAGCCGCTCCCTGGAAGAAAGATGAGACTTTGATCTCCCGTAAAGATTTATAGTCTCGGAAACCGTATACAGGATCACTGAGTCAGAACTGACTGGACCGCAAACAATTGGAGCAATTTAAACATCAATTGCTAACTTAGTATTTGGGGTCGTGTTTTGTTTTTGTACAGTTCTTACAACTCCATTCCCAGATATTTCTACTCAGTTCGGATGAAAGTACTGTGAGTCTATCGAAGAATTGCTCTCTCCAATCCAAGGAGGATTTCCAAAGGAATAGTCAACGAGTTTTCAAGACACTGACTTCAGAAACCCCCGAGTTCAATGGCGGCACATCCTGCCCGCACTGGTTTGATATAAATGATTCCAAAGTCCAGCCAATCCAGGAAAAGGACATTGAACAGCAATTTCAGGGTAAAGAAAGTGCCTACATGTTGTTTTATCGGAAATCCCAGTTGCAGAGACCCCCTGAAGGTATGTACGGAAAGAAAGATTCCTATTGGTTAAATAAGTTCATGAATTGACTTATATAATAGCACTTTCATCTTTAGAAGATAAGCATCGCGTGCTATTTGGATTTTTTTGTGTGTGTGCTTTTTAAGAATGTTTACTCTGGAAAGACAAAAATACATGATGCCAAACGAAATCCAACAGGCTGTCGTTTATAAATACCGTGGATTTCTACTTAATGATTCCCTTGTTGTAATTGTTGTTGTTGTTGTTAGGTGCCATTGAGTGGGTACCGACTCATAGCGACCCTATGCACAGCAGGGAAAGAATATCTTCAGAAGGAATATTTATCTTCTTAACTGGAGTGAATTTTAGCATGAGTATGTTTGGAAAGTGTACTCATAAAAGTTTTCCACTTAATTAGGAATTGAATAAAGATCCAGCCAAAGTCTCTGAGGGACAGAACTTGACAAAATGACTCTAAAATTCACCCAGAGAGATAAGTTAATCAAAATGGAAGGATGACTGAGTGAATGTGTTTATAAGGCTGTCTTGATGAAGACAGCTGGTGCTGGTGCCAGCAAGTAATCAGAGTACTGAAATAGAGCTGGAAGCCCAGGAATTGGCCTAGGTGTGCATAGGGTTTAATCTACGATAAGGTCGGTTTTCAAATAAATGGAGGGAAATAGTTCATAAATACATCTGGTAAGTTGTTGTTAAGTGCCATCTAGTCAGTTCAGACTCATAGTGACCCTTTGTAAGGTTTCTGAGGAGTGGCTGGTGGATTTGAACCGCCAACCTTGCAGTTCAAACTAACCTTGTGGTCTAGTGCATTATCCTACACTAGTACTCCAGTAAGTTGGTTAGCTGTTAGAACTATAATGAGCTTTCTTTTGTTAAACTAATCACGTAAATGAAATTAGAACTCTTTATATTTTATGTAAACAAGATACTTTGGCATGAATAAAATTATGCCTCTGATCTTAAGGTAGAGAAGACCTTTGTAAGCTTAAAAGCGAAGAAAAAACAACAAAGGCAAAGTGCTGTAAACCTTCAACAAAATAAAAAGGAAAATGGAAGATATTAGTAAAACCTGTCAAGTAGCATTCATCTGCCTGGCTCCGGATTAGGCAGGGTTTCATTCTTTTGGACATGGTGTCTCTGTGAGGTAGAACTGACTCAGCAGCCTCTCACAACTGCAGCAACCTGTAGAGTGCTAAGTAAATTCCTTTGTGTTCATTAGTAGTCTGAGAAAAGGTTATAAATAGGCAATTTACCAAAACCAAACTACCAGCAAACTGCAAGAACCTAGCTGGGGCATCATCAGGAGAAGCTTGCTGGAACAGCGGTGAGCTGGCATTTTTCCCTGACAGTCGGATTCTCCAAAGTCATTATTTCCTACGTAGCTATTAGCAGTGTGAATAGGACAGCTAATTCACGTGCGTGTATTTTTAAATCTATTAAAGCCTCCATCCTACTTGTACGGTTGGTCTTGAGCACGTAATCAGAGATGTCACATACATTACTGTGAGGGAAAAAAAAAGATTTTTTAACAGTGACTAATTGGGACCCACTAAATGTCTAGCAAAAACAGTTGTCTAGGTTACTTATGCTACTTACAAAATGCACAGCTGCCCACTCATTCATTTGAAGCCTTCAGGAACACCGGTGACTCGATGGTTAGCACTTGACCACTAAAGAAAAGCCGTCAGTCCAAACCTTGCACAGAGAGTCTTCAGGAGAAAGAGCTGGCGATCTGCTCCCATAAGATGACGGCCTCGGAGAGCCTGTGGGGCAGTTTCACTGTGAGACCGTTGTGAAAAAGTGAAGCATTAAGAAACAAGGTCATAAAATACAAGGGGATACAAAAAGTTCATGGGAAAATTCCATTTTCTTTTCATTCCATTTTTTCTACAAACTCTGAAGTCCCCTTATGAAATGAATAGGCACATTACAAATTTGTTGACTGTGATCCCAGTTGGTGTTAAAAACTGTATGTGTGTGTATGTGTATAATACATCCGTCACGTGGTGGTGGTGGTGGGGGTTGTGTGCCGTGGGAGAAAAGATCAGAAGTACATTCAGGCACACAGGTACTGCGTTGTTTACAAATGGACGGTTTGTGGCAGCCCTGTGTCCAGCAGGTGTATCGGCAGCACTCCCAGCTGTCCATGTTCACATGGCTTCTGTGCCCCATTGTGGCCATCCTCACAGCACTGCGTACTTTACATGATGGTTTTGCACATGGAGTTGACCCAGCCTAGCATCAGCATATCTCACATGTGCTGGGGATCGTGCCTGACGCACATTATCGCGGTGGTCGGGTTAGTTCTGGGGGAAGGATTACAGAGACTCTGTTTCTGTTATGTTCCATAACCAGGAATTATATTTGTAATCAGAAAACACTGCATTTTCTTATTTAAAGAGAATTGACGAAGTGGAACTCTTCTAGTTTGACTTAAGAACTATTTGACCGCCCTTTGTTGTGTTTCATTCCAACGGGGATAACTGAGACTAGAGAAAATGCGTGTGTACACACTTGTGAGTAGCCATTCGCTGGTGGGCAGCACTGTTCCCTCTCGTTCTCATGCACAAATGTGTGTGTTCAGAGATGTCACACATACCATTACTCAACTCAAGTTAACGCAGGTTTTGTTCACAGCTCGAGCTAATCCGAGGTACGGGGTGCCAGGCCATTTGCTGAGTGAAATGGATGCAGCCAACCAGGAACTCCGTGCAGAAAGGTAACTGAACTTCCCTAGAGAGTCTGAGTGGTGCTTCTGAAGGTTTCAGTCATGAAAAGTTCCAAAGGAAGGAAGGAAAGGCAGTGGCTGTGCCTCCCTAGTGGAGTTTTACTGTGAGACTGAGTCTGGGCAGGAGACTGGGCTGAAGGATGAACGGTACATGAAGTGCCCTCTGCTGAGTCAGAACTGAGGCCTGCGGGGAAACGTGGCTGTGAACACACAGCTGCAGTAGATCTGGGCTACAAAGAGGGCCTACCGTTAGAATCCCGCCGCTGTTTAAGGTGTGGAGGACTGGGCTGTCCTGACAGAAGTAGGTAGATATTCACAAGGAGATACAGATTCTACAAACTGTTGGGCCTAATGTCAATTTTGGGCAAAAACCTAAAAAGAGTTCTTGAAGGGATCGTTTGTGGGACCATGATTCCAGCATTCTCTATGGGTGCCTAACCCTGGCCCTGCAGAGCTGGTTCTTTATCAGCTCTTGGACAGAATCACTAGGCTCTTGCTGGGTTAGGGAAATGCTGGGTATTTAAGATGTTCCCTTTGACTCTGTTGGGCAGAAATGTATCAGGACTGTGTTCAACATTTTCATCAGTGATTGGAGCTGTGAAGAAAGATCAGGTGTGTTGGATGACAAACCAAGACCAAAGAAAACCTCAATAGAAACAAACATGAAAAAGATAAAAACTACAGACAGAAATATCCTAAATGTGAAAACCAGTTTGCGTGGTTAGTGTGGATTAACAGCAGGTATCAATCAAACAGTGCAGTAAAAAAGCCCTCAGCTTTGAAGCCCTGGCCACGCCTATGCAGTGGATAAGCCCTTCCTTGCCTGCCTCCTGAAAGGCTGGTGATTCGAACCACCAGCCACTCCACCTCAGGAGAACGATGGGCTGTTAGATAAAGATCGCAGCCTCATCCCTGGGAGTCGGACTGGACTCTGCAGCAGTGGGCCTGGTTTGGGGTTGTTGTTCAGAGCTATCAGGTTGGTTCTGACTCATAGTGACCCTCTTTAGGGTTTCTCAGGAGCAGCTGATGGGTTTGAACTTTCAGTCTTGTGGTTCACAGCCCAGTGCTGATCATACGGCCCCACACCAAGAGCTCTTGGTTTGGGGAGCGCTTTAATATAGTCATCAAAAAACGTGCCATCAAGGTGTCGACTCAGCCCACCTGTGTGCTGATCGGACCCGTCTGGAGTCCGTGCTTTGGCTGCAGATGTCTGGATTCCGAGGAGAGCAGCGAGCCTAGGGCTGCACAAAGCAAACTCAGGAAGGTGACGAGAGCTGCTTCATGTCTTTTCTAGAAGGTCTAGGGCATCTGTAGGAGTAAGGGTGGAGTAGAGGTTTGTAAGCAGCACTTCAGTATGTGAGCAGGTTTAGAGCATTTTGTTCAAGACTAATCTCAGACCTGAAAGATCCTGAGTGTTAGTGTTTGTTGGGAGACTGTGGTCACATTGCACAGTGTGCATTAGCACAGTTTTTCCTTGCAATTCACAGTGGTAATTTGAGCAAAATTCTTGCTTGTTAATGAGAAATAGAGAATGTTTTCTTTGGGAGCACAGAAGAAAAGGATCTTCATTTTTGTTGCTTAGGTAGAAGGCAGGTTGGTTCTATACAGCTGCTAAGATGTATGTGCTTTGAAGTGAGCTCATGTGTTTCTGTTTGGACGCTTCTTAAAGGGCCCAATGGGAGTCTGCCAGCAACCATTTGGAATTGCATCTCCACCTGAGCCCTCATTATCGGCTCGTCAGTGGTGCTCTGCACCCTGTCGTCTCACCGGCAGAAAGTGTGTGGCACTGGACCTTCGATAAAAGGAGGACTTTAGGAGAGCTTCGACAAGCAGTATTTCAGGTGATGTAGCCCATCTCAGGTGGACTGTTGGTTTCCTCGCAGCTGGGGTCCAACGATGAAACTGGAATGACCGGTGTGGGGCATCTTGGTGACCTTGCCTGAGACTTGGCTCGAGAAACGTGTACAATACATCCCGGGGTCTACTGCACACACAGTGGTGTGCCCTGTGGGGTAGTGGATTACGTAATGTCTCTTTTAGCCGTAGTCTGTAACACCAAACAACATTGCGGCCCTCCTGGGTCTAGGTCACAGAAGGTGGGAGAAGACACGTATGGATTTTATGGTTGAGTTGTGAGTGATTATTAACGGCTGATTGTCATTGGTCAGTTTTGCCATCTCAGAGGCCAGAGTGGGGAGCTCACTACCATTGAAGAAGGAAGAGCCAAGAGTGGAGCGTGTCCCTTGGTCTCGTTGATCCTCTGTGACCCCAGAGTAGAAAGCTGTGACGCTAGAGGAGTGACATGAGCAGCGTGTGAGACAGGACGGTGGGCGGCCTCTAAGCACTTCACTGGGGGATTCGGTTTGCTGACCCACAGAACTAGAGCCAGTGCTCTCAGGCCGAGGCTCCCGGTGTTGTGGCCTGTGAACAGCTATCAGCAGCCGTAAGACAGCTTGGTAACTGCCCGAGCAGAGAGAGGCCTACCTGTGGGCACGGCTGAGGAGAGTCTGTCCTGACGGGAAGAACTGTGCCCTGAACCTTTCTGAGCCCGGATTGGACCTGTGACCTTCTTCAATAAACCGCCTAACTGTGAGTATGGGGCCTGAGTTATGGGTGGTCGGAGCGTGCTTTGTGGGCAGGTGCAAAAATACCACCACCCCGCCCCACAGCACTCTACTCAGCTGGGTTCAATCATCCAGTGTGACGACCACCCAGAACTCAGATACTATACTCACAGTCGTGGGGTTTATTAGCGAACTCAGCAGATTATCATTTAGGGTCAGAACTATTGAGGGCACCATTTCTCCAGTCAGGACTGCTGATAAATGCCCAGAGGACACGTGACTCCAGCCTGAAGACACTCAGCCTCAGCCTCACTCAGCTCTGCAAACCTAGCACCCCCAATTAAGTGCCCAGAGGCACCCCACTCTGTAAGCCAGCCTCCTGCTCAGAGTCACTCAGCAATAAATACTTCCTCAGTAGACCAGGAAGCCCACCGCTGCTGGCATCTCCTCTGCCACTGCTCAGCGTCCGTGCCTTGTGTGTTTGGGTTGAGGAGGATTGGTGCACAGGGATCTCTGGGGCCAAAGGACGCTCTCCACTCCCGGCTCTTCTCCTTCGATGGCAATGACATCCCACATCTTGCTTGTGAGATGGCTCGTTTTATACTTGTGTTAGAGTTCGAGTTTGTACAATCACAGTGACCTGTTAACAGTCACAGCTGAAGCTTCTCACCCTGTCAGCTTCTCCCACATTTTCATAATCAGACCTGTCAGGAGAATGTTTGGTAGTTTACAAAAAACTGTGCTTAGGAGAGATATTCTTAAATGTTACGAGCCAAGATGTCAGTTTGAGGACTAAGGTGGACCTGACCCAAACCATGCTATTTTCAGTCACCTCATGCACGCGAAAGTTGCACAATGAATAAGGAAAATGGCAGAAGAATTGATGCCTAAGAGTTAGGTGCTGGGAAGAAGATTGAAAGTGTCATGGACTGCCAGAGCAACAAACAGATCTGTTGTCAGTACAGTCAGAATGCTCCTTAGAGGCAAGGATGGCCAGACTTTGTCTCTCATACGTGATACTTGTGATCAGGAGGGACCAGTCCCTGGAGAAAAACATCATGCCTGGTAAAGTGGAGGGTCAGAGAGAAAGAGGAAGCCCCACATGAGATGGAGTGGCACAGGATGACTCACGACCACGTACGCAGTGTTTTCTTCTCTTGGGCCTGGGTCCCTGTGAGTCAGAATCCACTTGAAGACACCCAACAGCAACCAAGAAGAAACCTCAAGTAATTGACTACACCACACAGGCATGATTTGGTGCTGGTTTTTGCACTCCTTTTACCTTTATGTTGCCAGAGATTCATTTCCCATGATGAGACTATGTGGGCACCAGTCTCTGCTTCACTTCCTGTAGAGTGGTAACTGAACACGTGACTTTTACTTCTTTCCCATCAGTGCTGATTGAACACATGGCTTTGCTCTTTTTTTCTCTTTTATGAGGGGGGGCAGTCTGTTGCCCTGTGGTCCACCAGCATCACAGTAAGTAAAGTGGTCCCTCCGGTCTTTGTGCTTTCTGGGTATGTCCGGGTCCTTCCGGCAGTGCTGGTGACAGCGCCCATCTTTGAATTCACTTGTTTGACCAGAACGGTCTGAGCTCCAAATTTTGGCATAGGCGTATGTATTGCTCATTGCTAATGTTGACTTCAAGCCTTGGTGTGGTACTGTAGGACACGCACTGGACTGCTAACTACAAGGTCAGCAGTTCAAGCCTACCAGCCACTCTCAGAAACCCTGTACAGGGTCGCTAAGAGCCAGAAAAGACTCCAGGGCACTTGACAACATCTACACGTGAAAATTATTTGCCTGGGAACTGTGGCACCTATAGATTACCTTTCCATTATTTTCTTTTCCCTCCACCCTCAGCTCTTAGACTTCTGGGAAGGGGACATGGTTCTCAGTGTTGCAAGGTTTGTTCCAGCGGGACTTCACATTTACCAGACACTTGATGGTAAGAGAAATAGGAAAACGCAGCCATTTATTTTCAATGTTCTGTTCCCCTACTACCTGCACTTCCAAAGGAGTCCTGGTGTGCTACTGCAGGTTACTGCACTGTGAGGTCAGTCTGAACGGTAAGATCGATGGTTCGAACTCACCAGCCACTCCTCAGAAACGCTATACAGGGTCTCCTATACAGAGTCGGAACCGGCTCTCGATGGCACTTAATAACAACAACATACTTCCAAAACTGTGTTTATAGATTGTCTTCTTGTCAGGTTTCCAAATCAAATAATTGTATCCAATTTGTAATGTTTCTGACATATATGTGTGTGCAGGCTTTCTGACATGGTAAAGTTTTATATTTTCTGAAATTAAAGCTGCCTCTTTACCTAATTTTTTCAAGTCTTTGGGTTTTTAAAAATACATATATTGCCACAAATTTCTAGCAAAATGCTTTGAAATCTAGTGTACATTATTTTATGGCTTGACTTTTTACTCAACTTTCAGCATCAGATTTTATAGCAAGTCAACAAAAAATATTTCAAGATTGTAAAAGCATTTACTTCTTTAAGTTCAGTGATAATATAGCAGCATCTGCAGCTGTAAAAACATGTATTTCTGGCTTCTCAGCACCCAAAACTATGATCAGTGTTTTTTTGTTCATTGTTTTAATTCATTTTCACAAGATTCACCAAAGCGTAGAAGCTCTAAGTAACGTAGACTGGGGCACACAATAGGAGGAGCATTCGATGCCAACTTCTTTCACAGTGTTGTAAACCTTAGGTATGGCTGAGCTTTACACTCGTCACTGTCTCCCTGCTGCCCTGCTCCCCTGCTCCCAGAGACTGTGCATCTGTCTGGGAGAATGCTTACGTAATGGAAAAAAGGAGGCACTTCAGATAATATAAAATAGTATCAGTAATGATAAAAGTAGCTGCCTTTGTCTTAAGCGTCCTTAATGAGAGCGCCTCTTCTTGGTTTTGTTGCTCGTTCTGAATGAGTGTTCTCACTGATGGTCTTCTCTGTCTAGGAGATGAGAGGACACTGTGTGAAGTAGAAATCGCGGATGGGGAAGACATCTTTGTCTGGAACGGAGTGGAGGTAAAACAGGCTGAAAAACAGTCACGATCATTTTGGACTTTTTCTGGCTTCATTGCAGTGAGATTTTATTCAGCATATGTGAAAGCATGTGAAAAGGCCTCTTCTAGGCACGGTCAGTGTTCCTTGCAGATGGGAGCCTACTTCCTGAGCCCCTGCAGCGTGCCAGGCCACATGTTCCAGGGGCTATAGAGCAGTCTCCCTCGGAGAGGAAAGCAAGGCCCTGCAGTGGGAGTGCTGTCGTAGGGGCATGGACGTGGTGCCCTGAGCTGGGAAAGACATGGGGGAGGAGACCTGGAGGAGGAGAACTCCACCGTTCTCAGGACTATCCTGGGGCCGTCTCACATTTCCAACGACTCATCCCCACTCCTGATGAGTTCCACGTCTGTATTTTCACTCCAGATACTGCTCCTACAATAGTGTATTCTACAGCTTACTGGATCTCACCACCACATTATTCCAGAAGCATCTCAAATGAGACGTATCCAGAAGGGAATGAATCGCCACTCTCTGTCCACTCACCCACCCCACCTCCCCCAAATGATCAAATGAAAGCCTGCGCCTCCTTCAGGGAGGCACCTTTGCTTTCGGTTCTTTCCGCCACCCTTGTAGTCACCACGAGCACTAAGTGCCTCCGGTCGAGACTCTGAGACTTGCCTTCCCTAAGCAGACTGCCTCAGATGCCATCTGTCCGGCTGTAGGCTCTTAACAGACACTCAGAAAACAGGGCAAGAGGAGGCATAATCTGATCCTGTCACTGTTTTGCCCAAAGGCAATAGTTTCTCCTGATCTCATGCATAAACATTTACGTGCTTTACCATGGATCTTGAAGGTCTGACACATGGTACCTCTTCACACTTCCTTCCTGTCTGTCCCTTGCATCCGGCACTCCAGCCCTGCCAGTCTCTCCCCAGACCTCATGGCACGTTGTTCTGCTGCTTGGACTGTCATTCCGTCCCCTCAATCTCTGTGCCTCCCTTCTACTTCCTGGCCCCCACTCAGCCTGGCACAATCGAATGCATTTTTGGTATCCATTGTTAAATCATTTCCACTAAGTCCAGACCCAGTGTCCTTTCTGTACACACCCTTCACTCAGCATGTCTCCATCATGCTAGCTCTGTATTTTGCCATGGCCGTTGATACGTGTGTCTCCTGTTAACCGTGAGCTCTGAGGGGACAGGTGCAGGGTTGAGCCTTTCATATGCCCAGCATTTAGCTCAGTGTCTGTCTTACAACAGGCACTCTGTGATCATTTGAATTACAAGGGTTAAGAACATTGTTGTTAAGTGCCATCGAGTCAGTTCTGGACCATAGCAGCCCTGTTTCCCAGGAGCGGCTGGTGAGCTTGAACCACCAACTTTGTGGCTCAAACCAGCTTCACAGTGTAGTGCATCAACTCACAGCGCCACACCAGGACTCCTTCAGAACATTAAGCATTTGAATTACAAGGATGAAGACCACAAGCGGACCGACACAGCAGTCCTAAGGAGCTAAAGCTTAACAGGTTAACATAAAACAGACCGTAAGAGGCTCTGTACAGACCTCTTTCTGAAATGCATCATGTCTTCATGCCTCGGCCCGGACTGCTCTTCCCCTCACTCTAACCACGTTGACTTCTGTCGTCCCATTCGTGTGCCGTGTCACCCAGTCTTGGAGACAGGCCTCAACTTACCTAGGCAGGGCTGGTAGCTCGCTCCTCACTTGGTTTAGTACTTGAGCATGGCCTCGTGCTCAGGTTTCTTGCGTCTGTGTGTCTTTTGTGCTTCATGTGATGAGACTCAAACTGAGATTTTCAAGTCAGACACTCTTCTTACCTTTGTATCCTGGACACTCGGCACATGGCCTGACATAGGGTAGTCATGTCTGAGATCCTTCTAGCATGATCTCAGAAAGCCAGGTCTGCTAGTGTACTTGAGGACCCGTGACATAAATGGTGATGGACCAGGTGCAGTAGGTGATACGGGAGATCAAAGGGACTTCAAAAAGTTTATGGAAAAATAGAATTGGAAGTGAATGGGATTTTTACACAAATGCTGGGAAGCTCCCTACATTGCCCCTGCTCTATAGGAACTTAATTGAGATGGTTCACTCACACAGGTCTGGATGTTACTTGAGTAAATGGAGTTTAGTGTGGTGCTCTAGGGTAAGCTCTGGGCTGCTAACTGGTGTTCAGACCCTCCAGTTGGTCCTCAGAAACCCTATCTGGGCTCACTGAGTCAGAACCGACACCACAGCACTCACCACCACCACCACCTGGAGTTGGACATCATGGTAGCTACTATTCCTGAAGGAGCTCTGGTAGTGTAGTGGTTACGAATCGGGCTGTGAACCTTAAGGTCAGCGGTTCGAAACTACCAGCCGCTCCGCGGGAGAAAGATGAGGCTTTCTACTCCCGTAAGGATTTACACCCTCGGAAACCCTGTACAGGGTCGCTATGGGTCGGAACCGACTCAATGGCACTTAACAACAACTATTCCTGAAGTGTAGCAGTGCTGTTCTTGCTTTAGAGGACAAAACTGTTCCCTGTGGAGTGGTGTAGAACAGTGGGCTAGGGAGAGGGTGAACAGAGCCCCAGGAGGCCTCGTCAGCTGTGTGGGAACAACTGTGTGGTCTGTGGGACTCTAGGGACGGAGAGGGCGTTGGGCCCCAGTCTTGGGTGTGTAGGATTATATCTTGTGGCCAGTGGGAATCCTGTGTGCAGGGACATGGACTGGTGGAAATGCTATCCTAAGTAGGAATCCTGGTGCCAGCTGAAGAGTTGTGTATGTGAGAATAAATCCAGAGAGCACACCAGGTACCTAGGCTAGCTAATGATGTGGACATGAAGAAAAAGTATCAAAGCGGACCTGGTGAAAATTGTACTGTGTTTGGAAAAAGAAAAAAGAAAAAAAAAAAAAAAGCAGGATTGTTTGTTAGACAAATGTAGTCTTTTACTATGTTAGCAAACTGACTGAATTTTCACAAATAGAAACCCTTCTAAGGGCTGTCTCCGTGTTGTTTTGTAGGTTGGAGGCGTCCAGATTCAAACTGGCCTTGACTGTGAACCTCTGCTTTTAAACGTTCTTCAGCGAGCAACCAGCGGTGAAGGAGCCAAGTGTGAGCAGTGGGTGGAGTCTTCTCACGTCTTCCCATCGAACGCAGAAGTGGGCACTGTCCTCACAGCCTTAGCGGTCCCCACGGCTGTCATCTGTTTAAGCAGTGCTGACTCTATGGGCAAACACAGCTGGTCTGCTGTTCCCACGGAAGACCTGAAGAAGACCTTCCGTGAGCACGGGCTCAGGAATGGAAGCTCCCTTCTCATTCAGGATTCTGACAGTGGTGATCCCAGGTAACTTGCTCAAAGCGGAGAGCATTTTCTCTGCAAACCCTGGCGCTTTCTTGTCAGAGTAATCAGCATTAATGTTCCTTTCTTCCTAAACACTGTGGTCTGACGTTATACACAGCAGTGCTCTAGATTAAACAACTTGGAGAAAAAAATGATATAAATGAAAGTGTAACTAAATAATATAGATGACCCTGGTTATGTCAAGGGCTTCAAAAATTTCATGGAAAATGAGTTATAAGATAATGGAATTTTTCCATGCATTGTTTTTTAAAACTTTTTATTGTGAATTGAGGTTTACAGACATCAGTTTTACTTTCAACAAATCATTCACTTTGTTTCACCTCAATGACTGCAACACCCCGCCACCCCCTCCCACACCCATGCATCAACAGTTTTCTTGTTTCCTCCCTATTGTTCCTAGTTCTATTCCACCCACTTTCCCATCTCTTTGCAACTTTGTCCTTAGGAAAATGTTACCCTTTGGCTCGTGAACGATTTATCATTCCATGGTGAGCAGATCTATGAATGTATGGAAGCCTCCTACAGGCAGCCTGACTTATGGACAACTACTTTTCCTTTTTTATGCTAGGTTTCCAATCAATTCTGTCATGACTGATGAAGCAAAACGGGAACAGAACAGAATTGTTATAATTTGGGTGATTTCATCCCAGTACAGCAATGGGAACCATGACTGTTGAAGGCCTGGAATGGGAGCTCTTCAAGCAGTTCAGCCTGAACTTGCACAGTCGGCCCCTGGCCTTGTTTTGGCTGATGATATGATACTGAGCTCTTCACACAGACGTTGTTGTTGTCAGGTGCCATCGAGTCAGTTCCGACTCATAGCAACCCTATGCACAACAGAACGAAACACTGCCCAACTCTGGACCAACCTCACAGTTGTTGCCATGCTTGAGCCCATTGATGTTGCCACTTGGCCAATCCATCTCGCTGGGAGTCTTCCTCTTTTTCTCTAACCCTTCACCTTACCAAACATGATATCCTTCTCCAGTGACTGGTCCTTCCTGACAATATGTCCAAAGTATGAGAAATGAAGTTTGGCCACCTTGGCCTCCAAAGAGCACTCTGGTTATACTTCTTCAAACACAGATCTGTTGGTTCTTTTGGCAGCCCATGGCACTTTCAATATTCTCCTCCAACACCATAATTCAAAGGCATCAATTCTTCTACGGTCTTCCTTATTCACTGTCCAGCTTTCGCATCCATATGAGGTTATTGAAAATACCATGGCCTGGGTCAGGCGCACCTTAGTCCTTAAGCTGACATCTCTGCTCTTCAACACTTTAAAAAGTTCCTGTGCAGCAGATTTGTCTGATGCAATACATCATCTGATCTCTTGACTGCTGCTTTCGTGAGTGTTGATGGTTGGTCCAAGAATGAAGTCCTTGAGAACTTCAGTCTTTTCTCCATTGATAAGAATGTTGTTTATTGGTCCAGTGGTGAGGATTTTTATTTTCTTTACATTGAGATACAATCCATACCGAAGGCTGTGATCTTTGATCTTCATCAGTATGTATTTTAAGT
Organism: Chrysochloris asiatica; assembly: GCF_000296735.1. Classification (NCBI taxonomy): domain Eukaryota; kingdom Metazoa; phylum Chordata; class Mammalia; order Afrosoricida; family Chrysochloridae; genus Chrysochloris; species Chrysochloris asiatica. Next base: position 5,287,210 of record NW_006408614.1, on the reverse strand, counting down.
CCTCTCCACTTTCAGCAAGCAAGGTTGTATCATCTGCATATCGCAGGTAGTTAATGAGTCTTCCTCCAGTCCTGACGCCACGTTTTTCTTCATGGAACCCAGTTGCTTGGATTATTTGCTCAGTTGTTAAGTGCCATCGAGTCGATCCCGACCCATAGCGACCCTGTGTAAGTTTCCGAGGAGCAGCTGGTGAGCTTGAACCGCCGGCTTTGCAGTCTGGCGCATTAACCCACAGCACCACACAGGCTGAATAAGTATGGTAAAAGAATACAACCCTGTCGCATACCTTTCTTCATTTTAAACCATTCAGTGTTCCCATGTTCTGTTCGAACAACTGCCTCAAGTGTGGCAACAACAGTGAGGTTGGCCCAGGACCGGGCAGTGTTTCGTTCTGCTGTGTGTAAGGTCGCTGTGAGTCACTACCGACTCGATGGCACCTGATGACAATAGTGACTGATGACTGTGAACATGTCTTCATTTGTTGCTTGACAAACTGTCATTTTTGGTGAAGTGTGTTCATGTCCTGTGCTTATTTATTAAGTTGGTTGTCTTTTTCTTGTAGAAGTGTTGTAGTTTTATATAGATTTTAGAGATGAGTCCCTTGACTGTGTTAGAAATGAATCCCGATGTCGCATAAAAGACACTCGGTGAGACTAAATTACCTTGGCAAAGTAAAATTTAACTCCTGCAAGAGGGTGCCTGCGCATAGCTGTACATACACAAACAGGCCAGTGAGCACACCGAGTGGACAGTCCACTCGGGTTTTTAATCCCTGACGCGAGTCTCAAGGCTGTGTCTCACCCTGTTGGCTAGGGTTTTGACCGCACAATCTATTCCCTTACCCGGTTGGCTAGTTCAGATTTTTCAGGCGCACATTCCTACTTTAGGAAAAGAAGAGAGGGGTCATATAGTCTTTGCTCCAGGAAGTAGTTTAAGGAAAAAGAAAGTTATAAATTCCTTACTCCAAGTAGTTTAAAGAAAAAGAAAGTGACTATAAATTCTTTACTCACTTCAGGAAGTAACCAAAGAAAAAGAGAGAGATCATAAAGTCTTTACTTCAGGAAATAAAAAAAGTTACCCGAATATAATAAACAGGATTATATTTTTTTTTCCCACAACTGGTATGTTGTTGCAAAAAAAAAATTTCCCAGTTTGTTGACTCCCTTTTTATTCAATTGGGAAAGTCTTTTGATGCACATAAGTGTCTATTTTTTCCTTTGCTTTTTTGTGTTTTTAGTGATGTCTGATAGTGTATTTATTCCATGTATTAGCACCTTTACATTTTTCCCTAGTTTTTCATTGATGATCTGTATAGTTCTATCTTTTGCATTTAGATCTTTAACCCACACTGAGTTTGTCTCTGTAGATGGTTTGAGGTATGGATCTTGTTTCATTCTTCTGCAAGTGGGTTTCCAGTTTTGCCAGCACCATTTAATGTGTTTTGGCCCTTTACTAAATAAAGATCAGCTGACTTTATGTGGATGGATTTACTTCTGGGTTCTTGAAGGACTTTGCCCTGATCAATAGAATGGCATTGCAACTACCCCAAATGACACTGAATGGGCCAGCTTGAGCTTCCGATCTCCTGGGAAGCTTGGGTCTTTGTTATACCTGGAGACCCTTCCCCACTGAACTTACAGGTTTCATGAAAATCTCCATACCCCTGCCCAAATCTCCATACCCCTGCCCATTCTAAACTCGCCAGAACTATACCCAGACCACAAGGCCTATAAATACCCCCCAGTCTGTAAGGGAACAGAGGGGCTCTTGGTCTCCTTTGGTGACATAAGAGTACCCCCTCCCAGGTTTACTCTCAATAAACCTGCCTGCTGTTGAAGCCAAGACACTCTCCTTTCATCTCTTTCTTTCTTTTCCTTACAGTTCCCAATTCTGTTCCATTGATCTATGTATGTTTCATTGTACTAGCACCAGGCTGTTTTGACCGCTGTGGCTGTGTAGTAAATTTTGAGATTAGGGAGTGAGAGATCTCCAGCTTTGTTCTTAGGCAGTGCTTTACTTACCCAAGGTCTCTTTCCTTTCCATATTAGGTTAGTGATCACGATTTCCATCTGCTTAAAAAATGATGTTGGAATCTGGATTGCTTTGGGTAATGACTTTTTCAGTGTTAAGTCTTCCTATCTGTGAGCATGGTTTATTCTTCCATATTTGTAAGCCTCTTGATTTCTTGTAGTAGTGTTTTGTAGTTTTCTTGGTATAGGACTTTTGTTTCTCTAATTAGATGTATTCGACATCTCTGGTTTTTAACAATTTTTGAAACCGGTCTTTTGCAGCAAATTTGCCCAAAGCAGTCTGTTGTTTGATAAACACTCCCAAAGAGGGCTTCTGGTAGAAAGAAGTCACCCCTTTTCCTATGCCCGTCACTGCCTCTGCTAGACATACTTAGTAGGACCATGCTCGTTTTCTTGGAGTCCTGGTGTTGCACCGCAGGTTATGCACTGGACTGCAAAGTTGGTTTGAACTACAAGGTCGGCTCACCAGTTTTTCCTCGGACATCCTATATACACACCAGGGTCTCCATGAGTAGGAACCGACTTGACGGCACTTAACAACAACATGCTCGTTTTCCTAGAACAAGACACTCTCCTGCCATCTGGCGCCAGCAAGCAAGCTCTGTGACACAAATGCAGGTGCGGGTGGCTGGGTGATAGCCCTGCTGCAGTGGCACTTCTGTGCAGTGGCCTTCTGCGCACGGGCTTATCTATGCCAAGAATTTTTTAAAGATAAGTACCTGACTAACTGATTGGAAGAGCTCATATTTGTGCCCATTCCAAATAGAGGTAACCCAGCAGAGAACAGAAGATCATAGATAAAATTGATGCTTTTGAGTTGTGGTGTTGGAGGAGAGTACTGAAATTGCCACGGGCTGCCAAAAGAACAGACAGATCTGTGTTGGAAGAAATGCAGCCAGAGTGCTCCTTGATTACCAGGATGGTCAAACTTCATCTATCACAATTCAGACACATTGTCAGGAGGGACCAGTCACAGGAGAAGGATATCATGTTTGGTAAGGTGGAGGGTCAGAGAAAAAGAGGAAGATCCCCCAGCGAGATGGATTAGCCAAGTCGCAGCATCAGTGGGCTCAGGACCAGGCAGTGTTTTGTTCTGTTGTGCATAGGGTTGCTATGAGTCAGTACCGACTCAATGGCATTTAACAACAACAACAGAGAATGGAAAACATCGAAACAGTTGCAATAGTGCGTCAACAGGAAACGGCCAGAAATTCAAGCCAGAATCCGAAGAGGATGTGGAACGAGATATATCATTGCTAACAAAAGATGGAGCTTGACTGAAAGCGAATACCAGGAAGATGTTTACTTGTGCTTTATTGAAAGTGCAGAAGCTTTTAATGTGTATACATCATGACAGAGTATGGATAACATTGTAAAGAGTGGGTTTTCCAGAACACTTAATTGTACTCATGAGGAACCTGCAGGTAAACCAGGAGACTGCTGTTAAACCAGAACAAGAGGATACTGAATGGCTTAAATTCAGGAAAGGTGTGTGCCAGGGTTGTATCCCTTCACCAGATTTAGTCAGTCTGTATACAGAGCTGATAATCCCAGAAGCTGTATTATATGAAGAACAATGTGGCACCAGGATTAGAGAAGATTCATTTAACAATCTTTGATATGCAGATGATAATACCTTGCTGCTGAAAGTGAAGAGGACTTAAAATACTTAATTGATGAAGATCAAAGACCACAGTCTTCAGTATGGGTTACACCTCATTGTAAAGAAAACAAAATCCCTACAACTGAACCAATAAACACATCAGGATACAACCTTGCTTGCTGAAAATCAAGAGGACTTAAAGTATTCACTGATGAAAATTAAAGACCGTGGCTTTCAGTATGGGTTGCCCCTCAATGTAAAGAAAGCAAAAATACTCGCAACTGGACCAGTAAATGACATGATAAATGGAGAGAAGATTGAAGTTTATCAAAGACTTTATTTTGCTTGTGTCCAAAGTCAACACTCGTGGAAGCAGCAGTCAAGAAATCAAACGATGTATTGCACTAGGCACATCTGTGGCATAAGATGTCTTTAAATTGTTCAAGAGCAAAAATGTCAGTTTGAGGACTAATGTGCACCTGACCCAAGGCTTGTGTTTTCAGTTATATGCATATGGAAGTTGGATAAGGAAGACTGTAGAAGAATTGATGTGTTAAAGTTACAGTGTTTGAAGAGAATATTAAAAAGTGCTATAGACTGGCAGATGGAGCTTTGGTAGCATAGTGAGTTGGGCTGCTAACCTCATGGTCAGTAGTTCAAAACTACCAGCTGTTCCACAGGAGAAAGATGAAGCTTTCTGCTCCTGTAAAGATTTATAGCCTTCAAAACCCTATAATGGGTCACTTTGAGTCGGAACCGACTGCACGGCACATAACTACCACCATAGACTGGCAAAAGACCCAGCAAATCTGTGCTGGAAGAAATGTAACCAGACTGCTCCTTAGAAGCCAGAATTGTGAGACTGTCTCTCATATTTTGACATGTTGTCAGGAAGGACCAGTCAGTCGATGGAGATGGAAATCATGCTGGGTTAAGTGGAAGGTCTGAAAGGGGGGCGGGGGGGGGCACATAAATGTTAAGAATTGTGAGGTTGGCACAGGACTGGGTGGTGTTTCTTTCTGTTGTGCAGAGGGTATCTATGAGTTTGAATCAACTTGATGGTACCCAACAGCAAGAACTAACCAGTACTCGTACAGACCTCTCACTAGAACAAGGTAGGCAGGTCAGGGTTTAGAAGTCATACCTAAGAAATGCATTCATTTTCTGGTCCTGCATGAGCCGTAAAATTCTGACAAAGCATTTTTGAAATGTCTTTTTATCTACAGTCTGTTGAGCAGACAAGAGAAATGGAACATTCGTACAAATGAAAACAACTGGCTCCAAGTTATCAATGCTTGCCAGCTGGAGTCAGAAGAACAGCAGGTTAAAATCTCCGCAGCTGTGAACACAGTGAGTTGTTTTCATGAAAGTTTGATGGACAGCTTTTCATCTAAAATATTTTATTTTAGAAAGTAATACCTTAATCATTTGTCTTAAAATGGACTTGAAAAACAATTTTTTTTTCCTACTTGATGGTTGCTTGTTTATGTAGATTCATTCACCTTCAGCATATTTCAAGAATATGCCAAAGTCCATAATTGGAAGGTGGGTGTTATCTATTTAAGTCAGTTTGTGGACACATCTGGCTTTGAGAAATACACCATTCTATTTTTAAGGGTCACGTCTGTGTTTTTTAAGCCAGGTTTGTGAATGATTTTTACTTTTTATCACAAACTGCTATACCAAGCCAGCTACTACCCAAAGGGAATTCCTTTGCTTGTCCATTTGTAGGTGATAATTTTGCTTTTTAAACATGACCTCAGGGGACACCTTTTTAAGTTCACATAGTTCCACTTAAGTGGTTTTTGTTGGGGAATTTTGGTAACAAGTTAAAAGAAACATACTGAAATGGCCTTTTCTTTGAGAAGATTTTGCCGCATTTCAGGTGTATGCATGTTTGCTGGTAGAGCAGAGGGTTCACGGTAAGCTCCCAGCCGACTTTCTCAGGAGACCTGCTTGCCTGGCACTCGGTGGGAGTCTCTGGGGAAGGCTTTGCCACAGCAGTCCGCTCCTGCCTTGGCAAGTCAGGGCTTCTCCACCAAGGCTAGAGTAGGCTCAGGTCAGCTCACCTCTAAGTTACCAAGATTTTATGCCCTTCAGGAACATAGCCTGAATGAAAGCCAGATGCAGTAATGTCAGTAGAGATTCTGCATATGGCCTGTGGGCTGGCATTCTACAATCTTAGATTATTTATGCTTAGGGGTCCCAGTGTTCATTTTTGACATAAAGACATGTGCTTGTCTGCTGTGGCTTGTTTCTTCTCATCAGAAATGTCAGCATTTTACCAATTTTGTGTCTTTTTGTTAGCTTTCTGTGGCTGCTCTTTCTGTTCAGTTGGTAAAATCTTAACTGTTCAGTTCTGAGGTTTTCAGTGTTGTGGGGTTTTAGCCTTATAAAAGCAAGAAAATACATTTCCCGGGTGGAGAACCCGTTTTCAAACAGACAAAATGTACTAAGCGTCTGGTGATTGCCGTCTCAGCTGTTTGTACACAGACCTCCGCCTGTGCCTCTCCTCCCATTGTTTTGACTGATACATAGTCATTAGTGTATTTCTCTATTTTAGGTGGTGTTTGATATTCGAATTAAAGCCATACAGGAATTAAAATTAATGAAGGAACTAGGTAATCATTTCTGTTTGCTTTTTGGTTGTTTTGTTTGTTTAATTTTGTTTTGATTTTAAAATATAAAAACAAACTATCACTGTTGTTGTTAAAGTGCCGTTGGTCAGTTCCGACCCATAGCGACCCTGTATAGGGTGTTCAAGGAGCAGCTGATGAGCTTGAACTGCTGACCTTGCAGTTCAATTGACTTTGCAGTCCAGCGCATTAACCCACAGCGCCACACCAGGACTCCAGAAAAGTATGTGGAAGAGTACAAAAGTACGTTAGGCAAAACTCATGCACCTACCACCCAAAATGGACAAATAGTAACATTTGGTCACGTGTTTGTGCTTGTTTTAAACGTTGCATATAAAATGAGAAGTTCTGTGATTCGCCTCAGAGCCATCATTCCCTGCCCCCATGCAACATGACCGAGATGTGTAGCTGGCCCCAGTAGCCATATTGCGGTATGTGTACTACACATACAAGTTGTTGTTGTTAAGTGCCATTGAGTCACTTCGGACCCATAGCGACCCTGTGTAGGGTTTCCGGGGATCAGCTGCTGAGCTTCAACCACTGACATTGTGGTACAAACTGACTTTGTAGTCCAGTGCTTAACACAGTGCCACACCAGGACTCCATACTGGAGGGGGGCTTCAAAAAATTGGTGGAAAAATGGAAATGGAATAGAATGGGATTTTTCTGTGAACCTTTTGAAGCTAACTCATATATTTATCCGTACACTGTATATTTCTTACGTTTAGATAAATTGTATCATACAGGATATTTGCTCGTTTACAAACTTGCAGTTTGTTCACTATGAAGTTTTCATTAGTAGCTGTATTGCAGTATAGTATATAAACCATGAAATTCCCCCACTCACTGTCCACTGATGTCAGTCAGTGGACAGAGATTTAGAACTATTCCTGCACCCTAGGTGTCGAACATTCCAGTCATCTCCGGAAGTTTCTGTGGCCATTTCCAGTTGCTCTCCATTCTGATTCCCTGATGTATTTTCCCAACAGATGTGCTCTTTCTGGCTACTTCATGTTAAGGGGCCTTACATATGTTGTCATGGGTCGGCTTCTTTCACGTGTGTTTATGTGTCAATACTGTTCTTTTAGTAGATGTTACTTTCATACTGTTCTGTGGACCAATCACATTGTGTGTGTTCATTCACCAGTTAATGGACATTTAGATTGTTTCCGTTTTTTGGCGTCTGGGGACATTTGCATTTAAGTCTTTGTGTGGACATTGGTTTTCGTTTCTTTTGCGTAGAAATTGGATGGAGTAGAAATAGTAGGCTTGGCATGGAGCTGCTGAGTCATATGGCAAGTCTTTGTTAACCTTTCAGGAAGTGTCAGATCGTTTTACATTGTTAAAGAGTTATCTAGGAGGGAAAAAGGAGACCTCTGCACACAAAGCCTCAGGTCTCACAGTGGAACTAAACAGAGTCCGCGCGCTTAGAACTATTTGGACACATATAGCCTGTTGCCTTTCAACAAAAGAGCCAACTATTTCAGTAGAGAAAGCATCTTTTCCACAGAAATGCGTGACTAATTGTATCTCAGTATGCACAAAAATGAAAAGTTAGTTTTACCTCATACCATGTAAAAAAAATAACTCAAAATGGATCATAGACCTAGTTGGTAAAACTGAAAACTCCTATGTTTGGGAGAAAACATAGGACAATATCTTTGTGCAGTGATTTACATATAAACCATGGGGAGAGGTGGTGGTGCTGTGCCATGGAGTCGATTCCGACCCATAGCGACCCTGTACAGGGTTTCCGAGGCTGTAAATCTTCTGCCACCAGGGAAGTGCACATCGCATTCACACTGGGCACTGCTGTGACCCAGTGAGGGTAAAACCCTGAAGAAACAAAGGCATGAAGCATCAGGAACTTCACGAGTGGCTGCTGGGCCCGCCTGTCAAGTGGTAACGTCACTGTGGAAACGAGTTTGCTGGTTCTTATCAAGTTAAATATACACTGAAAAGTTGCAGGTATTGATGTAAGAGAAATGAAAGTATAAGTCTGCACAAAGGCTTGTCTGTACCTGTTTACACCAAAAAGCAGAAACAGCGTGAATGTCCCTGAGCCTGGGAGTGAGTAAAGGAGCTGTGGAGTCAGCGTCACTGGAGCGCCCTCTACTGTTTCTCAGTCAACAGTGAACTCAATCCACATGCAAAACATGGGAGGAAGTTAAATGGGAGGACTCCACATCCCAGGGATTCTAGGGAAGGCCAGTCCAAGCTCTGGTGGTAGAAGGCAGATCTGTGATTGGGTCAGGTGGGATTGATCTACATCTGGATTTGCTGATGATTATCTGGATGTTCGGATATTTGTCAGACTCATTGAATTGTACATGTTAAATGGTTGCATTGTTATTAGTAAGTCAGTTACACCATAATCAGTAAGGTTGAATAGAAGTATATGGTTTATTAAAATGAATCAGTTATTATTTCCCCCTGTAACTCTCTTCCCCCTCCCACTCTCCTCCCCGCTAAACCATTCCTTGTAGAACCAGCGAGCTTCATAGCTTTGCGGTGCTGCCTGGCTGGGTGGTCACGGCAGTTCGGGCTCAAGGCTGCCAAGGCTGCACATCTTTACAGGAGCCTCCACAAAGCCACCTCTTCTCCCTCAGCGGCGGGTAGATGAGAACTGCTGACCTTGCAGTTACTGGCCCCCCTCCTAACTCAGGAGACCACCGGGGTTCCTTAGATGTATGCGGGGGTTCAAAAGTCTGTGGGAAAATGGACTGAAGAGATTATGGAGTTTTCCCACACATTTTTCAAAGGCTCCTCATTCATCAATTAGAGTATATCACTCTTCTGCCCAAAACATTTAGTGCTTTTTTTGTTGAGTTTAGGGTGATTCCTTAGCCTACTAAAACCTATACATCTGGCCACTAGTTGGGTAACCTCCCTGTGACGCAGCTCCCTGCGTCTCCGCAGTGTACTGTCCAGGAGCATGCTCTGTGGCTCTCTGCCCTGAGACCTCGCCGAGCTCTGCCCTCTCCCCTAACTCGGCTGCTCTGTCCCTGCTCTCATTCCGCCCCCACTGCCCTTCCTCACACCCTGTACTTCTCCAGAGCACTTCCTGCTGTCACTACCTCTGTCCTCACCCTTAGACAGGAGTCGTGTCTGTGTCCCCGGGTCCGCGCATAGCACCGGACACACACGAGTACCCAGGCAGTTCTCAGTGAATGAAAGTCAAAATAGTCTAAGAAGACAATATTTTAAATGTTTATTTATTTATTGTCAAGAAATGTTTGTTAGAATTCCATTCTGACTTCAGTGAAATTGCAATAGTATAAAGTACTGATGTAAGAATCTCAAAGATTCCTCTGTGGTCTAAATAAGGGTCCGAATTGTTAGAGCCCGCGCTCTTTTTAACCACTGGAAAGGCTACCTTTCTCCTGAAGTCCTCCTTAAGAAATCTCTTTGGACAAAAACCTATGTGCCTCCTCAAAACTAGGGCCCGCCTGCCCCCTCCATTGATCGGAACCACCTCCAGGTAGTCTTTGCAAATATGTACAGCTTTTAACTACCATGGTGTAGCTCAGTACCATCAGATGTTTAGCTCCTACAGTTTACCTTTGAACAGTTGCTTCGAGTTTCCTGCCAGTTACTCAGTCCACAAAACCAAACACCAAATCCCCCTGTCGAGTCGATTATGAGTCATCATGACCCTCTGTAGGGTTATAAGACTGCAGATCTTTCTGGGAGCAAAGCAGGCCATAAGCGTCCTCTCAGCGTTAAGCACATGACAATGTTGTATACACTGAGTGTGCACAGTTGGCCAGCAAACACAAAAGTTGAGCCAAAGGAAGGAGTGGCTGGTTGCAGAGGACGTGGCTGCCAGCAGGCTGTGGGGGAGACGAGGTCTGCAGTCAGAGGCCTGAGGAGGGGTGGTGGTGAGAGGCTGACGTAGATGGGCCAGATCTCAGCAAAGGGGCTCAGAGCTACCTCGGCCCATCAGAGAGACACTGAGAAACACTTTAGTTCTGAATGTTTCTACCCTTTCAAACAACAGTGTAAATGTTCATTTTTCTTTATTCTTAGACATGTACAATCAATAGAAAGAGGGTTTTCAGCATTTTGGCAAATTTGTAAAGGCCCCAGAATAATCATAATGTTTCCAGTTGATTAAGATGCTGTGCCTGGTTTCCTCTTGCTCCTGTCTGTTGTCCAAAGGGAAGGCTGCCTGTACTTGGGTTTGCTTTGGTCTTTGTGCTGCTCATTAACACAGCAGAGCAGCGCCTTCGTTTCTTTATTCATCACATGATCTGCTTTTTATTTGTAGCTGAGAACAGCTGTTTGAGACCTATTGATAGAAACGGGAAGCTGCTTTCTCCAGGTAAGACTTTCGAGTAGTCTTCCAAAGCCGAGACACACACACCACCATTCATCACCTCACCGTTCAGAGGTGGGTTTAGAGGGATCAGTGTCCTCCAGCTGTAGCTGTCTCCGTTTGGTGATTGTAGAATCAGCATAGCCGAAAACACCAGAGGTGAATACCTGCCTTTCTGGTGGTGAGCTCCTCATTTTAGTCCAAGCTAGGGTCTAGATGGGCTCTCTGGCCTTTTATCACAGTCTTCCGTGTGTTTCACTGATTGGATGGTGATGCCAGTTCTGTACTGGAGCCTTTGGTCCCTACGTCTGTGACATTTCCTGGTGCTCATTGCCTTTATTCATTGACAAAACAGTCACAGTCGCCACTTAGCACTTAGAAGAATCTAGGAGATCTTTGTTGACATGTTTCTCAGTTCTGAATGTGTAAACCACAGCTCTTTGAACAAGTCACTTTAATAGGTCTGAATCTAGAACATTCCTATCTACCTCTTCTTTCTTAGCACTGTAGTACAGATAGGTAATAAGAAATTAAATTCTACACGTGGAAACTGGAAAACATCACCTGATGTACAGCCTTTTTTTTTTTCCTTTCTTAACATGGTTTTTCACAGAAAGACTGATACAGTCTATTATTTTGCCCAAAGGGGTAGCGATTGGTAATATTCACATGTCTCGTGTCGTCACATTCATTCCAGTGCCGGACAGTTACACACTGAAGAAAGCCGACTTGAAGATGGGAAGTACGTTAGGACTTTGTCTTGGAAAAGCACCAACTTCCACTCAGGTAAAACAAGGTTGCCTGTCAGAACTTTATAGTTAGCATCAAACTACTATAATAATTTTGCTTTCTCTAAAATTTGTTATTTGTTTTCTTTAAATGATGCATTGTGTTTTAAGAATATGTCCATATACCAAGGGGCTTGAAAACATTTGTGGGAACATGGAATTAAAAGGTAATGGGATTTCTCCACGAACTTTTTGAAGCCCTCTTGTAGTTGTGTGTGATATCAGAGCGTGCCCATGAGCTCCTCTGTTGAGGCCAGTATTGCAGTTAAAGGGGGACGGGGCCCTGATGGGTCGGTGGCCACCAGGTCCCATCGTTGGTCTTTTCATGTTTTCCCATCAGTGAAATTAGGGTCTTAGAATTGGTGGCATTTCCGCTGTCATGCATACGGTGACTGGGGCTTGGTGACTCTGTAGGAACATCATCCTGTCACCTCACCCTCCATGGCCTTGCTGTGATTCACTTTCTGTATCAGATACCATCGGGCTGGCCTTTACCAGAGTCCTACCTGTTTGATAAAACGTTATTACAGACCATAATGATGTGCTTCCCACTGATCCTCTGTGTCCAGATGATTGGGCCTCCTCTCAGGTCCTCCTTGGTTTCTGGATCTGCGTCCGCCACGTCCCAACTTCATCCCCCTGCTGTACTCTTGCTGCTGGGCCTCCAGCAAACAGTGCGGCCTGACAGCTGGTAGGAGGAGAGACTCAGCAAGTGAGGCCGAGTTGGGAAAGGACAAGAACATTACATGCAGCCCCGTTGATAAGAGACCAGATTTATAGTTTTCCTGTGGAGTCCTGGGAAATGCTGTATCCCTAGACAGACATTGAAATTGTAACCCAAAGATTCAGAGGAAAGGAAAACAATGCTTCGTGTGTGCCGTCAAGTCACTTCCCACTCATAGTGACCTTGTTTTCAAGGGTTCCGAGTGACTGGTGGGTTTGAGCTGCTGACCTGGTGGTTAGCAGTCCAGTGGTGGTGGTAAGTGCCATCGAGTCACTTCTACTCAATGACTCTTTATGGGGGTTCCGAGAAGCGACTTCAAACTGGCCTTATGGTTGAATGCTGCTCCACAGCAGTCCAGGGAGTGGGTACAGATTCCTGCGGACAGTGGCTGAGACAGAGATGAAGACATAGGAGAAACCTATCTGTGAGGGATTAGCATACGGAGAAAAGCACTGATAATGGAGCATTCGACACATCTGGATAGGCGGGATCATGTCTAAATTGTAATACAGCCTGTCTTCCTTTGACGTGGCCGGATGTTTGTATTGGCTTCAAGGGCCCATGGCCTCCCTTTGTTTAGAAGTAGACAACACCCTTATGTTGGTGTTCAGTGCCATTGAGTCAGTTCCGACCCATAGTGACCCTGTGTAGGGTTTTCTAAGAGAGACTGGTGGGTCTGAACCGCAGCCTTGCAGTCTAGTGCCCATCCTACGGTGCCACTCCAGGCTTAGAATTCAGGTTCAGGTGGGTTCTGTGTCTGCCCTGACCTCAGCTGTTCCTGTTCTTCACCACGGAGAGTGACGGCGGCCCTGGGACCGAGATGGAGATCACCGTGGAGGAGACCGTGTCTGTGAAAGAGGTGCGTCGCTGAGGCTCTTGTGGGGGCTAAGGGGAAGCCGTGAGCTGTGTGCCGATTTCGAGGTCCTAAGACTGTGGTTTATATATGAAACCGCAAAGAATTCCACATACTTTCTAAAGGAATAGTTGAAGATTACTTTTTCTTTCTTGTATAAATCAGTAGTGCTTTACTGTAGAAATTTGAGATCTGCAAACATTGATAAAAGAAACCATTTTTATTCTCTTGTTGTACCTTGTCTCACCTGACAATCATTGTGGTAGATTTTCTCCTGGTGCTTTTACTTTACACACCCACAGACACGCAGATAGACACGTGCACACAGGTATTTATTGGTCTCTCACATCAGGGAAGGACTGACACCACAGTTCCTGTGAGCCCAGCTCTGCTCTGTGTCCTCAACTGCCGTCACTCTCTAACCGATCCGTAATTGCATCTCTTTTACATTTTCATTTTCATCGTGCACACCATCGTGGACATGGCCTCATTTTTTTAAACTTCAAGGGATTTAAAAATCCCCCTTTGCCACCACCCTGTTCCAGCCCCTTCCCCAGTGTCCCCAGGTAATGTCATCTTGTGTGCATCAGACCCGAGGTGCACATCTACTAGCATGTGGACACAAGCGTATAGAAACGGAGCGCTGGGCTTGTGGGTACAGCTGCTTTTCCGTCTTAAATGAGCTCACAGTGCATGTGTTAGATTAGAACATCAAGTTTCTGCATAAAATACTGTAACGATCATTTAAGATCAGTCTATATGTTGCTGCTGCTGCACGCGGCCCAGTAGATCCCAACTCACAGTGACCGTCCAGTGGAGGGTTTCTGAGGCTGTAAACCTTTACAGGAGCACAAAGCCTCATTTCTCTCAGAGAGAGTGCTTAGCAGTCCAGCACGTAAGCCACTACGTGAGGTCAGTCCATCTAAATCTGTTGTATACTTCCCATTGCTTCAGCATGTTTCCTAGTTGGGCCTTACTGCTGGCCCATCTGCCCTGGTCTGTCCACTCAGGTGCTGCCGTCAGCTCTCTGGAGTAAATTAGATTTGCTGTTCTCTTTTACCCAAGGTTTATTATTAGGAGTGCAGGGGTTTTCACTGTTAATGTTTGTTCCATTTCAACTGTGGTCAGTAGCGTCCCATTTTCACTGCTCACCAGGAGGCCCCAGCTCGCAGAGGTCTTCCCTGGTGAGTTTCTCTGAGATCCTTTGATACGTTTCAGAGTCCATGCATATCTATAGAATCAGCCTCACTCACCATATCTGGTCAGAAGTGTCTGTCCACTAAGAACTCGGGGAGTCAAGAGTGGTGCCACGGTGCTGTGAACTAAGTTCTGGCTGCACACCCCCCCGTCTCAGTGGGCCCCTCCTGTCTCCTAGGCAGCCACGGGGCTGCTGTAGGATCAATACTGGACTGCTCGCCTCAAGGCTGCCAGTTCAAGCCCCCCAGCTGCACCTTGGAAACCCTGCACAGGGAACAATAACGGTCCCATAGGAGGAGACCCTGTGGAGCAGTGGCTAGTAGGGGAGTGTTGCAAAGTCACCCAGGGGTCCCGGGAGATGAGCCTGGCAGCGTCTTCCAAGGGTCTCAGCTCTGCCCTGAGCATGCGGAGGCACCGCCACTCAGAATCGAGCTGACGGCCCCTGATTGGTCCCTCTTAGCAGGCCGTGCTGACTCAGGAGTGGGTCCTGTCTGCTCGGCACAGAGCCCACAAAGCTAACACTGAATTCTTTCCTTTTACAGTGTTTAAAGAAAATGCTGGAGCAATCCGGCCTGCCGGGTGAGTTGTCTACCATGGTGACGTCATCCTGACCACACCCTTGCCATGTAACCGTGTACCTCTGCGTTTGTTTAGTGCCGTAGAGTCGGTTCTGACTCGTAGCGATCCTGTAGAGGCTTTCCGAGGAGCGGCTGGTGAGTTGGAACTGCTGACCTTGCAGTCCAGTGCTCATCCTACAGTGCCACACTAGGACTCCCTGGACTTGTCCAGATTTTCAAACCATTCCACTGGTGTTTAGAAGATCACATTGATTGAGAACTTGTGTATTGTTGCTGGTGGTTGTCATTGAGTTGTGTCTGATTCCTGGTGACCTTGTGTACCACAGAATGGAAAGGCCCCCGGTCCATGTCCTCTTCAGGGCCGTCCAGGCAAGTCCAGCTCTTAGCAACTCCATATGACAGAGTGCACCTGCCACATAGGGTTTATTGATAAGTGCTGTCGAGTTGGTTCGAATCCTGGTGACCCTGCGTAGAGTTTCCGAGGAATGGCTGGTGAGTTTGAACCTCCGGCCTTGCTGTACAAACCGACCTGCGGTCCAGTGCTTAACCTTCAGCGCCACATAGGCTGTAGCTTTTACGAGAGCAAGTCGCCAGCGCATTCTCCCTTGGAGCAACTGGTGAGTCTGAACCACTGACCTTTTAGTTAGTAGCCAAGTGCTTAAACGTTGCAAAGCCAGGGCTCCTTGGGACTCATTCTGGGTGGGTCATGTCTGAATTTCAGGGTGCCTGTGGCCACATGATCTGGGGGGAGAGGGACACTCTTTAGGAGCTTCACTCACAGTGAAGGTCCTCGTCCACCCCCAGAATGGAGAAAGACTTCCTCAGTTAGACAGCAAGCAGTGGGTTCTGGGCTTTAGAACCCAGCTGTGATCGGAGGGCATGATTCTCACCTGAGTCATTGGTGGTTCTCCCAGGCACTTAGATTCACTAGAATGTGGATGAGCTGTACTTAAAGCAGAAGTCATAGCAAAGGAGGCTTCAGCACCGAAGAGGAGGAGGAGGAGGGATTCCATTTCCCCAGAGGATAAATAGACCTGGGTGGGGTCGCCTTGACTGCTGACCGCCAGGTCAGTGCTTCATACCCAGCAGCTGCTTATGAGAGAAGGCTGTCTATTCCCAGAAAGCTTGACAGGCTCAGCACCTCCGTCCAGGGTCACTAGGAGTCAGAACCAGCTCGATGCCAGCGAAGTTGGTGTTTTCATGTGACTAAGCACTCATCTGCTAACCAAAGCAGTTCTGCCCACTAGCTGCTCCAGAGGAGAACGATGTGGCAGTCTTGTGTCCATGTTGGTCACAGCCTTGGAAACCCTTTGGGGCAGTTCTCTGTCTGGGGTCCCTGTGAGATGGAATTGCTCCAACAGCAGTGCATGTGTTTGTTGCTGTGGCTGTAACTTTTTTAAGGGGTGAGAGGTTTTCTGTATAAGACATTGCTAATAGAAACTTTTTTAATAGCTAGGATTTCCAATTTTTGATCCATTTAACTATAAAAAAAAAATCCTATTTCATCAGTTTTGAAAATCAGAAATCGGATTAAGGGTTAGTTAATATTGTAAGTATTCATTTCTAACAACCTCACAGCACTTCAATTCACAATGAACTTTATTTTTGTTAGATTAAGTCCTGAGTAGGACCAGTTTTGTACCCCTAACATTCTTAATTAAAAAGGCTAGTATTTACTTTAGCTAAGACAAAGAAATAAAACAACTCCATAATAACATATAATAATGTTAAAAGGGGACTCCACATGCTTGTCTACATGTTCATGGGGGGTGTGTACGCATGTGTGTGTGCACGAAAAGCTGTGCAGTCAGTGGTAGGAAGTATTGCTTTCCTTCTCAAGTGTACAGTTCGTGGTGGAAGAGGGCGGATCGACCACGTCAGGAGACAGCCATTTGTTGTGTTTTTGTGACACTCCTGCCTGGAAGAAGCCATTTATTTAGAAAATTAATGAGTGACCCTTAGCACTGGACTGTGAACCACAAGGTCAGCGTTTGAGTCCACCCGCTGTTCCGTGGGTGAAGGATCTGCTCCTGTAAAGATTACCAGCCTCAGAAACCCTACACAGGGTCGCTATGAGTCAGAAGCTGCTTGTCGGCAATCAGGAGACCAACCCCCCTTTGGCAATGGTTTATCCACAAGCGGCCCTCCTGAGGAGCTCTTAGAATAATACCTTCTGAGTCCGTACCATGCTGATTTTGGTTCTTTCATAGGGAACACGTGGCATTTGCGGAAGATGGATTGGTGCTACGAAGCTGGGGAGGCTTTAAGGGAAGAAGTAAGATCATTTCTGTCCATTGTATTCTTCAGAACCAGTTCAACTTCTCGTTTCAGACAGGGTACTCTGTCCACTGACGTGACTCAGTCTACATTTGTTAAGACACAAGAATCTCTGAATGGGCCTCTCACTGATTTCTTAATGTGGTTTCTTGGAGTCGGAGGGATGGACTCAGCTGGCGATACTGCTTCTGGGCTCTGAGAGAAATCCCCTCTGGGGGAGCAGTGTAGTCCCTAGAGGTGAGCTCCTCAGTAGGAGGCAGAGAATATCCCAGGAGACTGGAAGTAAGTTAGTGATGGCAGAATTCGTCTTACCAACCAATCACTTGTTGTTGTTCAGTACCGTCGAGTCGATTCCGACCCATAGTGACCCTGTATAGGGTTTCCGAGGAGCAGCTGGTGAGCTTGAACCGCCGACCTTGCAGTTCAAAAGGCTTTGCAGTCTGGCGCATTAACCCACTGGGCCACACCGGGGCTCCACCAATCACTTAGGCCTCATTTTATTGTGCTCAGCATCTGCTTATTTTCTGTCTCTGTCACATTTTCACCATTTTTACAATAGGCCCGACCTTTTCATGATGGAGTTGCAGTGACAGGTCACAGTATAGACTAAAGCTAACTTTCACATGTGCTGACAAACCAGAATAGTCATGTGGCTCGCTTCCCTGAGGTGTGGAAGCTCTGCCTGTCTCTCCAGATGGAGCCACCCTCGAGGGCAGCTTAGGGCTGCTGTTCATGTGGGGGATCAAGGGCAGCCTAGGACCAGTGTTAACATAGGAGAGCTGGGGTCACTCAGTCTCCCTTTCATTGGTCCAAAAAACAGCAAGTGTCCCAGACCCACAACCTGACCCAGAATGGACCTTCAGGAGAAGGTGAGGATGGCTGTGGTCAGCTGCCCTGCCCTCAGTCTGTCTGCATTCCGGGCAGTGGCACTGGTGGTCAGCGTAACGCTGGGGAAGCAGGTGACGCGTTATAGTCAGTATGAAGGGGAATTCGTCGTCTTCCTACAGTAAAAAGTGGACTCGGAACCCTCAGGCCCTACCATTTGGATGTCAGAAGAGCATTATTTTTGATAAGGTTTTAGTACTGTCTTACCTGGTCATACCCCAGTCTGTACCAGTTGATCTGAAAGCAGACTCAGAGGCAGCTCTGCTGTCTGCCGCCGCTCAGACTGAACTACCTGTCCTCCTCCTGCTCTGTCGTAGTAGCATTCAAGGGTCTGACAGGCCAGCTTGCCCAGTCTCCGCCAGCTGTCCCCAGACCTGGCAGCTTTCACTTCCCTGAGCCCCCAGTAGTCCCCACTTCATCCATCATACACAGAGCAGCCAGAGCTGTCCCTAAGAACCCTTCTCGGGTATCCTGAGTGACGTCTTTTCCAGAACAGCACAGTGCCTTTGTTGACGTCTCATCCTTGGCCCCACGCTTCAGTCCAGCTGTTCTTCCTCCTGGTCCCCAGCTGGACACCAAAACAAGCCACTCTGCTTCCCAACCTTGGCCTCACAACCTTCTTGTCTCGTTTCCTCTGTCTCTCCAAATCCAGCCCTAAATTCCGTCTTGTGTAACTCAAGTCTCCTCCACCTCCCTGTCCTCTGACCTGTGATGACATGCTTTCTATCCCACAGTGTAACCGTAGCCATCTGCTTTGATGCCTTGGCTCATTTCGTCTCGGTCCAGTATCTGCTTCATTCATTTACTTCTGGAAACGTCTTAAGAGACACAAAGATAAAAACAAAACATTTGTTTGTTGTTTCCAAAAGTCAGTGGCAAAAAAAATAAAACAGGGAATGGACTAGAAGCAAATACTGTAGAATGACGATACATGGAGGAGATTATGATTATTGTAATGAAATGATGAGTGTAAAATCCATGTTCTCCCATGGAGAGACTATAATTCAATTTACAATAAAAACTGTAAAAACTTGTAAATGGCAAGAAAAGAAAAATGGTTCTGTATTCCTAGGATGCGACACTGAAAGCTCTTGGCCTTCGCTCTGGAGACACTTTGGTTTTAATGGAAGGAGCGCTTCCTCCTCCGGTAAGGTTTTGTTTCTGAATAGAGATTTTGTAACAGTTACCTGTTTTCTGATTTTAAAGAGAAATATGTTCCCATTGTGGGGAAAATAACCATTGTTAAAAAAGAAAACTTATCCAAATCCTATCAATTAGAAAAACTACCATAATGTTACATTTGTATACATTTTTCTCTGTGAATATTTTTAAACTAAATTGAAATCGAGTATATATAAAGTAGTTCTTTACTTTTTAAATTCAGTGTTTTAACCTGATCATAAAGTTCAAAAACCGCCATATCCAGTTTATGATTGACCATAGTTTAATTCACCTGTGCCCTTACTGTTGGAAATTGTTTTTCTTCTTATAAATTGTCTGTCTAGTGCTGTCAAGTCGGTTCTGACCCATAGCGACCCTGCACAGGGTTTCCAAGGCTGTAAATCTTTACGGGAGCAGAAAGCCTCATCTTTCTCCCGCGGAACAGCTGGTAGTTTC
>NW_006408614.1:5216933-5267604 GCF_000296735.1 Chrysochloris asiatica | reverse complement strand
AGGCTGTAAATCTTTACGGGAGCAGAAAGCCTCATCTTTCTCCCGCGGAACAGCTGGTAGTTTCGAACTGCTGACCGTGAGGTTCGCAGCCCGATTCATATAGTACTAAATATAAATCCTTCCTAAGATAGATTTCTAAATGAAATTACTAAGTCAAAGGATATAAACTTTTTCACGACTTGAAGCTATAAATTGCCAAATGGTTCTCCAGATTTGTGCTCCTGCCTACTGTTGTTAGGATGGCTTTATAGGATGGCATTCGGGTTGTTTTAATGTGGAGAGATAGCCCACAATCCCAGTCCTCAGACAGACATGTGCCCTGATCAGTAAATGCACGTAACACCAAAGACTCGGAAATGAATCACATGTGCACAAACATGCGCACGCGTGCACACACACACACACACACACACACACACACACACCACACCACACCTCCCTGCCCCTGTTCTTCCCAGAGGAGCCACCCACCATTAACTTACTCCTGAGAACAAATGATGTGGAAATCTGTGCACATCCTCTTCAGCGTTGACTTCTGGGGACCCTATTTATTGTGCACACGGTTTTGTTGGTGTTTGCCTCCCTGAGTGTACCTTGGCCATCTCTCCATATCAGCCCATGCAACAGACCCATCTCATTTTTCTTCCCGTGATTTCATAGAATTCTCTTGTATTTTGTGCCTGGATCTTGGCGGTTTTGCGTAGGTGACACTCATGGTAAGGAACCTTCATGGTACGGTGGCTAAGTGCTCAGTTGCCAACCAAAAGGCAGTGGTTCAAACTTGCCTTTGGAGAAAGATGCGACAGTCTGCTTTGATAAAGATTTGCAATCTTGGGGAATCTGTTGGGCAGTTCTCTCTCTTCTGTAAGGTGGTTGTGAGTCAGAAGGAACTCAAATGGGGTGTTTTGCCGTTTTTTAACAGTTAGGTTACAAAATACTAAGTGTATAAAAAGTTGTGCTTCTAAAAATACATACGTTTCCTTCCCAACTCAGGCAAAGAACATCTCAGCCCTAGTCATCCCAAAGTCTGATTCTTGTGATTTTAAACACATGAAAAAAGTAGACTGTACGAGCAGTTAATATATTGTCTAAAGGGAACAGCGATGGACAGGTCAAGAGCTCTTGGTTGTCAACAATGTGGAGGTGGGAAGGAGGTTTACTTTTCTGTCCCTCCCATCGTTCAGGGTTTTCTGAAGATCCCCATCTGGTGGTACCAGCCTTGGGACCCCTCAGGACACCACCAGATTCTTGAAGACCTGCCGAGCTCTGCCACCACGCAGGATGGCGCCTGGAGGACTGCGTCCAGTCCAGGTGCGAGGGGGTTGGACATGCCATGGCCAGCAGAGCACCTGCTTCCGCTGTGGGGCACGGAAATGCCTGTGGTCACGTGAAAGGTTGCCAGTGGGAATCTGGTCCTCCTTGGTACGACAGCGTCCTGTTTGATACAGTGGTTTTCCCTCAGAAGGCGCCGTGTCTCCTGTTGTTTTCCTTCCTATATTGTCACTGTTGAGGGACACATGGTTCAGAAATGAGAAATAAATACAGCTAAGGCTTTTTTCAAACATTGCAAGGAGCCCTGGTTAAGCATTGGGCTACTGCCCGATAGCTCGGCGATTCAAACCCTCCAGCGTCTCCACAGAAGGAAGGTTCCACCGGCTGCTCCCATGAAGACTAACAGCCTCAGAAACCCCGTGGAGCCGTCCCAGGGTGTCTGTGAGTCACAAGCAACTGGACAGGAGTGGCCTTTCCTACGTGGCTTTCTGTCTCCCTGAAGGTGTTCCTGAGCCTGTGCACACAGAAGCCTCCCTCCACTACCTGGGAGACGTGGACATCTCTGAGGACGCGGCCTTGGCAGAGCTGAAGGCTCAGGTCAGACCCCTTTTCCCGTCGGTGTTGGTGCTGAGGTGGCTTCTCCCTCACTTGCAGTCTGTTCTGATAGTGGCACTAGTTAGGTGTTATGTTCAGGGCTGAGTACGCATCAGGCAGCTGCCCAGCAGCCTTCCCACCCCACACAGACAGGCCTGCCGTCCTCCATGGGACTCCATCCCCAGGCACCTGCTGCTTATGTTCATGTAGGGGTTTTAGGGAAACGTGGTTGGTGGAAGCATTTGTAAAGTGCTCACTGCCCCCTTGATTCACATTGTGTTGTGTCGTTGTGGTGATCCACGCATTACATGTCTGTGTTTACCAATTCCCTGTCAGGACTGTTTTCTTAGGGAAATGGGAAGGCTGTATTCTCAGGACGAGTCCCCACATGCACACACAGCCCAGAATGGTCGTGAAGTGGAGGAAGGTGCATTGGGTTGAAAGATACAAAATTCCTATTTTTAAAGTCAAAAAAGGATGAATAATGACATCATCATACAGCTGAAACCTAACCAGCACACAGCGATTTGGGCCCAGCACTTGGATCCAAAGAGAGGTTTCAGCCTCCAGGTGAATTCCTCTTAGCAGAGCAAGAACGGACAGAGGGTCAACTCAAGGGCCTTCCCTTTCACTAACAGTGCTCTGCTCGTGACACGAGCTCACAGGAAGGCGCTCTGGGCTGCGCGTTAGACATCGAACCTGCGTGGCTCTGAGATGGCCTTCAGTGGACAGGAAGGCAGGGTCACTGAGAGCTAGGCCGCTGCAGAGACAAGGCCTGTGACTTGCACACAGCCCCCTTTCGCTGTGTTCCTCTCTGTATCACGGCGTGGGGCTTGCAGAACGCTGCTTAGACTCATTGGGGAAATGTCTGCTGCTTCTTCTAGGCCATGACCTTGCCCTCTTTCTCAGAGTTTGCCGTTCCATCCCCAACCTTCCTCCGAGCCTGGACCGTGGAAGGCAGACGCCCGGGCAGGCTCCTCCGGAGTAACCAGCTGCAGCTCAGGTGGGCTCCTTCCCCCACAGGGCTGCGGGCCGGAGACGAGGCAGGCTGAAGGGAAAAGAGTTGTTTGAGTTGGATACTAACGCAAAGTGTTTGAGATACAACGTTTGTTGTTGTGAAGAGCTGTCAGTTCTGACTTGTAGTGACCTTGTGGTTACCATTCCAGTGCTAATCCTACAACCCCATTTAATTATCGGTTAAATTTGGGAAAATGTCAGTTTACCGTATTAAATATAAAGGTAGCTTGTGTTTGTTTTCCTGTCCTAGATACCATGAATGAAATGTTTCATGCTCTTAGGAGGTATCCAGAAAATAATCTTTAGCTTAAGAAGAAACCATAAAATTGGTCAAAAGAAGGAAGAAAAAAACTTTAAGAGGACTTGTCAGTGATACATCCCTGAATCTTGTTCCTCTTCTTGAACCATCAGGGAATGCAGACTTGGAAGGAGAGCTGAGGTCTGTCTGGAGCGTCTTCAGAGGGAAGAGCACTTGGGGTAAGACGTGCTTATTCACACGTCCCAACAGCCCACTGTCCCCCAAAACGTCCACGACTGAATCTAGAGGCTCATCTGTTGGTCACTACTACTGAGTGGGCGGGCAGCTTAAGACAGACAGACTGCTTTAGAAAGATGTCTGTATGTCCTGTGCCTCGGGCTTGGCGCTCTGTCCCAGAGAGAGACGCAGAGCGAACGGACAGCAAGCGTTTTCCAGCCTTATCCACACGTACATATTGAGCCCAGAATCGTCTGGGGAGTGCACACCACATGCTTCTTCTCACACTTACAGCTGCACTTGAGTGGTGGTCTGCTCCCGCCCCTCCTTGACTCACACTCGTGCCACCTGACAGATGACTGACACATTCGCATTTGACCATCTGTCTGCCGCCACTGTCCACCGCTGCCCCTGCATGAGTCCAGCAGTGCCTCGTGCATGAAGCCCCTGGGCGCTGCAGTCTGCAGTCAGCCCACAGAGCTTTTCAGCCATTGTTTGCTGACTCGAGGAGCACCCGCCCACCCACCTATTCTCTGCTTTCCTCACTCCTGGAGATCTTAACAAACCCTTCTGAGTGGTCTCACCAACTATTCAGATTCTACTAGCTGGGAGACCCTCCCTGGCACCCTGCTCTGAGAGCACTCCCAAACCTGTCCAAGCTTCACTTCATCCTGAGGGCTTCATAAAATCATCATGTTGGCCGGACTTGTATTTCTGAGGGTAGTTTCTCAGAAGGGGGATTCCTGGACCCCGGATAGTGTCGGTGTTTTAAAGCTCATAAAGTAGTGCATCTTTCCTTTCCAGATAAGTTGCATGAATTTGTGTCACACAAGCATCTCATACCTGCGTTGAATACGGTCATGGTTTAAGGGTTTGCTTAGCTGACAAGCCTGGTTATTCTGCTATTTCCCTCAGGCCTTTGGGTGAGCAGTTCTCGAAGGTTTTGAAGCCATTTGTACTTTGTATGTGTACAGATGGTTTCATATGTTTGCCTTTTAATCCAGTGACAGCTAGGAGAAACGTAACCCTACTTTCTGTGGGCGCTTTATATAATAACAGCACTGGCCTCACATTTGTTGTTAGCAGTGTCCTGCTGAAGCACATACTGTGCACCTCGTAGCCCACACACGCACGTGCATACGCAAGCACACAGATATACAGTCATACAGACACACGGATGTATATAGACACACAGTTAATATGCTCATACAGACACAGATATACACATTCATACATACACACAGATATATATACACACAGAGACACACACAAACACAGATACACACACTCAATCAGATACACGATACACTCATGCAGATACACACTCAGACACACAAACACTCAGACAGATACACACATGCTCATTCAGATACATACACTCATGCAGATACACACATGCTCATATACTGATACATGCTGAGATACACACTCACATACACACACGCACACTCATACAGGCAGACACATGCACAGTTATTGTGAGGTGTCCGTTTTGCTGACCTAGCCCCGGCGGGCTCTCCTCTCACAGCCCCCAGGACTTGGTGCTCCGGGCCCAGCTGCGCCTCCCAGGTGAGAGGACCTACTCGCTGCCGGTGGACGTGGTGTGGGACACAGCCCGAGGCTGCACTGCGGCCTCCCTGAGGCAGAGAGTGGCTGACATCTACTCGCTCCCCGTGGAGAAGGTTGACATGGCCAAACACTTTCCTGAGAAGTTTGAGTGGATCCCGATCTCGAGCTGGGTAAAGTCTGGGGCCTTCTAAAAACTGACGCGGGGGCTGGGGAGGAACAGTTCGCAGGGACATGCAAGTGGAAAAGTGCAATTCTGTGGCCTGGAAATGTCCTGTCAGAGGGAATTCATTTAGTAAGAATTTGAGATTGAGTTTTTTCTTATGGAAGGTGTTTGATTTTTGACAGAACCAGCAAATTTCCAAGAGGAGAAAGAAGAAAAAGCAGGATAATTTGCAGGGGGCACCTTATTACCTGAAAGACGGCGATACGATTGGTGTCAAGGTAAACATTTACCCCAAACCTAGCACTTGGGCAGGATACCAGGCTCCGGGCGCGTTGTATAGAGGTGCGGTGGGTTTTCAAAGTTCCATGGCACAGATAGTCCCTATTTTATACAGATTATCTCCGAGAACGGGAGAGGGGGAACCAGGCCCATCATGGGAAAGGGAAGAATGGTGTTGGTCCCTTTCATGTAAACGCAATATTAGAAACGATCACAAATGACACCCAACCGTGTATTGTAAGCAGTAGTACTGTGGGACAACTTGGAGACGTAGCCAAGGAGTGCAGAACGTCCAGAATGGATTCCTGTTGTAACCCATGCACATGCACTATGACTTGACAGATCTGAATTCTGTGTTGATTCATGATGTATAAAAAGAACTGGGAGCAGTGGCGTATAGAGGGGACTCCCCCCATATCCCCCAGAAGCAGCATCACGACACAGGATGATCCACCGCAGGCTGTCAACCACATGAGACCCCCAAATGAGGATTCCCTGTACCACCCCTTCTCTTCAACATTGGGCTAAATGATGAAGCCACTGTAACAGGATTCCTTCACCCCCAAAATAAAAGAAGAAAAAATTTTAAGGGACTATATAAAAGTATTTCACAGATGCAGTTTTTCTACAAAACAGAAGCATGTGACTGAAGACACACATTAGGTCTGTTGGATTGGGGAGCTCAGCATGGTTCTAAGTTCAGCCCACAAAAGCCCACCCGGTGCCTGGACCTATGAGCGTCCTGTCAGCCATCCTGGAGACCGTGACCACAGTGTTTCTCAGCGGTCTTCCAGAAAGGGCCATACCGGGAGCTCCCCCAAAGTTGTCAGTCTCATCCATTCCACTGGGAAGCCAGAGAGCTTAGTACAGACAGAGAACTAGACCAGTGGATCTGGAACGAGGTCCCAGACACAGAATGACACGGACACTGGACATGATTTGTAGAGACGTCACACATGGTTCCATGAATAAAGAGTGCTAAGAGAATTGGTTTATCTGTCTAGAAAAAATAGTATTCATAATTTTTACTGAATTTGTACAGGGGTCTCCAATTGGATATAAGCTTCCTGCCTTAGTAAATTATCTATATGGCTCACACAGATCAATTGAAGCTAATTAAAGACATATAGGCAAGGAAAGCAATCTTTTCAACCATTAGTATAAATTTAAATAGGAAAATATCTATGATTAAGCCCAGAAAATTTTTCCTTAAAAAGCCGAGTCATAAATAAAGAGGTGGATACATATGACACATTAAAATGTTTTTGTTCCTCCAAAAAAGCCATAGGAGAAAGTGGGGACAGTCACAGGCAGAGAGAACCCAAGTAGCCCTGTGACTGCCCAGCATACACGAAGATCCTCTAGCCAGTCACTGCCCAGTCCAGTAAAGATGGCCAGAGCCCCCCACCGTTCACAGAGGAGCGCCCCTTGTGATCAGAGAGTGGGAGAACCGTCCTGTACTGCACAGCCACTCAGAGAACAGCATGGTGGGGTGTGGTAAAGGGTCCCCCTACCCTCAGACACCTTCAGCAAAGGAGCCATCGAAGCCCTGCTCGTAGCATCTCACTGGAAAGGGCCTGCATGTGGGGACAGCGGGCAGGTGAACAGTCAGCACGTCTGACAGCGAATCTTAGTGTTGCAGTGAAACTCACCCCACACTTATTACATAAAGTGTGAAGCCAGTGAAAAGGCTCCGCAGTCCTGAGGGTCCCTTTCCTGTGTGAGGAGAGATGAAGGTGAGAACCCGCCCTCCCACTGCTCTGGAGGTGATTACAACTCATAGCGACCCTGGGTTGCTAAGTGCCGTTGTTCTGACTCAGAACTTTTCATGTGTGTGTGTATTTATATGTTGTTAAGTGCCATGGAGTTGGTCCCAACTCATAGCAACCCTGTATTCGGATTTCCGGACAACATGTGCAAGGGCAACTTAAGAAGACAAAGTGTTATAGTGAAATGTGCACGTACATACCTGGGGTTAGAGAACCCAAAGAGAAAAACACGCTCAGCATTGCTCAAGCTGAAAGAATTCACACTTTGATGTGCAGCATTGAGGAGTCTGTGGTAAAGGATAAGCACTTGACTGCAAGTTTGGTGGTTCAGACCCATCTGCTCCTTGGAAACCCTATACAGTGTCGCTGTGAGTCCGAACTGACTCAGTGGCACTTAAAACCAGCAAGAAATGGCAAAGTGGAGGGTCAGCTAAGAAGAGGAAGACCCCCAACGAAATAGATGGGCACAGTGGCAGCAGCAGTGGATGCAAGTGTAGCAATGGTTGTGCAGTTGGTGCAGGACTAGGCACCTAACAACAACAACAACAACATGGGCAAAGTGCTGACTGACACAGAAAGCATCAAAAGGTGGAGGAGATACGGAGAGTAACTGGACCAAAAAGGAGCCGTCAGTGTTCAGTCGTTTCCAAGAGGAGCAGATGATCAAAGACCAATGGTCCTGAAGGCCGAAGTCCAAGGTGCACTGAAGGCATTGGCAAAGAACAGTGCTCTTGGAATTGATGGAATACGATTTGATGCCAAAATGGTGAAATCTTTCAACAATTGGCTAAAGCACTGGGAATCACTAACTCATCTGTGCCAAGAAATTCAGAAGACAGCGAGCTGGCCAGCTGCTTGGAAGAGATCCGTAACTGTGTCCATTCCAAAGAGGTGATCCACTGGAATGTGGAAATCATCAAACAGTATCATTAATACCACATGAAAGTGGAATTTTACTAAGCACAATTCAGAACAGTTGGCAGAAATTCAGGCAGAATTCAGAAGCGATGTGGACTAAGGTACATCATTGCTGTTGTCAGCTAGATCTTGGCTGGAAACAGACAATACCACAAAGATGGGGAGACTGAATGGTTTAAAATTAGGAAAGGTGTGTGTGGCAGGAACTGTGGGTTAATGAGCTGGACTGCAAAGTCGGTTTGAGCCGCAGTCAGTAGTTCAAACCCATGAGCTGTCCCTTGGAAACCCTATACAGGGTCGCTATGGGTTGGAACCGACTCAATGGCACTTAACAACAACATTCAAACTGTGCTGAGCACATAATCTGAGAAGCTGGATTATATGAAGAAGAATGTGGCATTAGGATTGGAGGGAAGACTTACTGCCTGTGATACACAGATGATACAACCTTGCTTGCTAGAAGGGAATAGGACTTAAAGTACTTTTACTAATGAAGCCCAAAGACCACAACCTTCAATATGGATTGTACTTCAATGTAAAGAAAACAAAACTCCTCACAACTGGACCAATAAATAACATCACCATAAATGGAGAAAAACGTAAAGTCGTCAAGATAATTACTTTTTCTTGGATCGCAGTCAACACTCATGGAAGCAGCAGTCAAGAAATCAAGGGATGTAATGCACTGGGCAGATCTGCACAAGACGTCATAAAAGTATTAAAGAGCAAAGGTATCAGTCTGAGGACTAAGGTGCACCTGATCCAAGCCATGATACTTTCAGCAACTTCACATGCATGTCAAAGTTGGACAGTTGGTTACGAATCAGGCTGCGAACCTCAAGGTCAAGCAGTTCGAAACTACCAGCTGTTCCAATGGAGAAAGATGAGGCTTTCTACTCCTGAAGCGTAGTGGTTACGAATCGGGCTGCGAACCTTAAGGTCAGCGGTTCGAAACTACCAGCCGCTCCGCGGGAGAAAGATGAGGCTTTCTACTCCCGTAAAGATTTACACCCTCGGAAACCCTGTACAGGGTCGCTATGGGTCGGACCCGACTCGATGGCACTTAACAACAACAACAAAAGATTTACAGCCTCAGAAACCCTGTACAGGATCACTATGAGTTGGTTCCAACTCCTCCACGGCACATAACCACCACCACCACCATCGAAGAATTGATTCATTTGCGTTGTGGTGTTGGAGGAGAATATTGAAAGTATCATGGACTGCCAAAAGAACAAATCAATCTGTGTTGGAAGAAGCACAGCCAGGGTGCTCCTTGGAGGACAGGATTGCGAGACTTCATCTCTCATACTTTGGACATGTTGTCAGGAAGGACCAGTCCCTGGAGAAGGATGTTATTCTTGGTAAAGTGGAGGATCAGTGAAAGAGAGGAAAAGAGGAAGACACACCACCACCACCACCACCACCTCGCCCCCAGTGAGATGGATTGGCACTGTGGTAAAAGTCGATGCTACAGCACCTAACAACAACAGGGTTTTCACAGGAGCAGCTGGTGGTTTTGAATTGCTGACCTTGCGGTTAGCAGTCCGGTGCTCATTACACAACATCACACCAGGTAAAACTGCCCCATTGGGTTTCAGAGATTGTAGAAGACACCCTCATCTTTCCCCTAGAGCAGCTAGTGGGTTCAAACTGCTGACTTTGTGGTTAGCAGCCCAGTGCATGACCCACCATGCCACCAGGACTGTTTGAAGATGAGAATAGTCTAGTCGCCCCACGTCTAGAGGTGGGGGACCTCAGAAGCCTCGACAAGTCTCTTAGAGGTATGGGGAGCAGTGTGGTGTGTGCCAAGCTTCCCCAGTGGCCACCTGGCTCCTCCTGGCAGCCTGTGCAGCAGCCGTGTTAGATGGGGAGCAGGAGGCACTGGGGTGTCCTGTGTTCCGCCTTCCTGTCTATTCAGTGCTTTACCATTTTTGTAACTCTAGTTTTCAGGACTTGCAGCTTATCACCCACAATCTGTTAGAATTGAAAGTATAATATTTGTTATGATACTGTTTGTAAGCTAGAGAGGAGAAAACCACCCTACATTCAGTTCTTCCATCAGTACCTGTGTCACCGAAAGGCCATGTACCTAAGGCCCCTCTCCTTCTGGTGGAACCTGGCGAGCCCTCAGAGCTGTGGGACTCAGCTGCCTCCTCAGCCCATTTTCTGTGGGACATGCCTGTGGGCTTTCCCTGAAGCGCCAGGGAAGTCTGAAGGAATACGTAGAAGCAGGACTGGTAGCTGCGTCCCATCAGGTGACGTGGGGTCTGTGCACTCCTATAGTCTGCAGTGCTCCAGGCTGAGAACTCATGCCCCTCATGACTGTGCTCCTGTCCACGGTACATTTGTTTTTATCAAGTTCTAGAATGTTCTGTGCTTGCTCTTAGTGGTTAATCTAGCCTGTATAAATTTGAAAATATCTCTTTGTTAATTCAGGTAATTTCTTAAATATATTTTAACTATACACTAAAAAAGACGTCTGAAAATGCCTCATTTTTTTTTGAAATAGAATCTACTGGCTGAAGATGATGATGACTTCAGTACGGTCAGAGATGATCTGGGGAAAGAGAAGCAGAGACAACTTGCTCTGGGAAAAAAGAAAAGGTAATTAGGCTTCTCAGGAGCCCACCCCTGACCACTTCCATCCAGAGCGTCCTCGGGGGGTGCTCAGCATTCTTCTTGCTCTTGCTTGAAACTGTGGAGGAAGGCCAGGAACTGGGGTTCGCTAGAGCTATTCCCCAGCCCCAGGGAGCTCTCCTGCCGACAACTTCTGTCTGGTCCTTAGAGCGCCTCCTAGTGGAACTTCTGCTGACACGTGCAAGGAAGATGTAGACCCTCCAGCTGTGTCCCAGGCTCGTTCTCTCCCCTCGGGAAGCTCGTTCTCTCAGGCAGCTCACCTGCATCCCTCCTCAGCTTCGTCCCATTTTCTGGGGCTCGTCTTTCAGATACCAGCACCCTCAGGTCTCCATTTATCTAAGCAGATAGCCACCCCCATTCTACTTCCAAGTTCCCCTCCTTCCCTGGCTCCGGGTGCAAGGAACCCTTCTCTCTGTCGTCCATCCCTGCAGTTCCACACACACTCCTTCCACCTCCCGGCTGCCCTCAGCAATCTCCTTTAAGGGCCGCTTTCTAGTGTCCACTTGCCGAGTGTGGACACATGCTGTCCCCCTGCTGTCGCCGGTGGTGGAGGTGATGGAGATACCAGAAGGGCACGCTCTCAGTGTCAGGGTTTCCTCTTGTCAGGGCGCTACCCCTGTATCTAGAGAAGTTCTGCCTAGTACTGAGTGAGCTGTCTGTCCGTCCATCTCGCCACAGCTGGGTGTACTTGCAGTGCTTAGGACTTAACCCTGACTCTTCCTGGGAATAATGGGAATGCTGACCATCAGGATGGAGAGAGAACTTGTGGGCTCTCTGGTGATGGACGCACTATGCAGCCAGGATGAGAAAGGAAGGACTGTTATAGACACCGCGGGGGGGACATGTTCACACCTTAATCCAGGTGGTGGGCCCACCAGTGAGCACATTCCTGGGCTGGACATTCGGTATTTGTGTGTTCTCTGAATGTACAAAGTGGCCAACAGAGCCTGTGCTGTGGGACACCGTGCCCAGCCCCTTCCACGACCCAGAGTCGCCATGGTGGACACAGGGCGAGGTCAGGGCAGAGAGCGGCACGTTTTCTCTGTGGCGGTTTGGAAATATTGGTGAGAATTACTGTCGTCCTCGGTGCTCACTGCCTGCCTCTGCCACAGTGATGACCCTGTGTCTCCACAGCCGAGAAGCCCATCGTGCGCAGAGCAGCAACGCTTTCTCAGTCACAGAGATGTCAACCCGGCCCCGGGGAACGGAAGCTTCTCTCTCCATCCACGTGGGAAGTTTCAGATAGCACAGGCGGCCCATGGCAGTCTGTGCCCCATCTCCTCAGCGGCGGGCAGCTGCGGGCTCGGCTTCTCCACAAGACCAGGTTCTGTGGACTGTCCAGTCAGGTGCCTTGTTCAGACACATGTTCCAGATCCTCTGCTTTACTTCAAGTCACGTGACTTCCCTCTCAGGCCAGCAAATGCACTTTATTTCTGGGATGCAGTGTCCACACCATGCCACCCTGTCCATCCTTGGTCGTACCTAAGACGTGCCAATCAGATGTCCACCTGGCATCTTTACCCCAGCCCCCCTTTCTGTAAGCAGGTGTGCTGCTTCTGCACTGACCGACTGTAGGTGTGGACAGAGTGGCATGTCGCTAACCTGGCTAACTCGGGTTACTTCGCTCCTCTCTTGCACTATGTAGAGGGCTCTGTGGTCATCTGTGTTCACAGGGTCCTCAAAGGCTGGGGTGCTCTGGCTCTGCCTCCCTCCCACCTTGCCTGGGGATGAAAGCTGTGGTTCCAGATGCCCACCTTTCTGGAAGGAGGAGACACATGGGGGGCTGGGACCATCGGAGGCGGAGATACTCTGCTCACTAGAAGCAGCCTTGGGGGCCAAGGCGTGGCAGCCAGGTGGCCCTGGGTGGGCTGGACGGAGATTCTTGACCATCTCATCTATGAAGACAACTGAGAAAATGGCTGTAAACAGATTTTTGCTCCAGAACTGAAGATGGCTGACGAGAACAGGGAGGCTGAGTCACCTGTGACTACGTGTCCGTGGTGAGCGACATGACGCAGCCAAGACACTGGGCTGTCTGACTCGGCCTCGGGCTAAAGCCGGATTCCCACCGCAGACGCTGCCCACACTGGTGGTCCTGACGGGACAGTTTCTCACACTCACTGTGTCCTTGCTCTTTAGCTAGAACGTACACGTCGAGAGGCAGAAAGAACGTGATAACCACAGTTTGGGCGTCCGGCTTGCAGCTCAGGATTGACCTAGCTTCCACTTCCGTTATCCCCATTGCCTCACCGTCAGACCCCAGCTCTTCAGCACGCTGCTGAGAATCTTGGGTCATAAATTACGTGTCCATTGGGCTTGAGACAACTGCTCTGTAAGGAACTGCACTCAGACACTCAACCCACCTCAGGGCTGCGGCCGCGCTGTGACTACGTCTCAGTGAATCCCAGACTGAGGCCTCCGCTTCACCCCTGTGCTCTTCCCGGTTCTGCTTTTGCTGATTGACAGACAGACAGACAGACCGACTCCTGCCCGGCTCTCCCAGCCCAGCCACCCCATTCATCCCAAGGTGTCAAAGGACTCGTGCAGCTGCTGAGAAGGCGTTTCCCTGGGAAAGCCAGAGCCTCGCTGACGTTTCTCAGGTCCCAAGAGCAGCGCAGACGGATGTGCCTTAAGCAGTGGCCACGGCTGGCTTACATGTTTTTCTTTCTTTCTCTTTTTTCATCTGGGAATAGAGTGGTGGGGCGACAGGGAAAGAACTATGAGTTTTTGTTGAAGGAAAAATAAACGGGTTTTAACACTGTTGCCTTTCTATTTCCTGCAACTTTCTGAGCTTGCTTAAGAGATAAAACATTGTGGTCTGTTTAATTCCCCAAGCAGAATTCAGGAGTTAAATTAGCAAGATTTATATTTAGAAACACTGTATCTGTACTATTTCAGAAATGACAGAAGTTTATTTTGGTTTTAAATAAATCCAGACTCATGGGAAACAGTCTATTGGAAGACATTGGAAGTGGCCTGGGTCTCACTCTGCCTTCTATGGAAATGGGCCTGGCAGCGTTGGGTGAGTTACAGAAAACATGTGAAACTGTGACGTGTTTTTCAAGACAAAAAAGGTGGGCAGCAAGAAGGCCCTGATTATCCAAAATTGTGGCCTGATTCGAAGGATCTACAAAAAGTTGGTGAGGAAATGGAGTTAAAAGAGAGTGCCTTTTTTGCACACTTTTTGAAGCAGGCTTAGAGCTAGATGCTGGCTTCTCTGCAGAAGCCACACCTTGACAGGCCGCGAACAGCTGGTTCAAAGTTCATCATGTCCTGTCCATCCTGAGTGACCGCTGAGTGCCGTGGAGGCCTGACTCTGGGTCCATCTTGAGTGACCGCTGTGAGTGGCTGTGGAGGCCTGGCTGGACACGCCCTGCCCTTCCCACAGGAGAGAGGAGCCGAGACACGCACACAGCAGACGGCAAGAGACCGATCTCAGGGTCCCAGTTCCCTCTGCTCTCCCCAACCCCAGCCGCATGGGCCGGTGGTCCCCCAGGAGCTACACTGGACTGAACCAGAGTGGCGGTCACCTCAGACTCAGATGGAGCTGAGGTCTCCGAGGGCAGGGCCACCTCCTTCCCCTCTCTTCAGAGCAACGTGCCACCATCAGCCCCAAGGGCCTGGTCCTGAGCTGCCCCTGCCTCAGCTCCATCCAGTGACTCACGTCACAGGCCTGGGTGTCCAAGTGACAGTAGCAACCCCCTTAGGCAGCCAGTCCACATCACCCACCAAGGGGACTGGCTCAGGACTCTGGGATAGCACCTGCAAGGCCAAGCACAAAACAGAAGGGACCCTCAGGAGGAGCCTGAGCCCCTGTGTGTCCCGTGTCCCTCAGGTACCTCAGAGATGGGCTCTTGGCGGGGGCCCCAAGGCTGAGGGCCAGCTCTGGCGGTTTCCTTCTAGGTGTGAAGCTGGAAAGCCCAGAGCCTCACCGTAGGGGTACCACCAGGAGCAGTTTGCAGGAGAAAGCCTTAGATGTCCCAAAGCCAGGTGGGTTTTCTTTCAAGGATTCTACAACCGTCTTCAGCTTTTCACACTTGGTATGAAAGCTGTGCCCAAGCTCCTCCACTGGTTAGAGCAGGTCTGAGGCCAGCTCGGCTCAGGGTGAGTGACTCCCCCAGTGCGCTACAGATGATGGGAGGTGGGTGGGTCTCTGCACCATTCCCCAGCTCCTGGCCACACGCCTGAACATAGGTGCACATCTTCATAACGTCTGCCCTTCAGAGACGCCTCAGCCCAAGACCCACAGAAGTCTGCAGGCTAGCAGGAACGGCTGATTGCTAAAGGGCGGACGGCAGGGAATGTGTATAGAGTACTTAAGGCAGCGCCTGGTACCTGGTATTAGAGCCGGGGCCCATGGTCATGGGCATTCCCACGGACTAATGCAGCCTGACAGCGGGCAAAATGCCAGCCAAGGAGACAGTAGCAGGGGTCAGCTGTTAAGGTTTCCTTTACCTGAGAAAGGAGATCTTTTTATCTTAAAAAGAGACACTTAGGGGACAGGCTTTCCCTAGCCCCGTAGGTTTAAACAGTCATTTTGGATGTGATACCTCCAGTTGTGCAGCTAAAGAACAAAACCATGAGGTACAAGGTCCGGAAACGTGTGGCCTGCAAAAAAAATTTAAAAACAAAAAACAACCCACTGCCGTAGATACCAACACAGAGACACTATAGGACAAGGCAGAATTCCCCACAGGGTTTCCGAGGCTTAGTTTTACAGAAGCAGACTCCACATCTGTCTTCCACGGAGCACACAGCTGGAGGGTTCAAACTGCAGACCTTTTCAGTTAGTAGCTCAGTGCTTACCCCACTGCACCACCAGGGCTCCTGAAAAAGCTGGGGCCACTCCCAAAGCTCCTGCAGTCTTTGGATTCTCCTGAGATCCAGCCCCATCCCTCACTTCCGGGAATTGGGAGGGGGATAGACGTGGTGCTGAGAGCTTCCGGTTTGGGAAAGGTTTAAGAGCTGAAGCATTAGCTCCAGGAGCCCTGGGCTCGGGTTTCCCTGAGGCTCCGCGGCAGCCTTGGGATCTGAGAAGTTTGTGGAATTAATCCACCCGCTCAGAACCACGCCCTGTAACTACAATGGCAATCTATTCTGCTTTCCAACCAACAATTCCAGTTCTTTTTAGAGCAGCTGAAAACAGTGCGGAATCCAGTCTGGAGGGACTTTGGCAATCACGATTTTCTGTCGCAGCACAAGAAATGATGGCATGCAGTCTTACTATGGAAGGTCAAAAACAGGCTTGTTTTATTTATTCACAAGAACAACTTATTTACACCGATTAGATGCAGACTATGTACAGAACATACAAGAGGCATCTCTTCACCGGGTCGCTGTATAAATTAGAATTATAAATACGAGGGGTAGGGCCCACCCACCCGAGGGCACAAAGCCTTTTCCACCCAGACTCAGGGACTCTGCCTCGTGCCCTTAGCAAGTCGGTAGGGATGGGGCGGGCAGCTTCACACAAGCCACATGCGGTCCTCATTCTAACTTATTGGAAATAGAAAAATGGGGTTTTCCATTACTGACAACATACTAACTTTAAACAATACTTTTGACCCAAAGCCTTTTTCCCCAAAATAAGGGAACTGAGGTGCACCCTCCTCACATGTCCTAGCTGGCCCGAGTGTGTGAGGGCTTAGATTCGGGGTGACGGGCACACCCCCCAAATCGGGTACCATTATCTCCTTAGTTTGAAGGGTGAGTGAGCGCTGGCAGAGACTTGGAGTCTTTCTCAAAGTAGCGCCACCTAAAATGGCTGTGATGGTGGGAAACACTCTGGGAACAGGGCCGGTGGCTGTAGAAAGGCCACCAGTCCTGCCCTGAGCTCAGGGGCCTTCACTCAAATCCGAAGCCTCCGTCCCAGTGTGACCACAGCCCCCAAGGACCATCATGGGGCACCCTCAGCCACAGCGCGCCACGGGCCACCGGAAGTGCAGTGGTCAAAAAGGTGTCTAGACCGCGTCCATCAGCCCCCTGGGGTGACTCCGAGGAGGGTGCGGGTGAGGGCCTGGCCCCACGTGGGCCTTTTCCTTCTAACATGAACCCTAAGCCCCCGTGCGGTGTGAGCATCTCTGGGAAGGTTGAGAGGGGCACAAAAGGACCCCCGACCCCAACCCGGCACCGCCCAGCCCAGCTTTCCCAGGCCGGCTTCTGGAGTCGGGGTTCCCCAGGCACTGGAAGCAGGGCCCCAAAACCCTTGTCCATCCACTGCTACTTCCGGGGACCCAGCGCCACAAGCGGAAGTAACGGGTGGTGGGCTGGGGCTGCGTGCACAGCGGTGGCGTCAGTCCCGGGCTTGCAGCACGCAAGCCGCCAGCGCGGACGCTAGGCCTCGGCGGGCACCCGGCTCAGCTCCTTGATGCCACACAGGATCCGCTTCATGTGGCCCACCTTGGTCACGCCCAGGTCCTGCGGGAGAGAGGGCAGCTGTGGTGGGTGGGGCGGGGGACAGAGCAGCCACCTCCCGAGGCTCACACTCCGAGATGTCATTAGCATGAAGGCACCACTGCGGCCCGGACTCTCCCTTCGGGGCAGGGAGGCCACCCTTTGGCCAGCGCTGCGCAGGAGACCCGTGTCCAGGCCCTTATCCTCACTGGACAATTTCTATTTCTGAATTTGCCTAGTCACTGGCGTGTTGCCCCAAACGCAGTACTGTGAAGTGACCACCTGACTTCACGGGCAGACCCCACGGCAGAGGCAGCCGCTGTCCGCGGGGAGGGGGGCTCCTCCTCGTGCCCTTAGTTCCACTTGAACTTGGCAGTTCAGGGGCTGCCACCCCTGAAGGTGGTTGTCTAGTTGGGGTGTTGTGCTGCCACCCCTGAAGGTGGTTGTCTAGTTGGGGTGTTGTGCTGCCACCCCTGAAGGTGGTTGTCTAGTTGGGGTGTTGTGCTGCCAGCCCTGAAGGTGGTTGTCTAGTTGGGGTGTTGTGCTGCCACCCATGAAGGTGGTTGTCTAGTTGGGGTGTTCTGTTGTTTGTAAGGTGGCCCCAGCTCTCTCTCATGTGCGCTATGCTGACTCCTGTTACTTCCCTGGGCATGTTCTATGTGGAAAATGGTGGCTTAGGAGATTCCTAGTCCCCCTCCGCCCAGGATATGTGGACTCCTGGTGTGGCACCGAAGGATCAGCTCTGGACTGTGAACCATGAGGTCAGCAGTTCAAACCCACCAACTGCTCCTCCAAAACCCCTCTACAGGGTTTGGAACCGACTTAACAGCACTTAACATCATCCTATGTGTATGTGGAGCCCTGGTGTGGTTCCAACTCACCAGGTGCCCTCTGGAAATCCTACACTCGGCGTGCTGACGGAACTGACCCAACAGCACTTTTCAAGTGTGTGGAATCCTGGTGGCACTGCTGGATAAGCACTAGACTGCTAAATGCAAGGCTGGCAATTCAGAAACCCTACATACACACCAGGAAGCCATACGGGGTGGCTGGGAGTCAGAACCAACTCAGCGGCACTTCACACATGCACGTCCCCGTAGCTTTCTCTAACTGGGGCGAGTAGGGGCCACACACACCTAACATCTGGGGAGAAGTCTGACGGTGGGGCACATCCCACAGCAGCTGAGGCAGGGACAGAGGGACAGGAGGCCCGTGGGCAGCTGACTGTCATGTACCTTGAGGTCCCTCCGCTCCAGGTGCAGGAGTTCGGAGCCCCGGATGTCATGACGCGTGAAGATGTCCTTATACTCACAGAGACTGAGGTGCTCCAGCCAGGCAGCCACCTCCTCTGTCCCCCAGAGGTGCACTGTCAGAGATGGAAAGCAGGAGCAGTGAGGGCCAGCCCTCGCCCAGCACAGCCCACCACCCAGCCAGCTCAGCAGCAGAAGCGGGGTCCTTCCTGCCAGGCCAGTCACCAGCTTTGTGAGGGGGCGTTTCCCTCCGCACCCCAACACTGGGAATGCAGCTCATGGCCGGAGGGAGGAGGCGAGGCAGAGTGTATGTCATCAGAGCCACAATCATGAAGAAGCCCCATTTCTCATCTCATGCTAAGAAAATCAAAAAGGGCTTGTTTGCCCTTGGCAGCGGCCAGCACCACCCCAAGTCCAGCCTGGGTCCAGCTCAGCACCAGGGGACGGCACCTAGAATGCTAGTCCCTGATTGCACCGCCCACAATCACTGGTGGCCCAGGCCCCCAGGGCTCGAGCACCGGAGGACTCATGCATGGATTAGACAGGAGTCAGCAGGGGGCAGGTCCTGGCTGAAGGTCTCTGTCTGGAGTGTTTGTCACTGTCACCTCTGCCCCACCCTCACCCCCTCGGTCCAGAGTGGTAGACGGGTTGTGGGGCTCTGACCCTGGGGTCCCCTAGAGAGCAAACCCAGGGAGTGCAGACGGGAAGGACATGGGTGAGAGCTACTGCGCAGGCTGCCATTGTGACCTGAGGCCTCAGGAAAGGGACACAGGTGAGGGCGGCGCAGGCGGTGGCAGGTACCCGGGGCTCCCAGGCCGCTTCGCGCTTTGTCCTTGCTGTTTTTCTCCTTTTTGAACTTGGTCACCAGGCGGAATTTACCACTGCGGCTGCGTTTAGAAAGATCCAGCATCCCACTCTGCAGGGAAAGGAGAGGCACTGAGACTCGCTCCCGCGCCCCAAACCCCTGGGGGAAGTTCAGCCTCAGGGAGGCCAGCCACCAACCAAACCAACAGGGGTTCTGTTCTGTCAAAGCCCGCCCCCCGGTTTATTTAGCCTCGAGTTTCAATGCCGTGTAAAGTAGTTGTGGCACCATACAGTGTCCACTTTTATATTTTCATTTTTTTTTTAATGTGCATTTCTCCTAAGATTAAAACACTACATAGCTCCTTGGAGGCCAGGATGGCCAAACTTCATCTCATACTCCGGATGTTTTGTCAGGAGGGACCAGTTGCTGGAGAAAGCTATCATGTTTGGTAAGGTGGAGGGTGAGAGAAAAAGAGTTAGACCCCCAACTAGATGGATTGTCCAGGTGGCAGAATCGATGGACTCAAGCGTAGCAACAATTGTGAGGTTAGCCCAGGACCAGGCAGCGTTTTGTCCTGTTGTGCCTAGGGTCGCTATGAGTTGGTACCGACTCCATGGCACCTACAACAACAACAAACTCCAAGTTGGTGGCTCAAGTCCACCAGCCACTCAATAAGAGAGCTGGCGGTCAGGTCAGCTCCTGGCAAGATTACAGCCCCATCTGTAAGGACTGAGACCCTTCTACTTGGTCCTAGGGGGTCACTTCAAGTCGGAATCCACATGGAAATGGATGACGGTGGTTTGGCTTTGTCATTGTAAACCTAAGTTATAAGCCGGTCTTCTCAACTTGGGGTGCTCAACCACGACTATTAACATTATGAATATCCTTACAGGAAGCTTTTCCCGAGCTGGTGAGAATCTAAGATTTCCAGGTAGGAAGGCAGGACGTCTAGTCTAGTCTGTGCAGTATGCGCCTCATACCCATCCAGTACAGCTCTGTCTGGAATTCACATGCACACCAATACACCCGCCGGCACTGACACTTGTGTTAACCCTGGTGCCACCGAGAACAAGGTGTAATTTCCTTGTCAGGCAGGGCTGGCCTGGACCCTACCCCAAAGCAGCTGCAGGCGTTTGCAGGATTCTGTGGCTACTGCTGGACCTGATGTCCATCTTGTCATCACTGTTGTTAGCTCAGTTTTTATACACGTATTTAAGGACCTCTGAGCAAACTTGAAGGAGCCCTGAAAGCACAGTGGCTTATGCATTGGGCTGCTAACCACAAGGTCAGTAGTTCAAATCCACCAGCTGTTCTGCAGAAGACAAGCAAGACTTGCAGCTCCCTTAAAGATTTACAGTTTCAAAAACACTATCCAGGGTCACTATGAGTTGAAATATCTGTGAACCTGCAGGTCAACAGCTCAAATTCACCAGTCACTCCTCAGAAACCCTAACCAGGATTGCTGAGTCAGAACCAGTTCAATGCCACAAAACAACAACATAATTCAGCTAAAAGAAGCCTCAGTGAATACACCTGTCTGAAAAAAAAAAAACGCCGTCGAATCCATTTTAACTCAAAGCAACACTAGAGGACACACGCTTACTACTCCCTACGGCTTCCGAGGCTAGAGATGGCTACAGAAACAGGCTGCCTCACCTTGCTCCCGAGGAGAGCTGGTGGGCTTGAACAGGAGACCCTGCAGTTAGTAAGTGTCCCAATGATTAACCAACTGTGCTACCAGGGCATAGCGCTCCTAATTACCATCCAGTCTCCTCTGTTTGTGCATGGAATATCTGGGAACATTTTAGGTGTGCTGGCTCAAATACAAGGCAGTTGGGGCAAGGAAGGTGGAGGCCTAATCTGGTCTGCAAACCCCGTGGCACAAGGCTACCCTCCCTGCCTTAGACCTACAGCTGCGACTGCCTACCTAGAATTCAACTTCAGCTGACAGAGCACAAACACTAAGTAACTCTGGGTCTGCTTGACTTAATTGATTTCACACTTCTTTCTGCTAGCAGACTCACTCCTTACTCAGTCGTTCTTGGCGCTGTCTCCAGTGTTAGGTTCCGTTCTGGGGCCTGTTTGAACTTTCCTTCCCATGGATGAAAATGCCTTTCTCATGACTGCTTAGACTTAACTGAACAGTTGTTGGCTCCTCCTAAGAACTTGAAGGAAACTTCTTTCCCCAAGCCTGGCTGAGTCTTGTTTGTAGCTGGCTCTAATAGGAAGCCTACTCCTAGTTGTCAGCATGAAGCTAGGTAAGCTGTTACAACTTCTAAGGAAGCCATCGGAAGCCAGGCTCTCCCCAAAGCCATTTCAGCACCATGAGCTGAACTGATGGCTCTCACTAGAGCCTACAGGATAGTTCTGGAAAGTCTGTGAGTATCTTTATGGATTTTCAGTACTGGTTTGGGACTGTACATGATTGTAGCATATTACGGGAACATTCTATTTCCAACCTCTCCTGGAGCTGCCATAAAAATGACCTTTCAGGCGCCTTGCTGCTCTCTTCTGAAATAAAAAGACAAGCTCATCAGCGCCAGAAACCAGAGGAACGAAGGAAGTAACACCGCTGTGAGTACTGAGCGATCTTGGCGCTCAAAACAACCAAGAACAGGGCTCGCAGGGTCTGTCACCAACTGTAACCTCTGAGAACTGACTTGAGAAAACCTAACACAAAAACAACTGGCCCAAACTGAGGAAAGTGAGACCTGGAAAAGAGAGAGCTCCCCCCAAGTCCCCAAAGCTAAAGTGTGCACTAGATCAAATGAAAAACACCAGTCCTACTTGGTACCTCTCACTGGGGGAAAAAGAAATGACAGAGACCATGAAGAAATACTGGTGGGGGCAGTTTTCGGAGGCCTCTTTATATGTGACCCAATTTACTGACGCTACAATCTTGGATTGGAGTCCTCATTGTAGCGCTGTGGGCTAATGCATCAGAATGCAAAGCCATTTGAACTGCAAAGTTGGTGGTTCAAGCTCACCAGCTGCTCCTCGGAAACCCTATACAGGGTCGCTATGGGTCACAATCGACTCGACAGCACTTAACAATCCTGGAAGATGAGGTCCCACCTGGATGGTGTTTTCTACCATCTGGGCCCGGGCTTGAGTGGTAAACAGACTTTATTACCAATAGGTATTATGATTTCCACAGTGCCGCCAGACCACTGCAACCTTCCTGGCCAAACAACTCTTTCACTAAACTACGCCCAGCTGGGGAAGCATCCAAACCTCTTTGGAGTGATCAACGAACCCGCTTAACCCTGACTGTTGAAAAACTCCGCCAAGTGCTCTCCGTTTACCAAGTGTTCTGCTGCCCCTGCCATCTGCACCTCATAGCTCAACGTACATAATGGCGTTGACAGAGCCCTAAGTTTACCCTGGACTAAAGTCCTCCCGTTAGTCCTCTCTACCATTTGGTCCCCAGAAACAGGCTCCTCATGAAACTGCAGGTCTTATGGCTCTTCCTGATGTTGTCTGCGTGAAGCCGACATTATGTAAGTTTATTTACAAAAATATTGTCAATCCGTAACGTAATACTCTAAGAAATATCTTTCCTAGATTAAAGGAGCTTTTGATGATCCAAAAATAAACATCCCTAACCTACCTAACCTTGCCCCTGCATCAACTAAAGGAGTCACTGGGACACCATTGGAAAAACCCTATTTAGTTCTCTTTTCTAACCCCTGTGCAGTGCAGCAACGCTTGAGGGAGTAAAACCTTAGATCCATCAATCCCAGCTCAAGCTAAACTTCCTCTCTGGACCAGCAATAGTGGAGAATTACGGCTGTGTTTAACCTCCCTTGTGGCTAGCAGATGCCATCAGAGTTAGACGACTGATCTGAAGATCACAGAACACAGTGCCATGCAGCCTGCTGGACTCTTTAGACTTGGCTTTATAGGCTTCACCTTTCTGGTACTAACTGTGCGCCACACCTGCAGCCTGCTCCCTTGGTAAGACTGTGTTCTGCTCCTGCCGGTCATCGAAGCACCTTATTGCAGGTTTACTTTATCATATCATTTGGGTAGTTTTTCATTATGAAGCCCTTCTCAAGTTTTATTTTATTGCCTTCAATAATTCCCACCAATGCCTGGAGAGCAAATGCTTGTGTTGGTGAGCCCAAACAGCAGTCCATGCTGGATCTATGACCCCTGTCCACAAGCCAGACATCAGACTTCAGATTCACCCGTGCCCTCTGTGTGCAATGATGGTGTTTATATCCAATACCATCTGTGCGCAGGCCAGATGCATTACTCTGGCATCTTTCTGGATTCTTAGCCCAACCGCAGGGATCTTAAGATGCTATAATTGAACCCGATCCATAACACCTGGCCAGGCCACAGCACACCTGAGAGCTTGCTTTGCAAAGTACAGAGGTATTCATGTTTGTCAAATTAGCTATTACCTCCAACGTAGACTATTCCCTAGATACTCTGGAGTTTTATCAAGCAAGGCACAGGAATCACCTGACTGCATAAAGACTGACTCATCCCCCTTCATCCTAGTCTCTGGGACCCTCTCAAGATGGGACAGTGTACTATAGTGATTTCATGTCTCTTCTAGCCACAGTCTGTAACTCTCACCAGACATTTCTGCCTTGCTGGGTCTGGGTAACAGAAGGTGGCAGAAGAGACTGGTAGGGTAACACGATTCCTGTGGATGTTAACAGAGTTCACTGCAATTGTGCCACCTTGAAGCTCGAGCCTGGGTAGAAAACGAACCATCTCAGAAGCAGGAGGAGGCTCTCACTACCATCAAGGAAGAAAGAGCAAGGAGTGCAGCTTGTCCTTTGGACCCCAAGACCCACCCCTGCACACTGACCGTCCTCCACCCAGGGACAAAAAGCTGTGACCCCAGAAGAGGGGCAGAGGAGCAGCAGCAGCAGAACCAAGATCCAGAGCAAAGACAGAGCCGTGGGCTTCCCAGCCCAGGAGCATGTAGAGCTGAGGGACTTTGGGCAGGAGGCCAGCTTGCAGATGCCTCCAGGCATTGAAATGGGGCAGGGGAAGCTAGGTTTGCTGACCCACAGAGCTAGAGCCGAGCGCTTTCAGGCTGAGGTTTATCGTGAGTGGTGTGTCCTGCGGCATTCATCAGCAGCTGACCGGAGCAACTGTGACCTGAGCATGTTCTGATTCTGTGCTGTAACCTGCGAACTTCTCTAATAAACGCCGTCAAGGTGAGTTGTCTGTGGCC
The DNA here is from genome assembly GCF_000296735.1 of Chrysochloris asiatica. NCBI lineage: Eukaryota > Metazoa > Chordata > Mammalia > Afrosoricida > Chrysochloridae > Chrysochloris > Chrysochloris asiatica. The sequence goes on along the minus strand of NW_006408614.1, from coordinate 5,243,263 downwards.
ACTGCAACCGATGATCAAACCCAACCAAAGAGGAGGAGAGGGTTGTAGAAGGAATGGGCGGCACATGCTTTTAGGCAGTTAACTATTTGTAACAATTCTTTAACACAACATTGGCTTGAGCAAGTTAATTAAAAACTCCCTTCCCACACAATCATACCTGAAATAACTTGATCTGTGTTCCTTAAAGATATCTATTTTACCGTTTACAGATGAAACTATGCCACTAAAAAAAGATGAAACCCAGTAATGAAGCCTACACGTGGGCGTTACCGTGACCAGCTGGATCAGATAGCCTGGGCTTTTGAGCTGATAGGTGCACCCCCTAAATTTCCATGGCTGTGATGAAAAGCACACATTATACCAGTGATGTGAAAATCTTTGTAAGACACGAGAGGGAACTTATAGAATCTAGTGAGAACCTTTTAGCAGCGACCTGGAAACGGACAGACGTCCCTGGGAGACTGCTTCCCTGACCTTGAGAGCTTTGTCTGGCCTTTATCTGCTACCGTGACCCAGCAGATCTCTCACTACGGCGGTGTTGGATCACAGAACAGCTGCTTTTCCTCCTAGCGCAACATCACTAACACCTCCTGTTGCACTTAGGGAAAACTCTTCTGGGAAAACAGAATGAGACATCAGACAGCTCTCCCAGAGAGCTTCATTCAGTAGCCCTGTGCCTGACTCCCTTTTTCTTGATATTTTTACTAGCTACCTGTTAGCTCTTGTGGAGCTGAGGGACTCTATATTACAAACAGGTTTGATCATCTTGTTTGCTGTTAAGTGCCATCGAGTCAGTTTCCCGAGGAGCAACTGGTGGGTTTGAACTGCCGACCGTGAAGTTGGTGTGCATCTTACAGCACCAAGCCAGGACTCCTTAATTATCTTAGTTATTGTAACAGTGATCTTAGAGCTAAGTTATGGCATAAAAAAGAATCCACGTAACTGAGTGCTGATGGCTGCCGCAAACACTCATTCCTACAAGTAGAATAGACTAGCAGACAGTGTCTGGGGTCTTCAAAGCTTCCTTAGGCACCTCCAAAGTTCTAACGAGAAGTCTATGTGGGGAAAAAATGATCTAAAGTTCTTAGCGATTCATGATCAGCAGAGGTGACCGTGTGACGGCACTGTAAACTGGGAATGACTGACCTCAGTCTGAGTCAAAGCGTTCTAGAATTAACCCTTTGGCTAACCCTAAATCATCTTCTCTAACTTCCTACGAATAGAGCCTGGGGCTTAAAGTTAGGAGACTCGACTTCCTGTAAAACCTTAACTGCAACTGGCAAACATTGGCAGAGGCAAGGATGTACTCTGTGTAGAAACGTTGTTATCAGAAAATGGTTACCAGGATGGTCTTGGATGAACACTTGTGTCTAGGTTAACTCCGGGAACGCTATTAGAAAATCAACACGCTAACCTTGCAAAATTTTACCTTTCTGTTGTTTTGTAATTACGCATAATCCTAAATCCCCATTTGGGGCCAGGAATCCCTCCCCCACTTTGCTGTATAAACAGAGGGCTGGAGTGCTGACTTTCTTTGTGGACACTGTCTCTCTGGTTTGAGTTGTGTCTCCAGAAACTTCTTTGCTTCGCTCTGTTTCACACAATGTTGGGATTTTTCTCCTATGACATGCATTCAAGAAAGCTGCTTGTTTTCACACATTTCTTATGCTTGCCAACTATACCTATATTAAATCATTATTTAAATACCTTTAGTTTCTAGCCAACAACTTCAACGGCAGTCTTTTATCTTCCAAGGAACCAGCGTCCCTAGCTGTCGCCTCCTGACTCTGAGGACAGTCTAGGCACTAGGGCTGACAGAACTAATTTCGTACAGAATTCAAACATCTGATTCCTGAACTTGGATCCTGGGGTGGCACTGTAGGGTCAGCACTGGACTGAAAACCACCAAGGTCAGTGGTTCAAGCTCACCAGTCACTCCTGGGAAACCCTATACAGGGTTGCTATGGGTCAGAACTGATCAACAGCTCTTACATCATCATCAACAAGAACAACTGTTTGTCCATCCTGGATAGTTCATACACCGTTTGTCCCTTTGTGTCTGACCTGTTTCAGCATCATGTTTTCATGGGTCATCCACGTCAGCACATATGAGAACTCACGTCTCTTTGTGGCGGAGTAGTAATGCACTGTGTGACTCCGTTGTATACACCACACCATTTACCCATTCATCCACTGATGTACACCTGAGCTGTTTACCTTTGGGAACCTGTGTACAATTATCTGTTAGAGTCCTTACTTTTAAATCATGAAGGAATACAACCCCGACGCACACCTTTCCTGATTTTAAACCAGCCGCTGTCTCCTTGTTCTCTCCAAATGACTGTCTCTTGGTCTATGTACAGGTTCCTCGTGAGCAATAATTAAGTGTTCTGGAATATCCACTTTTCACAATATTACCCATAGTTTGATATGATCCACACAGTCAAATGCCTTTGCACAGTCAATAAAGCACAAATAGTCTCTGCTTTCAGCCAAGATCTCCTGACTCAGCAATGGCACCCTGCGTTCCACATCCTCCACTAAATTCACCCGGAGCTGCTGACACCGTCAAGTCCGCTCCGACTCATAGCGCCCCTGAGTAGGGTTTCCAAGCAGTGGCTGGGGGGATATAAACCACTGACCTTGTGCCTAGCAGTCCAGTGCTTACCCTACAGTGCCACACGGCAAAATGGTCTTTTAGCTCTTCCTGTATTTTCTAACTAGAATTTTTTGTGCCAAATTTCTTTCAACTATTTGATTACTCTGAAAGTTACTGAATTTTTTTAAATGTTTTTTATGCATTTACTGACATTTTTTTCTTATTTTAACTCCAGACATCGTGTTTCTGCCATTCGAGCCCTCTTGGCATGAAGGCTACTTCGGCAAGGTAAGACATTCCTTCAGTAACCCTGCTGAATCTGATCTGGGCGTTTATCTAAGACTCCTGTTTATTACCGTCATTAAGTACTGATAATGGTCTTTTATGCTCGAATACTCAATTTCTGATGTGCTCGCTTTTCAAGATAGATCGCTCTCTAACTTAGATACTATTTCTCATATGCGGAAATGATTGATTCTTGCGATTTTCCTTCTAGAGACAATTCTTAAGATAATTTTTACCAAATCTTCAGTGGTTGTTATTCATCAATTTTTTTTTCCTTGAAAACTCCAGTTTCATCACGATTTTAAAAATTCATTAGCATTTATATGTGCGTAAGTGAACTGTTGGTGTTGTGAAGTGCCGCTGAGTCAGTTCCACTAATAGGGTATACGGTGGCCCTGTATAGGGCTGTCCTGTATAGGGCGGCCCTGTATCGGGCGGTCCTGTATAGGGCGGTCCTGTATAGGGCGGCCCTGTATAGGGCGGTCCTGTATAGGGCGGCCCTGTATAGGGAGGTCCTGTATAGGGTGGCCCTGTATAGGGCGGCCCTGTATAGGGAGGCCCTGTATAGGGAGGTCCTGTATAGGGAGGTCCTGTATAGGGAGGTCCTGTATAGGGAGGTCCTGTATAGGGCGATCCTGTATAGGGAGGTCTTGTATAGGGCGGCCCTGTATAGGGCGGCCCTGTATAGGGAGGTCCTGTATAGGGCGATCCTGTATAGGGAGGTCTTGTATAGGGCGGCCCTGTATAGGGCGGCCCTGTATAGGGTTTCCAAAGAGCAACTGGTGAGTTTGAACCGCTGACCTTGCGGTCTAGTGCATTAACTAACAGCGCCACACCAGGACTCCATATATATAATGTGTGTGTGTATAAATATATATATATACATATATATATACATATGGTGTTGGAGGAGAATATTGAAAGTGCCATGGGCTGGTAAAAGAACCAACAGATCTGTGTTGGAAGAAGTGCAGCCAGAGTGCTCCTTGGAGGCCAGGATGGCCAAACTTCATCTCTCATATTTCCGACATATTGTCAGGAGGGACCAGTCACTGGAGAAGGATATCATGTTTGGTAGGGTGGAGGGTCAGAGAAAAAGAGGAAGACCCCCAATGAGATGGACTGGCCCAATGGCAGCATCCATGGGCTCAAGCGTGGTAACAATTGTGAGGTGGGCCCAGGATCGGGCAGTGTTTCCTTCTGTTGTGCATAGGGTCACTATGAGTTGGTACCGACTCGATGGCACCTAACAGTAATAAGTATACACACATATATAACTTAGTGTATATATAATTCCTCTTTCATCTTGTCACTATATTGCCTTTATCACTTCACTTTGTTCATTTCTGTCCTCAATTCCATTTTGCAGAAGGCTGCCTAATTTATTTTAATCTTACATTTGAAGAATCCTCTTGGATTTTTGATGCTAGTAGAAACCCCACACCCAGCCCGTACATTTTGCCCTTTTGTATTCTACCCGCTCCCCTTGCCTGGGCAGGGCTGAGTGCTGTGTGTCCCAGAGGCCCAGGGACCCAGATGTAAGGTGGCATCAGCACAGGCACCAGAAAGGCAGGGGTTCCTATCACTCCCAGATCCCTCACGTGCCGCACCACCTGCCCCAGCCCTGCCCCCGGCCTCCAGCTCAGCCCCAGCTGGCTCCTGGAGGGCAGCAAGTAATCCTGCCCCAGGCCCTGTCTGCATGTGTCCAGCCAGGGCCTACGGCCAGAATTAACGTGCTGCCTGCAAAATCTGGTAGGTACACACCGGACTACAAACCCCAAGGCTGGCAACTAGAGCCGCTCTGGGGGAGAAAGATGAGGCTTTCTGCTCCTACAAAGATTTAAAACCTCGGAAACCCTAAACAAGGTTGGAATTCAGTCGAAACCAACTCGATGTCACTTAACAACACAGCAAAGCATAACTCAGGTCCACTCCAGACTTGGCCTCGAGGGGTCATCTTGTCCACAGCACATCAGACAACAGGGGAGACGTACGTGTGTGTGTGTGTGTGTGTGTGTGAGAGAGAGAGAGAGAGAGAGAGTGGGAGTCTAAGTGTGTGCGTATATGTGAGGGGGCGTCTGTGAGAACGTGTGTGTGGCAGTGTAGATGTATATGTCTGAGTGTGGCAGAATGTGGGTATATATTACAGAATGTGCCTGTGTGTGTCAGTATGTGTGTGTGAGAGGAAGGGTGTGCTGTTGTATGTGTGTGTGAGTGAGGGTGTGTGTGTTAAAAGAAAGGGTGTAGTGGTTGTGTGTGTGTAGGTGTGGATGTGTGAAAGAAAGTGTGCAGGGGTTGGGTATGATAGTGTAGGTGAGTGGTGTGTGAAACTACAGTGGCTGTGTGTGTGTGTGTGTGTGTGTGTGAGAGGAAGCATGCAGTGGTTGTGTGTGTGTGTGGCTGTGAGAGAGCATGAGACTGGTAGCTTCACAGCACTTGCTCTGAAATCATTTGTAATTATTTGTTTTGAAAGCATTTTCTGATGAAGTGTTGCAGCCACCATACATGTGACATGCAGGACCTCCGTGTGTGCTCTGTCCTACTCACAAGTCTCGGCACAGCACTGTACCCTCTTGTCAGCAGAGTCCCCACCGTGGGCAGCCGCTCGGGGGTGGCTTTCCTGGTGAAGCCGCCCCACCCTGCCTCGCTGCGTTCCCGCCACTGTCCGCTCCTTTTGTCCAATTTCCTAGCATGTTTGCTTTCTTGTTATCTGATGGTACGTGTTTCCAAGAGACCTCCAATCCTACTGTGAACAGCGTGGTGGATAAAGTGGGGGTGCTCTCGCCTGCACGTCCCACCCCTCTCAGGCTTTATTGTGTGTCTGACTTCTGTAGTCAGCTGCTTAGCTGACTCTGTTCTGCTGATCACATGAAAGGCTGGAAACTTGATGTCACTTCAGAGCATGGTGACATCTTACACAGAGGCAGGATGTTCACTTTCTAAGTGGTTACAGTTCTCTGCTTGATTTGCCCTGGGACATAGCTCTTTCTTTGAAATTCTGAGACGGTTTGCTATCCTAAGTGTCTGGTATCGGTTCTCAACTTGAGGGCAGTTGAAGGCACAGGAGCAGAGAGGTCCGCGGTGCGTTCAGTTGGACATGACTAGAGAGGAATGAAGGCTTTGTGCTCAGCGGGCCGGAAAGGAAAGTGTGCTTTGTTCTAAGGGCCTAAAGTGTTGTGAAGGGTGGTACCGGACTGGGGGCGAGGGGGGCGCGCCCCTTCCCTCGGGATCTCAGCAGGCCTCGACTCCAGCAGCCACACCACAGCCACCCAGCAGGGCAGCCACGGGCCCAGTCTCCCCAGGACTGACGGGTCACCCCACAACCAGGCAGGCTCAGGGTGGGGAGAGCCCTACTGTGGCAGCTGCTACCAGCAGCCCTTCCGTCCTCATGGAGCACCTGGGCCGCATCTCCAGATCACGTACCTCCTCGTCCCCGGGCTCTGGGCACTGACAGAGCCACGAGGTGTCCACCAGCTTCCCCAGTTGCACGTCCATCTCCGCGAGTGCTGCCGCGAGCCGCTCCTTCTGAGGGGCATCCAGCTGCTGCTCGGGCCAGAGGCAAGAGAGTCAGGGCCCTGGACAGGAAGTGTGCTCCGGGCAGAGCAGCCCATACAGAGCTAAACTTGGAAGCTCGCCTTTGGGAATTCTAGAGCAAGATGCCTGGGACTCACATCTACAGGGGGCTTCATTTGCCTTGGGGACCCTCCCCACCAAAGGGGCAGGCGCAGCTCTCTGCACGCAGCATGCAGGCACCACACCGACTGAGGTGGAAGCAGCTGCGGTCACATCTCAGGAGGCAGTAAGGGGGGGGAGTATGCGCTAGATCTGGGGGCGCCCCGGGCTTAGGACCTGGCGCGAGTCCCTTCATTCCTCAGGCTTTCTTCCTAAAGCATGAGGCCTCCCACCCACCAAGCTCACCAAGGTCAACTAAGTACTGGTCAGTCCTGGAGGTGGTGAGGAGGGGACAGGGCCCTGTGATTGAGAATGAGGTCAGCCTGGGACACCACCCCACCTGCGACTTCTCGTCTGTCTAGAGTGACAAGAAGGTGGCTGCCACTGACGGCTTCTATCACCCTCGAGGCTGCGTGGCCGCACACAGTCAGACCCAGGGCCCTCCCACACGGCACTTGAGAACCCAGAGCCAGGATCCCAGCAGAGAGCGCAGCTGCTGTCTCACCAGGGCCACCTTGCCGGCCAGCAGCAGTTCCGTCTCGCTGCGCAGCGCTTTGATGTTGTTCACCATCTCCAGGATGAAGCTGCAGTTCAACCCCTCAGAGGCCCGGGGTTTGCCGTAGACACGATCCATGGCCTTGGAGCTGGCGTTCACGGCGTGCGCCAGCTCTTGTTCCATGTCCTGGTACGACTGTGCGATCTCCCGGATGCTGCAGAGACAGGGGGGCGTGGTGCCCATCAGAACACAGGACCACGTACAGACACGGGCCCCAGCGCTGGACGCCAGTGACCAGCAGAGGAGAGATCTTCCACAGGAAACCCGACAGAAAAAAAAAACCACCTTTTTCAGAGAGTCTACCACCAGACCATACACGTGAGATACTACAAACAAGACACGCAGCCTGGAGGACAGTAAGTGTCCAGGGGCCCGGCCACAGGTGATACCAGGGCCCCTGCCATCAAGCTGATCCCGACTCCCTCACAGCGTCACCACGGCTGCCATCTTTGTGGAGCAGACTGCTGAATCTGTCTCCTGAGGAGCGAGCGGCTGTTGGGTTCAAACCACACACATTTTGGTTAGCAGCCCAGCGCTTACTCACTGTGCCACTAGGGCTCTTTAAAGGGACCAAAGGTCCCATAATATGCCCACAAGGGCCCTCCGAGCAGCTGTACCTGTCCCACTCCCGAAACAGAGGCCTGGTCTAACAAGGATTCCTGCAGCATCTGCAGTGGTAAGCAGCCACTACTAACCATGGGTCGGCCGTTTAAACCCACCAGCCACTCCGTAGGACAAAGGTCCCGTAGACTGCTGCCGTTAACAGTGACGGCCTTGGAAACCCTCTAGGCACGTCCACCCTGTCCCGACAGCAGAACAAGGCTGCCATTTGATTTGGGTTTATATAAATGAAAAGTAACAGAAGACGATCATCAGCGGGTCTGAACTGACCACAGCCGGTGGTCGCCTCCTTTGGCTGCTAGCCTTTGGATGCCAAGCAGAAGGGGGGTGGTTTAAGTACACTCACCCATATGCCTCAGATGAAAGGCTTATGTGTGAGAAAGCAACCATGGAAAAGGCTCTGAAGCACACGTCTGCTCTGACATTTGGGGCCCCCATGACTGGGAACCCCTTCCACGGCCACTGATTGCTTAAAGGAATGTAAGTGAGGGGCCCAGAAAGGCAAAGTGAAGGGGGCGCTAAGGAGGCAGGTCAGATTCTCCTCCCCTCTGCGGGGTCTGACGAGCCCAGGCAGGCAGGGTGCTGAGAGCTGCCCTCGTGCACTGACCCCCTCCCAGGGCCAAGGGACGCCCACCTGTGGATGAGGGCTCCCGCCGCCTGACCAAACTGGCTCATCTGCGTGGACTCCTCCTCAGACAGGACCTCAGGGTGCAGCGAGAAAGAGGGGGGCCGTGGCAGTTCACACTTCTGTTTGTCCTCCCAGGATTTGAGGGTGCTCTCAAAGGCCTGGGGTGGGCACAGTGCAGTTACTTTCCCCCATCCCTCCAGAAAGAACCCACGCACACCTGACACGCTTTCTAGTGTGTGCTGCTAGGCACAGGCCACGCCCACTCACTGGGGTGTGGCTTGCTCTGTGCTAAGACCAGCTCTGTGGCATGGCATCGAGAGAACCACTCGGGCCAATTGGCATCCGAGTCTCCAGCTGCTGAACGAAGAAGGTGCACGCATCTCCTGCAGGAACCAGCGCCAGTGGGAAAGACGGCTGCAGCTGGACCCTGCCTTGTCCCTCCCCTACAAGCGACACTGACTCAGCCCCTCCCAATGGACCTCGGTTGCTCCTCTTGGAACCTGCAATCCCTGAGTGAATGCGAGCCCACCACTCAACACACACGGTGCCCTCCTACTGCATTATTTACGAACAAGGGTTAACAGGTCATTCTGAGCCACAACAAACAGCCTTCGGAACCGGAGTTCATTTTTCTATCCGGCAGGTAATCGCAGCAAATCCTGATGTAGCACTGTAGGATAAGCACTGGGCTGGAAACCACAAGGTCAGTGGTTCAAACACACCAGCTGCTCTCTGGAACCCCAAAGAGGGTCACTATGAGTCAGAACTGACTGGACAGCGCTTAACAATAACAAAAGGTCCTAAAAATAAACCCTACGGAGCCCTTTTCCTGGGGGCAGCTAACATGCAGGCTCATGTCCATCCAACACCACACCTCCCATCTCTCTGAATAAAACTTTACTGCCCCAGACCGCAGAGACAGCGCAGCTTCTGTTGGAGACCACCACAATAAAGCAATCAGAGACAGGCACCCACACCTGGGGGGTCCCCGGGCACAGAGAGTGATGTGAGCACACTAGGTGTTGTGCACTGTTGTTAAGAGCCGTCGAGTCAATTCTGACTCATAGTGACCCGGTACGGGGTTTCCGAGGATCGGCTGTGGGTCTGAACCTCCAACTTTGTGGCTTGCAGTCCAGTGCTTATCCAACAGCCCAATACCAGAGATATGGTGCACGAGCAGGAGGAAAAGTGGGAAATCCCAGGAGACTGACCCGAAGGAGGCACTGCCAAGGGGGCACCAAGGACCTGCTCAAAGCAGGACTGTCACAATCTGTGGGGAAGCGCGGCAGAACCAGGTCGGCCTGCACAGAAAACTGCAGACCACAGAGGCAGACCCCTTACCCGGTCCCTGGTGAGCGTCTGCGCCCGGTTCTTGTGAAGGATGCGGATGTAGCCTGGAGGCTGGATCCAGGCCTCCCCGTCCACCTGCACAGGGACGCCCTCATCACCCAGGATAGAGATCCTTACGGTGCGGCACTGCGGACACAGCAGCCATGGTAACAGGAGCAGCACGTGGCCAGACTGCCACCAAGGTCCCACCCGACCCCAAGTCCATGCTGCTACCTGGGCAATCCGGTGATGCTGCAGCTTAATCACCCGCGACACCGCCATCTGCATACTGCCAAACACGGCCACCACCTCCAAGATCTTGTCATCGAACGACGGGGCGGCGAAGGTCTGCAAGGCAGGGCAGGGCAGGGCTGACCGCCACCCAGCATGGCTAGACGCGCAGCGCCCTACGCCCCCATTCCCACCCTGTGCCTGGCTTTCCTTTCGGCTATTTGGTGGAGAACTGAGCTCATGGCCAGGTGTGTCCTACCTCACCCAGGGCCACTGGGCACATCCACCACAGGTGTGCCCTACCTCACAGGCCCTGTCTCCAGCTGCCTGGCCGCTGACTAGCCCAGGTGGTCTTAACAAGTGACTTTATACTCACTCTCCCCACATCTGTAAATAGGGTAATATGGGCATATACTCTAGGGGTGGTCACGAGGAGGAACAAGTAGAGCGCAGCGGCTACACCAAGGGACCCTCTCATCCGTCACGTGGATACAAGCAGCGCTTCCTGGGCTAGAGCCGGGCACCGCCTCCCACCATTCCCACGCCACAGTCTCAATGCCTCAGCCTTGTTCACAAAACCTCATGGGATCTGGGCCCTGGTGATTCTGCCCCCATAGTCAGCGTAACTGAGTCTCCACACACTTCACCTTAACGCACCTCAGGGCCCTCACCTATACAGTTCCCTGTCTGGAACAGCTCCCCACCCACCCCCTTCCTCTTAAGCTTCCCCAGCCATTGCTCTGGGTGGGGTCTGCCCTCAGACCACCCTCATTACACTTATCTAGACAAGGAGTCCCCGAGGCAAAGGCCCTGCGAGTGTCGGCATGCAGACCATGAAGGCCCCGTCCCAGCCCCAAGCCCATCCCATCCAGACCCCCCTCTACGTACGTCATCTTCCTTGGTGCCCCCCCAGAAGTTGGTCCCTCCGGCGTAACTGGGAATGTTAAGGACAGCAATTCCCTGAAGACTGGGAAGGGGTATTGGGCGCCCATCACACTGAGGGGAGGAGAGAAACCACCTCGTCACCAAGGGCACCGGGTTAGAGTGGTGCCTTGTGGGAGAGCAGAGCCAGCTGAAGGCGAGCTGAGGGGGAAACCGCTCACCTCCAGCAGAACCTTCTGCTCCAGGTTCCGGTAGGTTCTGTGCAGCAGCTCTTTGGTCCCCAGAACTCCGTACCACATCATGTTTTTGGTTCGACTCCTAGGAACAGAGCAGAGAACAGTCCTGGTTCTTGGCCTTTGTAGAGTTCACTGTACCCGTAACTGTCGCGTCTAGAATGGCTTCAGGTCACAGACCAGTCAGCCTCACACCAACACCACCCAAAAATGAGCAAGGACACGTTCTTGCTTACAGACTGTTAAGTGCCATCAAATTGGTTCTGATTCACAGGGCTTCCGAGAAGAGGTTGGAGAGCAGTCCAGTGCTTATCTTACAGTGCCACACCAGATAAGGCTCACAAAGCCCAAACTCATTGCCATGGAGTCTATGTGAACTCGCAGCGATCCTGTAGGGCAGAGTGGAGCTGCCCCATGGAGTTCCCAAGGCTGTAACGCTAAGCAGCAGACTGCCTCGTTCTTCCCCCATGAAGTGGTTGGTGGGTTCCTAGTGCCAACCTTTTCCTTAGCAGCTACAGGCTAAAGCATTGCGCCACCAGGCCTCCTCAGACCATTTGTGCCTCAGTAGATGTGTGTCTACCAAACCCAAAGCAAACCTGATGTCGAATTGATTTCAATTCACAGCAGCCCTCAAATACTGAACGGCTCCAAACGGCTTTATGGAGGCCGACTTCGCCCAAAGAACGGCTGGTGGGTTCCAGGCACTTTACACACTGTGCTACCAGGCCTGCTCCATTCTGGGATGAGCAGCAGTATTTTTCAGGATTTGTGTTTACCCTCCTGTGCTGGCGAACAGACATCCCTGGGGACCTCAAAGCTATTTCCTGCACTGAAGGGTTTTTGAGTTCTGAATGTTTGCTTTTCAGCTTCTTTAGAAATTTCCAACTACACAGAACTTTAGAAATCTCTGCAGTGACTCCCCAAATTCTGAGGGCTGCCCCTCCTATGCCACTCCTCAGTGCTTCCCTCAAGGTGATGGGGGCCCACAAGTGGGCCCACGACTGACCCCTGATGGACACAAGCAGGCAGGACTGAGTGCTCGCCAGCAGGGGGCACCTCTGGCTCCTTGGTGTAAATGCTTAAGAACACCAAGGCAGGATGAGAGGAGGATTCCCGGATTCCCCAGGATTCCCCACGCCTCCTGTTTGCACACGAGGGGAGGGAACTTCTACTTTTCATTTCTCTTGGTCCACTCCCCAGGCCAAGCAGAGTCAGCAAGTGGCCACCTCAGAAAAACTTCCTCAAGGTTGGTCTCCCACAGAGAGTGGGTCAGAGACGCCGCCCCCCCAGCTCTGCCTGGGCCTAGGGATAAGGGGCTGGGAACTCCTGGGGCTGGTCCACTAACACTTCAGCCAAGTCTACCACAGATCAATACCCCTGACTCCAATGACAACAATGCTGCTTGTCTCATATCGACTGTCACCACCGGGTAAATCCCATGGTGGAAACCCCTTCCAAGCTGGTTTCCTGGGCTGTGACCTGCCCACCCACAGCCCTGAGAAAGACCCCCCGCTTCTGACCACAGGCCTTCACACTTGGTCTGTTCTCAGTCTTTGCTGTCTGTAGTCTCTCTCTCACCCACTGACCCCAGAGATGCCCTTCCTGTCTGAAAGGAGAAACAAGGACAACACACTGGGTCCACGTGGCCGCAGTCAAGGCCCCACCTGCATTTCTCTGGGTGCTCGTCACGCTTGTTGTTGAAATCCAGGGAGATCTTCGCATCCAGGCCGATGCCAAAGTAGTTGTTCATGACACACTTCTCTGTGTAATACTCTCTACAAAAGACAATGTCAAAGCCATTACGAGCAGCCTGGCCAAGTGGCCTCTTCCCTGCCTCCCAACCGGGAAACATGTCTTCCTCACACCAAACTAGGGATTGCTTTTTGGAGGGAATACGTTTATGGAGGTTATCACTGAAATACCGGACACAATCCACCCATTAAAAGGTTTTATTATATCCCAAGTCATGCAGCCATTGCCAGTTTGAGAAACCCCATAACCTCAGCTCCCAGTCATCTCCTTCCTGTCTCTGGAGTTGCCTTTCTGGGACATTTCATATCAACAGAACCCTGTAGTATGTGTCCACGTGTGTCAGACTTCTTTTATGTATTAGTCCTCAATGCTGCTTTCTTACTGGCTGGACAACAGTCTATTGTATGGATTTGCCAGGCGGTTGTCCATTCACCAGCTAATGAACATTTCGGTTTTTCCATTTTTTGAGCTATCACAACATTGCTAGGAACACTTACGTGTAAAAGTTACAGTGTGGACATAGGTTTCATTTCTCTTGGGGATAAACCCAGGAGTGGAAATTCTGGGTCACAGAAATGTAGACTATCAATCACTACTAATGTCCAGTGGATCGTGGCTGAATGCAGAGAATCCTAGAAAGCTGTCTCCCTGGGTTTGATTGACTATGCAAAGGCCTGTGACTAGAACCTGACACCCTGTGGATAACGTTGTGAAGAACAGGCATTCCAGAACTCTTCACTGTGCTCACAAGGAACCCGTACAGAGATCAAGAGACAGTCATTAAAACAGAACAAGAGGACACAGCATGATTTCACATTAGGAAAGGCGTGTGTCAGTGTTGTGTTCTTTCCCCATGCTTATTCAATATGCTGAATGCTGAGCCCATAATCCCAGAAGTTAGAATAGATGAAGAATGCGCAGTCAGTACTGGAGGAAGACACATTAACAACCTGCAATGTGCAGATGACAGAGCCTTGCTCACTGAAAGCCAGGAGGACTTAAAACACTGAAATGATGAAGATCAAAGACTATGGCCTTCACTGCTTTGAGTGTGGTTCACAAAGGGGATAATTTTCAACCATGCTCCTGAAGTGGACATGTTGCAAGTTCAAGGTGTCCTCACCAGCTAGCAATGACTCCGGACTCATTTCTCTAGTTAATTCTGAAATCCATTTCCTGTGTTCCACATTCTTTTCATAGTAGGCCCAGCGGGGTCACCCTCATACTCACAGACTTTCTGGCTCGGAATTAAAGGGGTCAGCATTAATTAGCAATCGACTGATGACAGACCCTCCAGGCAAGGACCCGGACATCCCCGCCCGAACATCTGGAGGGGAGACAAAAGGAGAGGCACGCCAGTCAGGCCCACAGAATGAAGAGAAACTGGTGTCTTCAAGGCTGATGGACAAGTATCGTTCAGAACATCCTAAAAAAAATGTTTTAAAAGTGTACAAACATGTCCAAAGGGCAGCTCAAGGCCGACATCACCATCATCAAGCCACATTCACTGAATCAAAACACTCCTGATTCCTGGGAGACTCATGAACACAGCTGAGATAATGGGGCGTCCCAAGGAATCTAAGTCCTGTCGCACCTTCCAGGAACCCTGGTGGAGTAGTGAGGTGGGCAGGCTGCTAAGTGAAAAGGTCAGCAGACCAAATCCACCAGCTGCTCCACATGACAAAGATGAGGCTTTCTGCTCTCAGATAAAGACAGGCAATCGCAGAAACCCTACACAGGGTCGCTAGGCATCGGATCGGACTCGGTGGCAGTGGGCTTAGTTTGGTCACACCACGCCACAGACAAGCTTCATGAGAGCCATCCCAGGTGGCCAGAATCCTCAAGCTGCCTGCCCCAGTTTAGAACTGTTTGGAACATTCTACAATCCACTCTTTCAAACACCATCTTGTCACTGATCCAATTCACTTGACCCTCCTCGCTAGCCCCATGGCCTAAGAACGCCAGGAATTTTCTGCCTCTTCATTTCAGATTCCATCTAGAAATGGCCACATTTCATCCAGGAAAAAGACCCGCTGTGGGGTGTCTGGCCGGGCTAAGGTGACCTCCAGCATCTGCGTAAGGCTGGGAGTTACTAGAAGTCAAAGGCCGGTGTTCGTGGAACTTTCTGGCAACGTGAACCCTGAGTACATGCCCTCCTCTCGACGATGTCTCCCTGAACTCCCTCCGTCAGTCATGTGGGCACCAGCTGCTCTGTGTACAGAAGGGTACTAACACAGTGGCAGGACGTTCTGAACTGTGCCTCCCTTCCCCCACAGGACCTGGCCTGAAGGTGCCAGGCAAATGGCTGGGTGCACCCCTCTAGGACTGTGGGACAGCCTCCTCTGGCTAACATGCCACTCACGTGGGTACAGGGTCTTCGTGTTCAGCACTGGTAAGGCATCCCGGCTTCCTGTCTGGGGAGGGAGAGATGCCGAGCTGCCCAGAGACAGGCTTCCTTTGTTTATCAGCTTCTCACATGGGGATTTGGACACTGAAAACGGGAGAGAAAGGCGTTAAGACCACCCAAGGTAGACCGTTACTGACGTCTTGAGAGTCAGAGGCACTGAAGAATGAGCAGACTGCTCCGGCAGGGACAGGGACGGCCTGGTGTGAGGGAATGCAGGTGGTGGGAACTGGAGTTAGAACCCTGAGGCAGCTCAGACTGCATGAGGATTAATCCCCATCAGTGTGGCTGGGAGACCCAGGCCCCCACCACGACGGCAGAGCTGAGGCGGGGGGGGAGGGTCACAGGTAGCCACAGTGGGGACCTGAGGGAAGCAGATGAGTGGACACAGGCACACTCCTCAGATATTCCAGAATCATGACTTTCACCCGCCATGACATGAGCACACATGGGTGAGTCCGGACGACAAGCCGTGGTTGTGAATTTCTACTGGGCAAAGTGCCTGTGTCTGAGGACCCTGGCCATGGCTTCCGAGGGGGGCTCCGCCAGGACCACACAGAGGCCGGCTGGTACCTTTGCGGTGGCTCCTGCCTTTAGAGACCCCGCAGTTGTCGCTAGCAGGTGGTGGCGGGCCCACCCTGTCCTCCATCCTTGGGTCCTTCTTTTCCTCAGACTCGGAGAGACCTGGGATGAAGTCTTCCTGCTCCTGAGTCTGGGCATTCTGCTCATCGACGGCTGTGTGAGGAGAGACGCACAGCTCAGTGTGGAGAACCAGGCCGTCGTCTCCCCTGTCCCTCACAACCCAGTCTCCTTTTAGCGTCCCCTCTGGTTCCACCCCCACCCTAGTCACAGCCTGATGAACTCCATCTGGTCCACCCGCACGGTCGGGGAGAGCGGGGCTCAGTCACCTTTTTCCGTGTGCTCGATGATCTGACGGATGGCTTTCTTCAGGCTATTGGCCCTGAGCATGAGCTGCTCTCGTGGCCGGAAGAGTTGTGGCCGGGTGGGGCAGGCCGAGCCCACCGGGCGGTCCCCCGATGAGCTGCAGAGGCTGCCGGGACTGTCCCCGTCTTCCACCTCCTCGGCGATGGTGGGCGGTGGGTTGGGTAGAGAGGATGAGGCCTGGGACTCATCGTCCAAAGTCTTGAGGAGAGAGTCCAGCTTCTCCTTCAGGACAGAGCACTGGGGGGAGGGGGACAAGGCAGAGTGGTGGGCGCGTCCTCTCACCCATCACTCACCACCCCTCCCCGGCCCCAGTGCAAGGGACCCTGGGAGCGGACCTTCTTGGCCATGACCTCCGACTCCTCCGAGCTCTCAGTGGTTTTCTCGTAGGCCTTCCCCACGCGAGCCACGAAGTCCTTCACGGTCTCACAGAGCACTCTGAAGAGATATATGGGAGGACACATCTAGAGAGTTCTAGCTGGGAACCATGGCGAGTGCCCTCCCCATCCGTGCCCGCAGCTCACTTAGCTGAGGAGATCACCACCGAGTGCTGGTCGGACGTCAGGATTTTTGAGAGATGGGCTGCGACCGAGTCTTCATAGACAAGGATCTGCTGGACCTGGAGGCCCCCCAAAACAGGACTGTGGGTTCCATGCCCCATGTCCTAAGTGGGCCGGCTCAGAAGGTGACTCTTCTAACATGCACTGTCTCTCTGGGCATCACTTGCTGGCCTAGACCTGAGGGGACAGCCTGGAGGACATCATGGGCTCTGTCCGTCTACTGGCTGTGGGCAGGCCATGCCAGGGAGCGGCTTCAGCCAGAACGAGCTTCCTAGTAAAATCAACGCCTGCATGGGATCACGCGCACTCCTCCACGTGGGATCACACTCAGTCCTCCACGTAGATCACACGTAGTACTCCATGTGGGATCACACAGTGCTCCACGTACAGTGCTCCACGTGGATCATGTGCAGTCCTCCACATGGGATCACACAGGCAGTCCTCTATGGTAAGTAGTTGCTAAGAGTGGGACAGTTGACCTCACTGCATCATCAGATCCCCCAGCTGCTGGGCAGGGCTCCTAGCTCCCAGAAGCAGGGTCTTCCTGCCTGGAAGCGGGACCTACCTCAGAGTCTTCACTGAAGTCCTCGGTGACGGTGGAGGAGGAGGCCTGCCTCGGGAGCTTGGTCTCGTACGCCATGATGCTCCACCTAAGCACACAAGGACCCTCAAGAGTGGCCCCACGCCTGCTCCCCTCCCAGGGCCTCAAGCTGAGAACTGGTAACTTCAACTTGAGAAGGTTTCCGTATACTGTAAAAGGGACGCTCTGACTCCCCACTTAGCTGAGAACAAGCATGTCTAGTTCTCAGCCCAGAGAGCAGACAGCTCGGTGGAATGAGCTGGAATCTGGCCCATGAACAGCTGTCCTGGAGGTCAGCTGCTGCTCCCGGAGAAGCGGGTTGACTTACCCTTTTCCAAGAGCTACCAGATCTCTCTGAGGAGCCAGCTCGAGAGGTGTGATCATTCCACGGGAGCCCAGGGCGCTATCCCAAACAGTGAGGGCGTCTGTCCTCCCCATACACCCACCACGCCTTGATATGAACCCAAGAGTCCTTGAGACAACACAAGTCACTTCCTCAAGGCCCATTTTGCTCAGAGCTAAAAGTGTGTCACTGGAGAACAGTGATAAAGGACGTTTAAGCCCACTGAGGGACCACACAGGGGACACTGAACTCTGGGATTTGTAGGAGGGGTACTCTACTGACAGGACCAGGTCCTGAGCTGAGGCACGATTGCCCCCCCCCGGCCCTACCCCCAGCCCTGACAGACGCACAGCCAACCTCTCCTGGAGACCTGGGTCGTGGCTTCAACCATCTTGAGGGATGAAGCCTTCCCCAAATCTGATGAAAAACTAAAGACTCAGAAAACAGGGGTGGATGCTCAGAACCAATCTTCCCAGGAGTTTCAGGGGGCCGGAGGCTACTTGGTCACGGTACCTGTTTCTAAAGCACACTCACCTGTCCAGCATCTTGGTGCTGGCCCGCTCGAGCTTCTCCAGGATCTGGGGGAGCTGCGTGTCATCATCACAGGCCGAACCCCAGCCCAGCACGCGTGCCAGGTCATTCCCGGTCCCCAGGGGCAGCACACCCAGCTGACACTAATGAGACAGCAGGGAGAGTGTGGGTGTGTGGCACCTGAGACAAGACCTCTCACCCACCCAAACCCACTGCTGTTGGCAGGGTCCCTACTCATAGCGAACTCTAGGACAGAGAAGAATTGTTTCTTAGGGTTTCTGAGACCGTACATCTATCTTTGCAGAAGCAGCCAGCCTTCTCCTTCTCCTGCGGAACAGTTGGTGGGTTTGAACCGTCAACCCCATGGTTAGCAGCCCAACGTCTAACCCACGGTGCCTAAATGATGGCTATGAGATTAGCCCTGAGCCCTCGGGTGACAACAGGGATCCAGTCTCTAACCTGTGAACCTAGCTAGGCTGCGCGCCAGGCAGAACAATGTGACCTCCAAACTCAGGGGCTGCCCCTGAGGGCACTTGGTAGAAACTGTTCTTTCATAATCGTCCAGCAAGTCTATGGGCAGTGTCTTCCCAATAGCAAGGGCTCACTTCGTGTCTGTGTTCCATTCTGGTCATTCTCACAATGTTCCAAACTTTCTCAGCATGTTACTGCACACTTCAAGGAGCTCTGGTAGCGAAGTGGTTAAGAGTCGGGCTGCTAATCTCAAGGTCAGCAGTTCAAAACTATCAGCCATCCCACAGGAGAAAGATGAGGCTTTCTGCGCCCGTAAAGATGTACAGCCTCAGAAACTCTATACGGGGTCACTGTGAGTCAGAACCGACTCACAGCAGACTACCACCACTATAGGATAAGCTGTAAACCGCAAGGTAGGCAGTTCAAAGCCACCAGCCGCTCCTAGGAAAGCTTATACAGGGTTCCCATGAGTCAAACACTGCACACTTCAGGAGCTCTGGTGATGCAATGGGTTAAGCCAAACTATAGGTCACTGGTTCAAAACCACCAGTTACTCCCCAGGGGAAAGATGCAGCAGTCTGTATCTATAAAGATGTACGTACAGCCTCAAAAACCCCACAGACACTTCTGTCCTATGGGGCCACTGAGTCAGAACTGACTGGGCTGAGTTGGGTTTGGCATTTTAGTTGAGCAAAATCTACAAAGATCAGCAAGAAAGACGGGATGTGGGGAAAGGACAATTTTGGTGGCTCCGGGGTGGAATTCTTGGCTTTCTGTGGAAGACTTGACTCCATTCCTGGCCAGCATAACTCAAGTAGGGTCAGCAGCCGCTGCAAGCAGACAAGGGTGCCCACCCAACACCGGCCGCAGCTGCGCTTTAACTTTGCCACAGCACTTCCCTGGCCTTGGGCTCCACCCACCTGTCCAGCCGGGTACCTGTTTATGTAAATTGAGGCTGTCGATTTCAGACAAGACCCAGCCAACACTGCCGTCCCCTCCACAGACCAGAATCCGGAATGTGTCAAATTTCTGGAATAACCGCAACCTGCAGATAAGAGAAAGTGCAAGAAAGGCTGTTTGTTCTCCAGAAGACTGGCTTGTTTTATCCCATGACGCGGTCTCTCAGGGACGAGGCCAGATGTACACCTGCTCTCCATGGGACATCAGCTGTCCACACCACTCCTCCACTCAGGAACGGCTTTACGAAGGTGGGAGAATGTGTGAGTCACAGCTGGACAAGGACCACGGCCTCCCAGTCCCCAGATGACCCTGTCTGAGTAACTCTGGGCCTCAGCAGAGACCAGAAGCCACACTGAGGGGCCCACCAGCAATGTCCAGCCTTGGTCCTGCCCAGCTCCTGCCAGGTTCCCGGGACAATTTCCCAACAGCACAGGTTGGGAAATCCTAGAGTCGGCTATCCCTGCCCCTGCCTACACAGGCTATCCCATGGCAGATTTCTCTGTAGGTTCTTATCAAGCAGCGGCCATCCACCACCTCTCCTGTTCAGCTCCCGTATCTTCAGGTGCTGGGCACCTGTACCCTGAACCTCCCAGTACCCCTTTGCCCCTTGGATCTGCTCTAGGCTTCTGGCCAGCACTGATCCCACATCTTTCCAGCCACGAAGAAGTCCCAGGTTGGATCCCAGCCTTTCTCCCCACCACAGACACCCCGGGTGGGGGGCATGCCAACTGTAGACCAATGGGGGGATCACTCCAGACACCCTGGGGGGGGGTACTCCCTACTAGGCATCCCAAAGAGAGAACACCAACTGTAGACACCACAAAGGGATCACTCCAGACACCCTGCGTGGGGAGCACTCTCCACCAGACACCCAGGCAGGGAGCATACTAACTGCAGACCCCACGCGGGGGGGATCACTCCTCATTGCAGACACCCTGTGGGTAGCAAGCCCCACAACAGACACCTGGGTGGGATGCACTGTCCACTAGACAGCCCAGGTGGGGAGCAGGTCCCACTGCAGACACTGAAGGGGCAGGGAGCACTCCTCCTTAGCTATCCCGGGGGAGCAGGCCACACCACAGACACCGCCTTCAGCATGCACTGCCTTCACCTACCCCAGGTGTGGCCCTCCATTCATGAGGTCGAAGACCTGGGCCGGGTTCAGCAGCTGCTTGAATCGTCTCAGGAACTTCACGCCCTGGTTATCGCCGCTTTTCGAGTTGACAAAGACCAGCAAGGGGCTCGTGCAAGATGGAGGGCATGTGGCCTTCCAGAATCCTGGGTAAGGACGGAGAGAAACAGCGTGAGGGCCAAGGGCACTGGAGTCTTGTTCTAAAAGGCAACTCAGAGGTGGGCGTGGGGGCTTGCAAATGTTGTGCAAAAACAGGATGGGAAAATCATGAAAATTTTCCAAAGTCTTTTGATCCCCCTCAGACCCCTTACCCACAGTCTCAGTCAGCGTGAGGTTGGCAAACACATTTCCACAGCACCACGCCCCCCACCCAGCTAGACTTCACACTCTCAAGGATTCCAACTTTCAGAGGGCGTCCCCACCTGGTGCGAAGGTTACCATACTTGGCTGCTAACCCCAAAGGTTGGTGGTTCAAATCCACCCAGAAGCACCTGGGAAGAAAGGACTGCTGGTGTCCTTCTGAAAGCCCCACCCTGGGCAGTAGTGGGCAGTGCACTTCTACTCAGCACACATGGGGTCACCATGAGTCAGTTCAGAGGCCCCTGGTTTCTCACGGTTAGAGGGTCTTCCCTGGACTGAGAAACCTCCCCAGTGTCCCACATTTCTATGAAAACCCTCCCCATGCATCAATCCCAGGACTGTGTTAGAGCAGGTGTGTAAAAGTGTGCGGGTGGCTATTAGTCGGAGATTCGAACTGGTCACATCAGAAAAAGAATGCTCACTGCCCAGTGCCAAGTCAAACTGCCCACCATTGAGTCAATTCCTACTCAATAGTGACCCAGAGGGTTTCCAGGGCTGTAGATCTTTCAAGGGAGAAGACTGCCTCATCTTTCTCCCATGGGGCAGCTGGTGGGTTCAAACCACCGACCTTTCTGTTGGCAGCCAAGCGCCAGCAGGGCCCCCAAAACAAGGGAAATGTCTCAAGAGTTTGGCTTCTTCTTAGTCCATAGCCACCATGATCCATCACCTTCAAGTACAACAGGGGCTTCCTGTCTCGGTGGGGGTGGGTGTCAGCAAGCACCATGTCACCACACACCACCACACCCCAGGCTGCACCTGGCTTCTTGTTGAGAGCACCCCAGTACCACAAAGTGACCCAGTCAAAGAGGAGGAGAAGAGGCTGGCGAAACAGACCTGAGAAAGTGGACACCTACCATCTGAGTCAATGCTGTTGAGGGCCGTGGGGGGGATGACAGACACTTTGCACAGGCCCAGCGGGCATTTGGTCAGCAGCGACTCCTTGCACGCCGTGTGCACCTGCAACAAGGGGCTGCTCATCACAGGGGGGCAGGAGGCACCAGCAACCTGCTGACCATTCTGAGCCTGGGGCCTCTGGAACCTGCTCAGCCTGTGCCCCTAGCGAAGCTCGTGAGGAAGATGTGTGACAAGTAAGAGGGGAAGGAGGAAGCCCAGCAGGTGGATGAGTGGGGTCTGGGCAGTGTGGGCTGTGTGGGCTGTGCTCCTGGCCCCAGAGATAACTGTGGTTCTACCCGGACAGACAGAACCAGAACCCAAGCCCAGTGCCTCGAGTACATCCCGACTAGGCCCAGCCCTGGACAGCGCGTCCTAGACTCTAAATCTTTGTGGGAGCACTCAGCCTCATTTTTCTCCCTTGGAGTTGTTGGTGGAATTGAACCACCGACCTTGTGGTTGGCAGCACACACAATCATTATCCCGCAGCACCACCAGGCTGTCTAAATTCAAAACCACAGAACTGTTCTCTGAGCATTTCTCCATGACTAGAGCCCTAGCCTCGGCTCCTTGCAGCCTTCTGGTCTCCTCACTGCCAGACCAGGTACCACAACCACTGCTGAACACAGACTCTGGAACCCATCCAAGTGCCCACCCCCTGGCAGGATCCTCCCGTGTGCAGAGGACCCCAGGCATCCACTCCCCAACAGCAGCAGGACCCCGCCCCACCACCCGCATGCCGCTCACCATGGCCTTGCACCAGAGGCAACGCCAGTCCTGCAGACGCAGCACGCTGCCACAGGTCTTGTCACACACCGTGCACTTGGCGCTTACGGGCAGGTTCCCTTCCAGCCACTGATGCGGCATGGCAATCTACAAACCAAGGGCAGGGGGCTCCAGACCCGACACCTCCCCACTAGGGCACCCTCGGATGGCGCCCAGACATTTCAACGTGTCCCTGAAGCCGGCATTACAGCAACCCTGCCCACGCTTGCTGCCTACCTCCCCTGCCAGGAAGGGGCCAACGCCCTCATAGGGAGTGGGGGGGGGGGGGCTCAAGAGGGGAACGGGGACCTGCAAACCCACGAGCCCCCTGTGGTCTCCCCTCACCATACCCCGTCTTCGTCCTCAATGATGTCCTTCCCAATGGAGGCCAGCGTGGTCCACTTGCAGTTATTGATTGCACGCACAGCACAGCGTTTGTGGGCCTTAAATTTGCACACTGGGGGTGGGCGTGGGGAGACAGGTCAACCTGCCAGCCCTGCAGCCCTGAACTGGACAGCTAGGCTGAGCAGAGGGCGATGCGGACGAGTCTGGCCTCCCAGGGCAGGTGGGGGGCGAACCAACCGTACGCCCGTGATGACAGAGGAACCAGATACGCCAGCAAGGAGACTGGGTGTCCAGTTCTGGCCAGGGGCGGGAAAACGCTCTGCATGGGGCCCAGGGGTACAGAGTCTGGGCTTTGGGCTTTGGCAAGTGAGACGGTCACTGTTCTAGTTACGATCTGTCATAACAACTGCCAAGTGGACCTCCGAGACGCAGAAATCCATTTAAAAATCAAACATGCCTTTCTGAAGCTTGAGGGGCTATACAAATACAGGAGGTGGGTGGCCACAGTTTGCCAGACCTGGCTCTAGTTCAGAGCTCTGGCCACTGGGCTGGACCTCACTGCCTAGATATTATAACTGGGCTCTCAGTCAATCCACACATCCAACTAACTCAAATCGGGGAGGCAGAGTGCAACACCTCACTATGGCTCCTGACTGCTTCGGCCCTTCCTTTCACTTGGGTCAATTCCAGTAAAAAGTCAGGATCACGGGCTCCCTCAAGGAGCAAAACAAACGAGACGAGAGCCATGGGATCGCTGTTTCCCTGAATTGCGCCCTGGGACCCTTGTCTGCATTTCCCAGACCTCCCTCACCCTGTGTCCTCACCCTCGCAGGATAGCCCGTGGGAAGTGACCCCGGACAGCGCCTCGCGGCACACGTTGCAGTACGTTGGCCTGGCGTGGGAACAGGCGTACCAGTTGTGCGTCCCTGAGAAGTGGTCCATGCTGTATTGGGTGGGCTGCAGGGGACACAGGTAGACAATCTTCAGTGTGGTGAGTAGGCAGGACTAGAGTGAGCCCCCTGAGAGAGGAGGGATGGGCGGTTCATAAAGGACAGGGCCACAGTCTGCTGAGAGGGCACTGGTGGTGGCGGACCACTGGGGCGAGGCGTGTGCAGAAGGGCATCTCTCAGGTCTCACCTCAAAGTGCTCCCTGCCCTGGACAGTCTTCAGGGCCGCGATCCAATCCTCCATTTCTTTCCTGTTGTCGGCACACAAGATGAGCTTCCGACACGGGGTGATGACCTAGAGAAGAGGCAGCATTGTAGGTGTCGCCAGGGACATGGCCAGGTGCCAACAACCATCAGCATGAGACAGACCACCACATCAAGACGACAGTTTTAGGAAAGGGACAGCTTCGTCCAGGAGTGCACACTGAGGAACAGAACCTAGAAATGGCTCTCAGGGCCCTGAGAACAATCTCAAACCAGAAAGATGACCAATCTGGCTTGTATGTTCATAACCAGAGTAGACATCCACCAACTGACCCCAAAGCAGCCCAGCGCCACTGAATCACTGGGACTCACAGCACCATAAGAGAACCACCCTGTGTGTGTGTGTGTGTGTGTGTGTGTGTGTGTGTGTGTGTGTGTGTGTTGCATGCCACTAAGTCAAGTCCAACTCATACACAGGACAGAACTGTCTCAGAGGCTGTCCAAGGTTGTCCATCTTGAACGGGACATCTTTCTTCCATGGAACCACTGGTGGCTTGGAACTGCTAACCTTTTGGTTATTAGCAGCTGAGCACTTCACTATCGTACCACCAGGGAGCAAAGAGAAAAGAAGAAAACTCCTATTAGGCAGTTAAACAACAAACCAAGAACCCAGAGAGCTCACAGATGGAGGGCTGGTCCCCGGGATGGCCTAGGAAGGTCCACACTGGCTCCAGGAGAAATCACGGTTTGTTTCAAACACATCATGTATCAGTGAGCTTGGAGAAAACCTCTGAACATCTGGCAGCAGAATATCATGTGATGCTGTGGGTTAATGTACCAGACTGCGAAGCCGTCTGAACCGCAAGGTTGGTGGTTCAAGCTCACCAGCTGCTCCTTGGAAACCCTATACAGGGTCGCTATGGGTCAGAATTGACTCGACTAGCACCTAACAACACCACTACCACTAGGGTCCAAAGAGCTCTCATAGTGGTTACACATCGGGCTACGAACCTCAAGGTCAGCAGTTCAAAACTACCAGCCATTCCGTGGGAGAAAGATGAGGCTTTCTGCTCCCGTAAAGATTTACAGCCTCAGAAATCCTGTGCAGGGTCACTATGGGTCAGAACCGACTGGACGGCACTTCACAACAACAACTAGGGTCCAGGTCAGGAACCTGGTAAACCACTAACAAACGAAAATGGCATCCACACAGATAACATTTTGACAAATCAATATGGAAAAAAATTGAAAAAAATAAAAAACAACACCCCACCCCCCACCCCAATGAGGCTAGAACTCCTGGTGTAGTGCTGTAGCATTAGCACTGGTTTGTGAACCACAGGTCGACGGTTCAAACCTACCAGCTGCTCCTGGGAAACCCTATACAGGGTCACTATGAATCGGAACAGACTCGGCGGCATTTAACTACAACAACCGCAGTTACACCACAACAGAACAGCAATATGGCATCCTCGAGGGAACCAAGTCATATCCCCTTTAAATGTTCTTTGAGTTTGGGGAACAAAAAGAAGTTTGCAAGGGCAAGATCAGGGTTATAGGGTTGGTGGGGTAAGATTTCCTAACCCAATTCTCATAAAACATCCCTTGCTACCCTTAAAGAATGTGCAGGTGTGTTGCCAGGATGGAATGAGATGCCTTGGCACTATGTTTCCAGCCTTTTCCTCACCAACGCAGTTATCTGTTTCTTTAAAACATCCTCATAATACGCCCTCTTGATCATCCTGTGTCATTCAGGAAAATATACGGAAATGACCCCTTCAGAGCCCCAAATATAGGCGCATAACTGAGCTGATCTCTCTGTTCTGAATTCGATTGGCCCAACAGATTCCCTTAAAAGCCAGTTTTGAAGGCATCCTGATTAAACTGAAACACACGTAGTACTGAGAGAGCTTATCTGAGCCATCCACTGATCACGGAGACACACTTAAACACGTTTGATTTGGAATAAACCTTGGCATGTATGAACTGGAACCCTAAGAGCAATATTTTTCAGCTCTGGTAGCGTAGTGGTTACAAATCGGGCTGCGAACCTTAAGGTCAGCGGTTCGAAACTACCAGCCGCTCCACGGGAGAAAGATGAGGCTTT
>NW_006408614.1:5199560-5210808 GCF_000296735.1 Chrysochloris asiatica | reverse complement strand
GGCACCTGACAACAACAACAACAACAACTCACTGCAACCTATAGATTCAAAGCAATCTTGATCAAAATAGCAACAGTTGTCTTTACAGAAACAGAAAATCCAATTCTCAACTTTATGTGGAAGGGCAAGAGCCTCCAATAAACTAAAGGTGACAGAGAAGAGCTAAGTAGGAAGACTCACACTTTCTAATCTTACACCATATTATACAGCTATGCTCACTGGTCTGCCAGAATCCCATCATCCTTTCTCTCAGCAAGGCCCATTATCCTCCGACTACCGATCCTTCCTCTTTGTTTCCAACCTCTGCATTCCAGTAATTATCAATACATCGTGACTGAACGTTTGATCATTTTCAGACTGAAGACGCTGAATTTCAATTTCACCACCACTGGCTTTAGTAGCTGGTACATAAATTCAGATAACAGTGGTATTAACTGGTCTCCTTGTAGGTGAATTGGATATTATCCTATCACAGACAGCATTGTACTTCAAGACAGATCTTGAAATGTTCTTTTTGATGATGAATGTGACGTCATTCCTCTTCAATCTGTCATTCCCAGCATAGTAAGCCATGTTATTTTTGGATTCAAAATGGCCATTTCAGCTCACAATTGCCTAGGATATCAATGTTTATGCGTTCCATTTCATTTTTTACAATTTCCAATTTTCCTATATTCATTCTTCTTACATTCCATGTATCGATTATTAATGGATGTTTACAGCTCATTCTCTTTATTTTGAATTACATCCCATCAGCAAACGAAGGTCCCAAAGACTTTACTCTAGTCACATCATCACGGTCACCTCTACTTTGAGGAGGCAGCTCTTCCCCCGTCACATTTTGAGTGCCTTCCAACCTGCAGTGTTCATCTTCTAGCTCTGCTGTATCTGGCAATATTCTGGTGCTGACAGTGTTCCACTGCTATTCATAAGGTTTTTAGTGACTAAATATTTGGAATCTGTCTCTCCTTCTTCCTAATCTGTCTTCTTCTGGAAGTTCAGCTGAAATCTATCCACCTTGGGTGACCCTGGTGGTATTTAAAATATCCATGACAGAGTTTCTAGAATCACAGGAACAGGCAAGCCCCCATCACAGAATGACAAACTGACAGCAAAGGTTTTCAACTGTGTGGATTATGGCAAGCTATGACAACACTGCGGAGAATGAGTATTGCAGAATGCTTAATTGTGCTCATGAGGAACCTGTACATAGAATAAGAGGCAGTTGTTCAAACAGAACAAGGGAACACCAAATGATTTAAAAATTAGCAAAGCTATGTGCCAGGGTTGTATTCTTTCACCATACTTATTCAATCTGTTGATGTTGTTGTTAAGTATCGTGGAGTTGGTTCCAACTCATAGTGACCCTGCACAGGGTTTCTGAGGCTGTAAATCTTTATGGGAGCAGAAAGCCTCATCTTTCTCCCATGGAACAGCTGGTAGTTTCGAACTGCCAACCTTGAGGTTAGTAGACCGATTCACAACTACTATGCTACCAGAGCGCCTTCATTCAATCTGTATGCTGAGCAAATAATCCAAGAAGCTGGATTATATGAGGAAAATCGTATCAGGATTGGAGGATGACTCATTAACAATCTATGATATGCAGATGATACAACCTTGCTTGCTGAAAGCCAAGAGGACTTAAAATACTTACTGATGAACATCAAAGACCACAGCCTTCATTGTGGATTGCATCTCAAATGTACAGAAAACAAAAATCCTCATCACTGGACCAACAAACAACATCCATATAAGTAGAGAAAAGATTGAAGCTGCCAAAGACTTTGTTTTGCTCAAATCAACCATCAACACTCATGGAAACAACAATCAACATCCTGAATTAGGCAAATCTGTACAAGACCTCTTTAAAGTGTTCTAGAGCAAAGATGTCAGTTTGAGGACTAAGGTGCGCCTGACCCAAGCATTATATTTTCAATAACCTAATCTGCATGTGAAAGCTGGACAGTGACTAAGGAAGACCACAGAAGAGTGGATGCCTTTGAGTTCTGGTGTTGGAGGAGAAGTTTAAAAGCACAATGTGTTGCTCAAAGCACAAACCATGTGTATTGGAAGAAGTACAGTCTGAAGGCTCCTTGGAAGTCAGGAAGGCCAGACTTCGTCTTTCATACTTCAGATATATTCTCAGGAGGGACCAGTTCCTGGAGAAGGATAGCATGGTTGGTAAAGTGAAGGGTGGGAGAAAGAAAGGAAGACTCCCCCCCCACACACAAGATGGATTGGCCCAGTGGCAGCAGCGATGGGCTCAGGCTTAGTAACAACTGTGAGGCTGACATGGGACCCGGCAGTGTTTCCTTCTGTTGTATACAGGGTTGTTATGAGTTGGTGCCGACTCGATGGCACCTAACAACAACAACAATACAGTTATGGTCATCAAAACAGTCTGGTCCTGGTATAACAATGGACACAGAGACCAAAGGACTAGAGCTAAGAGTCCAGAAATAAACCAGCACATCTATGAGCAGCTGAGCTTTTGATATGGTCACTAAGTCCATGTGGCAAGGAACCGAGAGTCTCCTCAATAAATGCTGTTGGGAAAATCGGATTTCCACAATTCAGAGAAATGAAACAGGACCCTTCCCTCCCTCACACCTAACATGAAAACAAATTTAAAATGTACTAAGGACCTAAATGCACAAACTGAAACCATAAAATTCTTACAAGAACATGTAGAGGCAATGCTAGCTTTCAACAATGGGTTATCTATTAGAATAACAAAAGCACAAACAACTAAAACCAAAATAAATCCATGGGACCACATAAAAATGAAAACTCGTGTTCATCAAATGACTTGAACAAAAAAAGTAAAAAGACAAGTTACCAATTAGGAGAATATCTTTGGAAATCATACATCTGACAAGAATCTAATAACCAAAAAATATGCAAAACTTCAACAACAAAACCAATCATAAAATATGTAAGGGACTTGGATCGACATTTCACCAAAGAGGATGTTCAAACGGCCGCCACACACATGCAAACATGCTCAACACTATTAGTCATAAGAGAAATGCAAATCAAAACCGAAATGGAATATCATTTCCCTCCCAGTAAGAAATAGGATGAGAAAGGTTACCCAACTCAGAATGCAATCAGCGACACTGACAGACACATGCAGAAACTGTAGAACTGCTGTACGCTTTGCACAGTAGGCTTTTTCTCTGTGGAGTATGTTTTTCAACAACAGAAAACATGCTTTTCAACAACAACAAAAAGAAAATAAATTAAAAACAAACAAATGAAACTCAGTCAATGAAAACCCTAGGCGGGAGTCTACAACTAGAGACTAGAACTAGATGGTGCCCAGGTCCCAGTACTAACTGCTCTGAAAGGGATCCCATTAGAAGGTTCTGGATAGAGTGGGAGAAAATGTGGAACAAAACTCAAAATCATAAAATAGACCCGGCTGACTGGCCAGACAGAGGCTGGTGGACCGCCCAAGACTACAGACTTCAGGTCTGGAAAGAACTGACCCCCATGGCTCTTTTTTTTTTTTTTTTTTTCCAGCCAAACAAGAGAAGATCTATATGGTGAGAAAAAAACCCTTAGCATAACTAACTATTTACGACCAAAAGGGCAGCATATCCCCAAGGACAAAGTTCAGAAGGGTTAGGGAGGGAAGTGGGATGAGTGATGTTGTATTCTCAGACCTACAGTCGGTGAGATGAAACAAAGTAGGAATTGTTCAATGAAAATGCTCTGTTAAACCTTCACCCAGTTCACACACAAAAAGTTTTTATTAAAAAAACCCCTTCAGTCTGGTATAAAGAAATAGGGATAAGATTCAATAGTGAGTGTAACTGTTATCATGACTAATTGCAACTGTCACAGTTGTAAAAGTAGACGTTTTGTAACAAAAACAGGGGAGTAGTTAATCTCACATTCCAGAAACACAGGACCCTACGACCATCAAGGGAGAAGAGCACAAGTGGAATGTGGGACGCTATCCAGAGAAGTAGCGACACCAGAGATGGAGGCAGAGATGGGGACATGGAGAGAGAGAGCAGCTGAGGACTCTAGATTCATGGGAAGAGAAAGGCTGTGTGCTGGCAGCCAGGAGACAGGCTTGCAGAATGTGTCCTTTGGTTGTTTAAATTATTAAATATTCCTGAGTGCTTTTGTGTACACACACCTCCCCCCGCCCCACCCCACCCCAAAAAAACACAAAGGATGGAAGCAAATACTGTTGACTGACGATGCACAGAGGAGATTGTAATCATTGCAATGAAACGATGAGTGTAAAATCGATGCTCTCCCGTGTAAACTATCACTTAAGTCACAATGAAAACTTAAAAAAAAAACAAAAAACAAAACCCTATGGAGAGTGATTCTACTCTGACACACACGGGGTAACCATCCATGAGTCAGAATCAACTGGTTTGATTGTTTCAATAACTAAGAATGTCAAATCTCTTTTGCTATTTATTGGCTCTCTGTATATCTTTTCTGGTGATGTGTCTTGTCAAATCTTTTACTCATTTCTAATGAATTAGTTTACACTCTTATTACCAGTGTGGAGCTGTAGTATGCACACTGGACTGGTAAGCACAAGATTGGTGGTTCAAACCCACCAGCTGCTCCTTGGAAACCCTATATAGAGTTGTTATGAGTCGGAACTGACTCAACGGCCCTTAATAACATTACAGAGTTGTAAGAGTTCTTCAACTATTTTAGGTACAAGTTGTTTTTTTTTATCAGATCTGTGCTTTGAAAACTTAAAAATACAAATTTTAAAAGTTTTAGGAAGAATATTGTTTTCTACAAATTACTGCTTTATCAAAACAAGCAAATTATTTAGCCTCATCCATACTCTGCCTTTCAAATGCTACAGAGAGCATTGTATTTTTTCCAAAATTTTTACAAAACTGTGGTGTTGTCAGGTTTTTTGTGTATTTTCCAATTAGGGGGTATAATGTGAAGTATTAAAACAAAGACGTGGACTGGATGCTTCAGTCAGGTCAAGACCTCAAAGCAGCTGGATTCTGTGAGTGCCTTGTTCTTCATCTTCCTTTTCCTGTTTATTCAACAACTGAAGAGAACTCCAAATGCTGCTGCTTTTAGAAATTCTCAGGGATTCTAATTTTAAATGAACAAGAGAGAATGAAAACATTTTTTCCTATCCAACAGACATTACTGTGCTTTACAATTGATGCCTAGTAATTTTTACTTTGACAAAATGCAAACGACATAAAAGGCATCATTTTAACCACTTTGAAGCATGCCACTTGGCGAAACTCAGTGTCTTCACAGTGTTATGCAACCTGCACTATCTAATTACAGACCAGGTTCATCACCCCACCCCCACTGCCCCAGGTCCTGGCAGAATCAACTTTCTGCTTCTATGTTGTTTGCTCTTGTTGTTAAGTGCCATCAAGTCGTTGCCTACTCACAGTCACCCTGTATAAGGTTTCTAAGGAGCGGCTGGTGGGTTTGAACTGCCGACCTGATGGTTAACAGTCCAGTGCTTATCCTACAGCTTCCACACCAGGCCACCTGTCTCTGTGGCTGTGCCTCTTCGGGCCATTCAACAATGAAATCACAGAATCAGTAACCTTTTGTATTTGGCTTCTTAGCAAAGCATTGTCAAAGGTCATGCCCGCTGTAATGGGCATCAGTACATCACGCCTTCCATTGTACAAATGCACAGTCTGCGGATCCAGTCTTCAGTGTTGAGCCACAAACAATTTTCAATGTAAAAGATGAACTCCAATTTATCTTTAATTTCATGCTTGTACTTTTGGTGTACATTAACTCAAAACTGGCTCCAAGCATACACTGCCAGGTAACTACCAGAGGTTGGGTCCAGATTTAGACGAGGACGTGGAATGAGAGACATCACTGCTGACATCAGATGGATCTTTGCTGAAAGCAGAGAATAGCAGAAAGGTGTTTACTTGTGCTTTATTGACTACCCAAAGGCTTTTGATTGTGTGGATTATGACAAACTGTGGACAACATTGAGGAGAATGAGTATTCTGGAACACCTAATTGTGCTCATAAAGAACCTGAACATAGACCAAGAGGTAGTTGTTAGAACAGAACAGAGATTCCCCAAATGGTTTAAAATTAGAAAAGATGAGAGACAGGGTTGAAGTCTTTCACCATATGTATTCAACCTGTATGCTAAACAAAGAATCCGAGAAGCTGGGTTACATGGGGGAAAACGTGGCATCAGGAATGGAGGAAGACTCATTAACAATATGCAGATGATACAAGCTTGCTTGTTGAAAACCAAGAGGACTTAAAATACTTACTGATGAAGATCAAATACCACAGCCTTGGGTAGAGGTTGCACCAAAAATGTAAAGAAAACAAATTCTTCGACACTGGACCAATAAACAACATCCATATAAATGGAGAAAAGATTGAAGTTATCAAAGACTTCATTTTGTTCAGATCAACCATCAACAGTCATGGAAATAGCCGTCATAAAAATCAAACAACGGATTGCACTGGGCAACTCTGCTGCACAAGACCTCTTTAAGGTGTTCAAGAGCAAAGACGTCAGTTTAAGAACTAAAGTGCTCCTGACCCAAGCCATGGTATTTTCAATAATCTCATATGCGTGTGAATGTTGGGAAATGAATAAAGAAGACCTTAGATGAACTGATGTATCTGAGCTATGGTGTTGGAGGAGAATATTAAAAGTACCATGGACTGCCAAGAGAACCAACAAAACAGAGATGGGGATGCTGGTTCTGAGAGAGACTTGGGGATTGGGCCTCCTAACCAATCTCTTGATCTCAGACAGCCTGAGAGGGGAGGGAGGCCCGAGACAGCAGAGTTAGTGAACAACACCAGATAGACTGGGCAGAAGATGCATCCAGCACTGCCCCCCAGGGCTCGCCTGGCTCAGAGGACCCACAGATGCATCACCTCAAGTCATACATCTGGCTGGCCCGCCCACTCAGACCAGGTTACCCCAAGGGCTTCAACGAGGAGCTGCAGAAACCAGATCTGGTGGGTAATGCCCAGGGAAGTTCTGAGTCATCATCAGGCAGAGCCTCTGGGCCGTAACAGTCACCTCCCAACCAACAAGAGCTCATCACAGATTCAGACATGCGTTGGTCCCAGAAACAGCACCTCAAGTGACAAGAGTGTCAAGACCCCACACGCTACTCTTTCCTTGTTCCCCACATCCTCCTGGTGACCAGAAACGTGGCCAGTCCCCACCCTGACCCACCCATAGGTGAGTGCCATCCTTACCCCTGCATAACCCCTGCTCTGCCTGAGGTGAGGGCCACACTGGGTGCACTTCACCCGAGTCTGAAGAAGCCTGAACTGTGCCTTATAAGACCACCAGAACTCGTAGTACGGGGTCCTGTCCACCCCTGGGTGGTCAAGAGCTCCTTCCATAACCAGCCACTCTAGCCGAGCTGCTCTCTGGGCCC
The DNA here is from genome assembly GCF_000296735.1 of Chrysochloris asiatica. Lineage (NCBI taxonomy): Eukaryota > Metazoa > Chordata > Mammalia > Afrosoricida > Chrysochloridae > Chrysochloris > Chrysochloris asiatica. The sequence goes on along the minus strand of NW_006408614.1, from coordinate 5,203,396 downwards.
AAAAGAGTTCCTTCTGGCACAGTCACCTTCTGAACCAACAGCAGCAGAAGATGCTTCCGGATCAGGTCCAGTAACCCCTGCAGGAACTCCGGCTGGGGCCAGGCGTCTGACCCTCCAGCCCTTAGGAGCTCCCTGGCTGGCAGCGGGCGCTGAACTGTACCGAGTGCCCTGCCCCCAGTTTTCTGAAAATAGGGAACCAGAGATATCAATTTGTTACAAAGATAATCACAAAGCAAAAACGGACAAGTATGGTGCAGAACATCTGAACGGACAGGAAGTCAAGCAGATGCCAAGGTACGGCAGATTGTTTTCAACGTGGGAGGAGATTAGTAGGCATGTCATTTGGGTGAGGGGAAGGCACCAGACAACTGAACAGACTGCTGCAGGCAGAATAGTGCGGAGGAAGCATAGCAGTATACCCACAAATACAGAGCGGTTTGACAGACGGCATTTATACGTGCGGATTTATCTTTATTACAGATTTTTCCTTAAATGTGGAGGAGCACTGTTGCTGTTAAGTGCTGTTGAGTCGCCACCCTGTACAGGGTTTCCGAGGAGCAGCTGGTGAGATGGAACCACCAACCTTGCGGTTCAAACTGACTTTGCAGTCCAGCGCTTATCCTATAGCGCCACACCAAGACAAAGTTATGAAAGTGCCTTAAACATGACCAAGACTTGGAAGGAGTGAGTCGTTGGGCCTCGGGGCTCAGGGGAACCAGGGTCAGCTGGTATAGTAACATAGTCCATCAGAAATGTCCTGTAGCTTACTTTGTAAGTAGTGACTTGGGTCTAAAGGGATGAAAATCAAAGACACATGGTAACAGTGAGCCCAATGGATCCATGGGCCACAGAAACGTCGTCCATCTCCGTGACCCTGAGACTAGATGGTGCCCCACTCCCACTCCCCACTACTCTGAATGGGATCGCATTAATGACCCTGAAGAGACTGGGAGAAAACAGGGAATGAAACTCAAAAATCACAAAAAAGACCAGGCTTACCGGTCACAGAGACTGGTGGAAGCCTGAGATTAAGGCCCTTACCACCCTTCAGCACTGGAACTGAACTCCACCCTGGGGCCAATCTGCAGTCAAACAACAGATTCGTCTAGAAGGCGTATGGTTAACACTAATGAGGGACACCTTACAGAAACCAACCATTTGAGATCAAAAGGGTAGCATTTACCCAAAGACAGAAGTTCAGAAGGGTTGGGAAAGAAAAGGAATGAAAACAGGAAACACTGGGAGGAAGTGGGTTAAGTGAAATTACATTGTAATTGATGAGATGAAACAAAAGCTGTACACAGGTCAATGTAAAACTAACTGATGATCCGCTTGCTCTGTAAACCTTCCCCCAATTCACAACAAAAAGTTAAGGGGAAAAAAAAGATCCCACACTGACACAGTTGAGGCCCCAGTCTGGACAGGGCCAAAGGGAGCGGTGAAGCACAGACGGATGGAGGGGCATGGAAACACCAGCAGAGCAAGGGGCTGCGGGGCTGCACACCTGTGGGGTGACCCAATCAGCAGTACAGACATCACCTCTGGTGAGGATGGGAGAAACGGACCACTTACACATTGGGGAGGGATGTGACAAGGCACAGCCCGTCTGGAAAAGAGTTTGGCAGGTTCTTAAAAAACAAAGAGGTATCCTGGTGGCATCATGGCTAATGTGCGAGACTAAGAACCGCAAGGTCAGCGGTTTCATAAAAAACTAACACATAACAACTAGACAGGAGGAGGCAATGAAATGAAAAGATAATGGAATTTTCCCACGAACTTTGTGACACTTGTACAGCCCAACAGTGTTCTCTGGGCCCTGATCCCAGAGAAATGGGGCTTTGTTCACACACAATCCTGTACACAATTTGATGGGTAACTGACCCAAACTGGAAATGACCCAGACTGGGTGATGGTTAGACAAACTGTGGCAAATCCATATCATGGACCACAACTCCACAATCATGGTAGTGGGTCTCTGGGAATCCAGATGGGCAGAAAAGGCCTATCCCAAGATTACATACTGTCTGATTCCATCCTTGCAGGGATACAATTACTGAAATCAAGAACAGATGAAGAGTTGTTGTTAAATATCATCAAGTCAGTCCAACCTATAGCGACCCTGTCTACGGTGTCCTAGGAGTGGCTGATGAATTTGAACCACCGACCTTGCCGTTCAAACCGACTTTGCAATCCACTGCATTAACTCACAGGGCTCCAAGGGGATGGGGAAATGGAGAAAAGTGGGCATGGCTGTAAACAAGCAGCAGAAATGATCTCTGTGGTGACGGAATGTTCTGGATCTCTAGTGTATCCAAGTCAATGTCCTGGGTGTGGTTGTGGTTCTGTACTATGGCTCTGTGAGATGTGACCATTGGGGGAAACTGGGTAAAGGGCCTCTCTACATTATTCCGTACAAGTGCACGTGAATTTATCATTAACTCAAAATTAAATTAGATTTTTAAAAACAACTGACAGTATTCTGTAGTGACTAACAAACTGGACTCTGGCAAGCCAAGGAGTAACTGCACTCCTCAAGGAGAGGGGCACGGGCAGTTTCTGCAGCACAAGGTACACGACGTGCGGTCTTCCTTCAGTGACGTCCCGGATCTGTGTGAGGAATGCAAATGCAAAAGCCACTGTCCGATGCCAAGGAAGATGCTATGCCGCCTTCCTGCAGGTCACAAGCATGTGGCGCTTAACCATTGTTCAAGGTGATCTCAGACCGTGGGCCGTGGGCATCTAGGGTCTGAGTGACAGGACGCCAGACCCACAACTGGAGGTCAGAGCCTCACTTCCATCTGGCTGCTGAGAACAACAGCCTGAAGGCACAGAGTCTGTGGCCACAGAGGTCACCTCCCAACCTGGTCCCACTCCCCTCCAAGACGGCTGAGTGGTCCCGTAGGACACAGGTGGACAAACGTGTGCCTCAAGTCCCCCCTCGGCCCCCTCAGCCCGCATCTCTGTCCCTGAGCAGGTTCTCTCCGTCCACCAGGCCTTCCCTGCGGCTGGTTCAGCAGAGAAGGTGGCGACAGCCAGCCAAGCAAGACACAGTGGAGTGCTTATCTGAGGGACCCCAGAATGCACTGCAGACCCCGGACAGTGCACCTGGGCGCCGCCTCCCACATGCCCTCTTCAGACACAGGTATTAACACAACATCCTGTTTCACAAAGTGTATTGTGACGTCAAGCAGTGCACACCTGGCTCATGCTCAGAGACATGCTAGAGTGAGAGCTGCTCTGTGTCAAGTCACCCAAAACAAACGACAAACGGTGTCACGTGCTGGGTCCTCAGGCTGGGGGTCACCTGGCCCAGGTGCTCCAGCCTACACAAGACACAAGACGGAGCGTGGGAGGCGGCGTCTGGGAAATCGGTGGCGCATGTCTGCCAGGACAGCTCGGTGGGAGGATGTGGGGGCCACAGAGCAACAGGCACCTCCTCTGGGGCCATCACCCTGCTGTAAACAACACTGTGATACCAGCAGAGCCCCCGCCAAGAGTGCTCCCAGACCCGCTGCCCAGCGGATGGTCCCTTCTGAACGCTGCTGACCAGGCCCCCTGGCCACTGACACCCAGCTCATCAGAAACCTTGCCCAGCTCCAAGTGCTCTCCTCCTCATCTCCGGCTCCGGGTCTTCCTTTCAGGCAGCCCCTCAGGGGACCACATAGCACACGTTCAAGAGGACCAACAGACAACCAACGATGAATTCAGTAAATTCTAGAGTATACGGAACACTACCCAGTGAACCTGCATTTGCTGATGGGCAACAAATTAAAATGAAGAGAAACAGCTGTAAACATCCATTGAAAATTGGAACATGGAATGTACAAAGCATGAAT
>NW_006408614.1:5193767-5197040 GCF_000296735.1 Chrysochloris asiatica | reverse complement strand
GTCAGAGAAAGAGAGGAAGACCCCCAACGAGATGAATCAGCCAGGTGGCATCATTGATGGCGTCAAGTGTGGCAGCGGTAGTGAGGTTGGCCGAGGATCGGACATTGTTTCGTTCTGCTGTGCATGGGGTCGCTATGAGTCGGTTCTGACTCGATGGCACCTGACAACAACAACAACAACCCAGTGAACGGCAGAAGGAAACTGGAAGGAGGCAGAAGGAAGAGCTACTAAGGAAGGCCTCAGGGGAAAACCCCACATCCATTAGGGGCAGGCGGAGTGAGGAGGAGCCAGAGTGGGCTTTGTCTATAGGGGGATGAATGGAAGGTAGGACATCTCTCTAGAGGCCACTCACTAGTCCCCATCACAAGATGCTAGTGAGGCCAGTGGTGGCGGAAGTGGCGGGAGGCTGGACTCGGGGGACATTCTGAAGGCTCCGTGAACACCCCCACATCAGATGGGGTGAGAGACAAAGAGTCAACAGTGACACCTGGTTGCAACCTTGAGATGGGAAAGGCGCATATGAGGCGGCTTTGAAGCGAGGGAAAACGATGAGGTGCGCTGTCTACGCTGCCTCGGGCCAAGGTGCCTCAGCCCTCACCCAGGAGGTCTCACTGTGCTGTCAGCCTGCGACATTCAAAATGGCAAAGGCACTGTGGAGAAATGAGGGCACTCCTGCATCACTACCGCAGCCATGAGACGCTGACAACAGGGGGCGCTGCAGAGTCAACTCTGGACTACGAGCCACAGGATAGCAGTTCAAATCTACCAGCTGCTCCTCAGAAACACTATACCGGGTCGCTATGAGTCAGAACTAACTTGATGGCACTGAACAACACCACCACCCTGAAGGTAAGCTCCTCCTTCCCCTGGCAACTCTACCTTTAGGAAGATAGATGGTCTTGCCCCTGCAGCACTCTTCAAGATGGTGAAACTCTGGAAAAAACTAAGGCAATGGTGGGACATTCCCTACCCACACCAGAAAAGTCACAGCAGAGAGCTGCGGTCCTCAACTCTGGCTGCCCCTGGGGAAAGTTCTCAAGCTCATGCCGCATCACACCCTCCACCCCCCAAAATTCGGATTTAATTTCAGAAATCAGTCCTGTTAAACTTTCCACTACTGCATCAGAAGTATCCACCATAATAGTATTTACGTACAATTTTACAGTCTTCTAAACAACACTACTTGTTGCCTGTATCTACATAGATGAGTTGAGAAGGTGCCAGAACATGCAAATCCATGATAAATGTCAAACTCTGAATGGTGGGGTTCTGGGGGCAGGAGGCAGGAGGCCAGAGGGAGAGGACAGGTAAGGGCCTGCTCAGAGCTTCGATTAGATCCACAGTATGTGCTTCTATAGCTGGGAAGTGCACCCAGGTATTCACTCTGCTACTGGGTGAATGTCTGTAACAGCCCAGCCATTTTTAAATAGAGCTAAACTACCCAAGTTGGGGCTAGAGACCAGAGAGCCTGGCATTTGTAGCTCTCAGCCTTATTGGCTTTCAGGCATGGATCAGCCTAATAGCCTGATCCTGTTGGCTCACCGGGGGATTTCTCATGAGCCTCAGTGCCGGGTAGCCTTTCAGAAACCCCCAGCGCACTGCTCGCCTCCCGTGTCTCTTCACCCACCGGGACCTAACTCTGAGTTCCTGCCTCCCACATTTCTCATCCTAGAGTAGATTCCTGATCCCTAAGTAGCTCTGTGGAGTCCTAACGTGATGCTGTAGGATAAGCACTGGACTGCTAACTGCAAGATCAGCAGTTCAAACCCACCAGCTTCTCCCTGAAACCCTAAACAGAGTCTCCATGAGTCAGAACCAACTCAACAGCACTTCACAAGTAGATGGATGAGTGCGTGAAAACAAAGCTGATGCTACGTAACACTCTCCTGAGTCATGAAGGGGGTGGTACCCGCTGAGCCCCTCAGATGGAAGCTTTGAAGGACCACCACAAACACCTCCTCTGCCAACATACAGTCCCTCCATGAGTCATTAGAACGCAAGCACTGGAAATAAACATCAAACCCAAAGTACTTGTGGGCTGGGGATCCTTGACACCTACAGAGAACCATTTCCTGCGCTCAAAAGTCAGCCCAGCTGGTGACCTGTTAACAATGGGCATGGTCAGTGGCAGAGATGGCCCACGCAGCCCAGCGGTGAGGAACAAACTCAAGTAAGAGACCATCTGGTCTCTCTGAGCCTCGGTTCTTAGTCTAGGAACTCGAGGCCACTCAAAGATGAAGTGGGATCATCCAAGGGTGGGTTTGGCCAGGATTACTTCTAGCAGTAGTAAGTATCACTAGCTTGGGTCCAGACAGCGGTCACTGGTCCGCAGGAACCCTGTGAGTCTCCAGTCCCCTGGGGTGGCATACAGAACAGCTAGCATAGTCCAGGGCATAGAGACATACATGGAAGCAGGTGACTGGCGCATCAGCTGTTCCTGCAACAAGTGTAGAACATTACCAGCAAAGCCAGGTGCCAGGCTCGATGGGCTCTGCATAGTGACACCCAAAACACTAAGCTTTACGAAGTCCTAATCCCCACACCTGTGAACAGGACCTGTTTGGAAACTGGAGCTTTCAAGATGCCATTCCTGAAGTTAACATGAGCTCATCTGGGAGCAAGGTGGGTCCCCATGCCATCTTATACACGAGAAGAAGAACCCAACACAGAGAGAGAGGAAGGTGTGGAGAGACACAGAAGAAAGACCGCCTCCATCTCTTCAGACTGCTTAGGGATTTAGGGGAACTGTCATCTCTTGTGACAAAGCTCAGACAACAGCATTGACCACAGAGAAGTGCAGCCCACTTGGAAGCGGTAGGGTTCCATTACAGCCCAGTGAGGAGCAGAAATGCCCGCCTTGCACTTCTTAGAAAGACAAGACAAAACCAAGTCTTCTCCAGAGTCTTACAATAATCTACACTGGCTCCCACAACTTCATCTCATAGCCTCTCAGGTTCACTCATGACCCCATATCCTCCCATGTTCACTCATGACCCCACATCTTCCCATGTTCACTCATGACCCCCTACACCCTCCAATGTTCACTCATGACCCCACATCCTCCCATGTTCACTCATGACCCCCCACAACCTCCCATGTTCGCTCATGACCCTACATCCTCCCATGTTCACTCATGACCCCCCACCCTTCCTCCAATGTTTACTCATGACCCCACATCCTCCCATGTTCACTCATGACCCCACATCCTCCCATGTTTGCTCATGACCCCACATCCTCCCTTGTTCGCTCATGACCCCACATCCTCCCATGTTC
>NW_006408614.1:5192605-5193081 GCF_000296735.1 Chrysochloris asiatica | reverse complement strand
CTCATGACCCCACACTTTCCCATGTTCACTCATGACCCCCCACCCTCCCTCCAATGTTTACTCATGACCCCACATCCTCCCATGTTCGCTCATGACCCCATAGCCTCCCATGTTTGCTCATGACCCCACATCCTCCCTTGTTCGCTCATGACCTCACATCCTCCCATGTTCACATGACCCCACACTTTCCCATGTTCGCTCATGACTCCACATCCTCCCTTGTTCGCTCATGACCCCACATCCTCCCATGTTCGCTCATGACCCCACATCCTCCCATGTTCGCTCATGACCCCACATCCTCCCATGTTCGCTCATGACCCCACATCCTCCCATGTTCACTCATGACCCCACATCCTCCCTTGTTCGCTCATGACCCCATAGCCTCCCATGTTTGCTCATGACCCCACATCCTCCCTTGTTCGCTCATGACCCCACATCCTCCCATGTTCACTCATGACCCCACACTTTCCCATGTT
>NW_006408614.1:5186645-5192505 GCF_000296735.1 Chrysochloris asiatica | reverse complement strand
CCTCCCATGTTTGCTCATGACCCCACATCCTCCCTTGTTCGCTCATGACCCCACATCCTCCCATGTTCACTCATGACCCCACACTTTCCCATGTTCGCTCATGACCCCATAGCCTCCCATGTTTGCTCATGACCCCACATCCTCCCTTGTTCACTCATGACCCCACACTTTCCCATGTTCACTCATGACCCCCACCCTCCCTCCAATGTTTACTCATGACCCCACATCCTCCCATGTTCACTCATGACCCCACATCCTCCCATGTTCGCTCATGACCCCATAGCCTCCCATGTTTGCTCATGACCCCACATCCTCCCTTGTTCACTCATGACCCCACATCCTCCCATGTTCACATGACCCCACACTTTCCCATGTTCGCTCATGACTCCACATCCTCCCTTGTTCGCTCATGACCCCACATCCTCCCTTGTTCACTCATGACCCCACATCCTCCCATGTTCACTCATGACCCCACACTTCCCCATGTTCGCGCATGACCCCAGAGCCTCCCATGTTTGCTCATGACCCCACATCCTCCCTTGTTCACTCATGACCCCACACTTTCCCAGGCTCACTCATGACCCCACATCCTCTCATGTTCACTCATGACCCCACACCCTGCCATGTTCACTCATGACCCCACACCCTCCCATGTTCACTCATGACCCCACATCCTCCCTTGTTCGCTCATGACCCCACACCCTCCCATGTTTGCTCATGACCCCACATCCTCCCTTATTCACTCGTGACCCCACACTCTCCCATGTTCACTCATGACCCCCCTTTCCCATGCTCGCTCATGATCCCACATCCTCCCATGTTCACTCATGACCCCCCACTTTCCCATGTTCGCTCATGACCCCACAGCCTCCCATGTTCACTTATGACCCCACACTTTCCCATGTTCGCTCATGACCCCATAGCCTCCCATGTTCACTCAGGCCTACTCAGCCTCTCAAGTGGCGCACACCAGCACCTGAAGCTCTTACCTGCTGCTTTCTCCTCTTTTAGCACCTGTATCACCTGTTCAAACTGCATCAGAAGAAGGTAGCCCAACAAAAGCTTTAAAGTCAGTGGACAGCCAGCCACCTGTGGACACCCAAGACAGGCCAGAGAAGCTGAGATCAAACTGGCCTCACAATGTAGCCACTGACCAAAAGAGTGCCCAGGGACAGAGGCGGCCGAGCTGGGAACTTGGGACTAGTCAGCTAAATATAGCTCGAGGTCTGCGAAGCTGCGAAGGTGGCCAGAGCAAGCATCTGGCCTCCACAATCTGTCACTTCCTCTTACTCACATCCTGGAGTTTGGATGCCGCCAGGACGCTGGGCTCCCTGCTCACATTTCCCCATCTCAAGCCCCCTGAGACACACACGATTCAGACTGGATGTGCATAGCAGCTGACTTCCTCACGGGGCGCCGGGAGTCCCAAAAATAGACCCACCACGCAAATACACTCCCAAGAACGCAAGTCCACACCCCACACTGTACTAATGCGCAAACATCCCCCAGCTACCCGAATGCTGTTTCCTGAAAAGGGGGTCATCCTGTGAGCTGCACCTCACTCTTGTCCCAGGGCAGTCCTGGGACCCAGCCCCACAGGTGATAGACCTGCCCAGGGTCCAACACAGCTAACTCCAGTGGGCCCAGTCAGTGTAGAAGTTCAAACTACACTTCACTGATTACCACAGAAGACTTTTAAGAAGAAACAAAAGGAAAATGACTGAAAAATCGATTTGAGTTCGAGTGAAACAACAGAAATATTATTTGACACGGCTTCGTTAACCTTTGACATGTGTTTGTGTGGGGGACACTGTTCAAGACTGCCTTGAGCAGGAGGAAGGGAATGTGCCCAAAAAAGGGCACCCTGCATTCAGAAATGGTACCCACGGGGGGGCAGGACACTGTAGAAACAGACCAAGCCTAGCATGTCTCTAGTAACAGAATCCTAAAAAGAGCCTGCATCTCCAAGTGGAGACACAGCAGACACACGAATCACAGAATGCCCCGCCACCAGAACCCCAGGCTTTCCACATGAGAGTACACGTATATGAACACAGAAAGACACTGCTCAGAGGACAAATATAAAAAGGCTGGTTACAAATGAGTACGTACAGATGACTGACGTCACTTTCTGTGAAACTAATGCGTATTTGCTGATATTCAGAGAAATTCAGTTTATGAAACCATTTGACTCCAGCCAGTTTTCTCAGTCTTGGCACAATGACGTTTTTGGAACAAACAACTCTTTGATGGGTGGCTTCCATGGCTCTGTGGGGAATTTATGAGCAGCAGCTCTGGCCTCTATCCACACAAACACATACCACCCCTGGCGTTAACGTAAAATGTGTCAACTTTGACAAATGCCTCAAACCTCACTTCCCTCCCTCTGTTCCCACCCTGCGGACCTCAAGTCTCTACAAAGACTTGGTATTGCCTCCCAGATATCAGCAATTAGAGTTTGCAGTAGTCTGGAGGGGCTCTGGTCATCTATGCTTTATTATTTATTACAAACATGTTCTTAGTATAAAAAGAGAGAGAGAGAATAAAAAAGCATTTAGCACTGGAAAAATAATGCAATAGTTCAACTGCTGCAAAAACGTCACATTCGGGGGGGAAGCATAAGAACACCCAAACTTGCAGATTGTACCCATTTGATCTAGCCTCAATAGCTTGATAATCAGAACTCAACTAGAGGAAAAACTGTTACAATATCAGGTCTGCCATTTTGGGCTGTACCTTCCGGGTTCTTCCCTCTCCCCTCCCTTCAACTCCATTTTGTCTGTTTCCCCACCCTAAGCTACAAGGTGCGTAGTTTAAAGGACAACATGGCTTTTGATAGGCCAGAGCTAAACCACCCCAGCAATGACCACTCCCTTCCTGGTGAACCTATATAAGACCACTCCCTTCCCGTTGACTCTCTCTCTTCTCTTCTGCCTCCTGCCTTCTCTCTCCAGCAGAGGTCACCTTCCTCTTCTTCACTCTGAATAAAAGTCTCTAGATGGGCCATCTGGTGTGAGGTATGATTGATGAGCAGCACCGGGTTGTTTTTTCCTTTTCATTGGTGTCAGAAGTGGGATCGGTGAGGCCCCCGATTTAACAGGACCCCAATTCTCCTGGCGCCCTAACCCGCTCATTTCAACATGCCCTCCCAGCACCCACGATCATCTTCCCTGATGCCTTCTTAGCACCCATCACCGGCAGGAGTTAATTCTTCAGCCCTCTGGCTCGGGTAAGTCCCCTCTTGTGGATGCCCTGGGTGTGGAGATTTGGACTCTGGTAACCAGGACATAAGATTCTGTCTGGGACACAGACTGGGAGCCAGGTTCTGTGTCTCCCATAGTGTGTTCGGAACTCACGGGAACAAGTCTGGGACTTGTCCATTCCGCCCCCCGCCCGCTGGAGGGACGCCTCAGAGGGTGGTGCAGCCTCTGTTTACAGACCCCCTCCTTGTGGCAGGGATGCCTCCACTGAGAGCCTGGGTCCCCATACCTCAGACCGGGTCTGAGGTACGAGCACTGTCTGAACCTCAAGAGACATCTTGGGTTCCAAGCACTGTTCGCTGTCTTATTCCTGGTTGCTGTGGGTTCCGGGTCCTCCATATCGGCAGACTCCCCCTTAGGGTGTTTGCTCCGAAACCTTGAGGGCTTAGACCTTGAACCTAAGCATCTTATAAGTCTATCTACTCAAATTTGGCCTCAATACAAATTAAGACAACCAAAATACCTGGCTACCTAACGGCTTGTTCGAATCAGGTCTAATCCAAGACCTATTTAACTTTTGTGAGTGCCAGGGAAAATGGTCAGAGATCCCGTATATCCAGGGCTTTTCCTACCTTCGACCTTCTCTTTGTTCCATTGCTTGTCCTCTCGACGCCATCAGCCAATTTGACCCGGCTGATGAGCCCCCTCCCTATCAAAGAGCCCCAAGTGCACTTCCACCCCCCACTTTGGTCCCTCTCTCACCTTCTCCAGGTCCCCAGGAACTCCCCTTACCATCCTCTTCTTCTTCTCCCACTGCTTTCCCCCAGTATGCGCCTTGTACTCATTCCAAATCTCGAAAGTTAAACGGACCCTGAGTTTTCTCAGTCCAATCATATAATAGCACCCTTGCGCACCCTTGCGGGAAGTGGCTGGAGCAGAAGGAATTGTCCGAGTCCATACCCTTTTTCCAATGGCAGAGTTAGCTTTAATTCAATCCAGACTTGGGTCTTTTACCTCAAATTCTGCAACTTTTATTAAGCAGTTTCAATTTCTAACGCAGTCTTACCAAGTAACTTATCATGATATTTTTGTTGTTTTAACTAACGCTTTAACCCCTGAGGAGGGTAAGAGAGTGCTGGAACAGGCCCATGCTCATGCAGACCAGGAACACCTCACCAATAACAATCACCCAGCAGGAGTGGAAGCCGTCCCTGACAGGGATCCCAGGTGGAATTATAACACCCAGAAAGGTATTGTCAACTGAGATAGGTATATTAATTGTATACTTCATGGGCTGCTCAAGGCAGCCATGAAAGCAGTTAATTATGACAAACTTAGTGAAATTATCCAAGACAAGAATGAAAATCCTTCCGCGTTTCTCCAGAGGCTCACTGATGGCCTGCAGCAATATACTAATCTCGATCCAGACTCTGCCAATGGCCAAAGGTTAATTATGGTGCATTTTTTCTGTCAAAGCTACCCCGACATCAAAATAAAACTTAAGAGACTAGAAAGTGGTCCCCTAACCCCTCAAGCAGAGGCTCTCACTGTTGCATTTAAAGCCTACAATGGCTGAGATGACACAAGGGCTGTAAAAAAGTACCAGTTATTAGCTCAGGCCATCAACCCCACCATGCCACCACTTGTAAGTGGAAAATCCGCAAAGCCTCAGGGACCCTGCTTCCGGTGCAACCAGGGTGGACATTGGGCCAAAGAATGCCCAAATCCCAAACCTCCCACCAGGACCTACCCCAAATGCAAGCAGAAGGGACACTGGGGTTTCAACTGCCCCTTGGCGTCTACCCGCCATCTGGTCGCCGGTCCCCCGTTCCCTCAAGCAACCTTATTGGTCTAGTGGCAGAAGACCTATGAGGAGGCCCTGGCCTGTCCAGCCCAACGCGGATCACTGCCCAGGAGCCCAGGGTAACTTTCACCGTGGCAGGTAGGATGATCGCCTTTTTACTCGATACTGGTGCTAGTTTTTCTGCGTTGCAGGAATTCTGGGGACCCACCTCCCTGTGCGGGACCTCTATGTTGGGGTAGAAGGTCAAAGATGATGCCCTCAGCAAACTCCCCTCCTTTTATGCAAAACTGGCAATTTTGAATTTTTACATTCCTTTTTAGTCCTTCCCTCTTGCCACATATCTTTATTAGGGCGCGACATCTTATCTAAGCTTGGCACCTCCCTCAAGTTTGACTTTCAGGGCCTCTCCAGCACTCCAACATCTTCCTTTTGCCTCTTATTTTCACAGGCTATTGAACCTCAAGCTCCTCCTTCCCAGCGGCCCATCAGTCCCGACCTTGTGAATCCTAAAGTTTGGGACATCCATTCACCTTCAATAGCCAAAAGTCCTCCAGTCAAAATCCTCCTCAAGAACCTCACCCACTTCCCAGCCCAAGTACAATACCCTCTCCCATAGTCTAATCTTTTAGGGATTACAGCCAATTGTTAAAGAATTACTTAAAAAAGGATTTCTAAAACCAACTAATTCCCCTACAATACCCCCATCCTGGCAGTCAAAAAACCCAATGGGGCCTACCGCCTAGTTCAAGACCTTCGGCTTATCGACTTTCGTTATTGAAAGATTCACTGGGCAAATTATTGAATGATGCAGAATGCATCAAGAAAAGATGGAAGGAATACACAGAGTCATTGTACC
>NW_006408614.1:5175300-5185210 GCF_000296735.1 Chrysochloris asiatica | reverse complement strand
ATTGATGGACTCAGGTGTGGCAGCGGTGGTGAGGTTGGCCCAGGATCGAACATTGTTTCGTTCTGCTGTGCATGGGGTCGCTATGAGTCGGTTCCGACTCAATGGCACCTGACAACAACAACAACAACAACAAGTCCCAATTCATCCAGTAGTCCCCAATCTTTACACTCTCTGTCTTCCATTCCCTCTAGAACCACACATTTCTCAGTCCTTGATTTAAAAGATGCTTTTTTTTTCTATTCCCTTGCACCCAGATTCCCAAAACATTTTTGCTTTCACTTGGACTAATCCCACATCCAAGGTGTCCACCCAGATAACCTGGACAGTCTTGCCACAAGGTTTCCAGGATAGTTCTCCTCTCTTCAGACAAATCCTAGCCCAAGACCTGTCCCTTCTTCACTTACGGACCTCCCACTGTATTCAGTATGGAGATGAGCTCCTACTTTGCACCCCATCACTAGCAGAGGTCCAGCAAGATATGTATGCCCTTCTTAATTATATTGCAGAAAGAGGCTATCGAGTTTCACCCACAAAAGTCCAGCTTTTTAAACAGCAGTTTACATATTCAGGGGTGTCTTTGTCTCCGGGTTTCAAATCCATCACCGTTGACGGAAAACAAATGCTTCGAGACATCCCAATGCCTGTTAATAAACAAGGACTTCTCTCCTTTTTAGGCCTAGCAGGATATCTCTGGGCCTGGATCCCAAATTATTCCCTTTTAGCAGCACCCCTTTATGACACCTCAAAAAGGCAATCCCCATGAACCTCTAGACCCTTCTATTGCTACCCCATTTTTACAGCTGAAGTCCCAACTGCTAGAAGCCCCAGCCCTGCATTTACCTGATCTCACCCGTCCCTTTTATCTTTATGTGTCTGAAAATAAAGGGTTTGCACTAGGAGTTTTAGGCCACCAATTAGGCCCTACGTTTGCTCCAGTAGCTTACTGGATCCTACCGTCCAAGGATGGGCATCTTGCTTGAGGAGCTTGGCTGCAACCTCCCTTTTAATCCAAGAATCAAAAATATTAACTTTTGGAGCCCCAACTACTGTCTTATCCCATCATGCTATTGCTGATTTGTTAAATTATAAAAACCTACAGGATTTACCCCTTTGCAGGATTCTGTCGCTTCAAACCTCACTCCTCCATGATCCCTCACTAACCTTCCAGTTGTGCCCAGTCCTTAATCCTTCCACCCTACTCCCTGTGCCAGACCAGGAACCCATTCACTCCCTTAGTGCCTCAGGAAATCAAGGAGCAGAAACTCAGAAGCCGAGCTTGACCCGGGACTAACTTACGTACCTTCACAAAAATTTTCCAGCCCAACTCTAGAACATTATTCACCTTTTTAGAACCATTAGTCACTCTCTCCCTGTCTGACAGGCAATTTTTACAACATCTTTCCTCCACCTGCAAAATTTGCCAAAAGACAAATCCATCTTCTAAACCCACCCCTTTCCCTACACACCAAGCCAGGGGTCTGCTCCCCGGCCTGGACTGGCAAACAGACTTCACCCACATGCCCAAAGTTAAAAGGTACAAATATCTTTTACTTCTAGTTGACACCTTTTCTGGGTGGGTTGAAGCTTTTCCTACCACAAACAAGCAAACCTCCACAGTCTCTGCTTTCCTTTTCAAGGAAATTATTCCCCGTTTTGGACTCCCTACTTCTCTCCAGTCGGACAATGGCCCCAAATTCACTTCCCACATAACTCAAGGACTGGCTAAAATATTGGGAATTTCCTGGCACCTCCTCCACATCCACTTTCATCCTCAATCATCAGGGAAGGTGGCGCGAACCAACAGGTCAATCAAAGCTGCACTTACTAAGTTAACCCTAGAACCTCATGCTGACTGGGTCTCGCTTCTCCCCTTAGCCTTGTTGCGCTTCAGATCTTTGCCTAAAGCACCTCTCCAAATTTCTCCTTTTGAACTAACGTATGGACACCCTTTCCTACCTCCGGGACTAAAACCTGAAGCTTCTGCCCTTCCACCATCTCTTTTAGTAAACTGTTTAAATTACTTAAGAACTTTATTATGGCAATGCTCGGACTCACTTTTACCCTCACCTTTTCCTGCATTACCTTGCTCCTACCAATCAGGAGACATGGTCCTAATTGCCCCTCCGAGCCTACCAAAAGAATCCTTGAAACCCAAGTGGATTGGTTCACATAAAGTAATTTTAACCACCCCTACAGAGCAGTTAAGTTAGAGGGTCTCTTGAGCTGGTTCCACATCTCAAGGGTTAATCCCTTCCACGGCCCTGCTGGAGGACTCGAACCATCACCCCCTCCTAACTATAACGCTCAGCATGGCTTCAGAAAAAGAGGACAATCCAAGTAGCAATCCTACCCCTGGTAGCAGCGCTAGCTATTGGGGCAGGCAAGCATGGAGGTTTTACTAGTTGGTTCCATAATCCTCTATTAAATTCCCTGCTTCCCTTTCTAATTCCATTATTGGTTACCCTCACTTGACTGGCACTTGCCCCTTGTATTCTTTGTTTTGTTCAATTGCAGGTTAGCCACATACCCAAATTTCCCAGCAAGCTGCTACCCAGATGTTGTTACAAGCTGAAGACCTAAGACTGCAGAACCACCCTCAGTCCAGCTGCTTACCTGGTTACAACACCACCAACAATAACAAAACCGTTGCCGACAATGGTCCAAGCCCAAAGAAAGACAACCTCACCACCCCAATGCCAGCAGGAAGTAGCTACGCAAAAATGACCGTCGTCCCTTCTCCCGTGGGCATGGATCATAGAGACGGCCATTCATTTTTCTTGTTTAACCAAAGAGGGGGAAATGTTACAATATCAGGTCTGCCACTTTAGGCTGTACCTTCCGGGTTCTTCCCTCTCCCCTCCTTTCAACTCCATTTTGTCTGTTTCCCCGCCCTAAGCTACAAGGCGTGTAGTTTAAAGGGCAACATGGCTTTTGATAGGCCAAAACTAAATCATCCCAGCAATGACCACTCCCTTCCTGGTGAACCTATATAAAACCACTCCCTTCCCGTTCTCTCTCTCTCTTCTCTTCTGCCTCCTGCCTTCTCTCTCCAGCTAATGAGCTTGAACTGCCAACCTTGCAGTTCAAACGGCTTTGCAGTCTGGCGTATTAACCCACAGCATCACACCAGACCTCCATTCATGGAGGTAGTAACTCTAAATACCAACAGAGAGTGAAGTCTTCACATCAAGTATCAATGCTTGTACCCTCTGTACATAGGGTAGATAGGGATGGGCAACTTAGACACTGGCTACCTAAAATGGGGCAATAAAGGCACAAAGTGACTGGCTTACAAGGTTTCAAGAGGGAGTTTAGTTTAAGTGTGTGTGAGAAGAAAGACTCCCCACTGAATAGTTTTCATCTTGTCTAGATGGGTCTGGTTAAAAGAGATGGGGTTAAGATTTTTATGATTCAATAGTGAATAATTGTTATCATGACTAACTACGACTGTCACAATTGTAAAGGTAGAAGTTTTATGTAAAAAAACAAGGGAGTAGTTAATCTTACAGTCCAGAAACACAGGACCCTAGGGCCATCAAAGAAGAAGAGCACAAGTGGAATGTGGGACCTTATCCAGAGAAGCAGCGACACACGAGATGGAGGCAGAGACGGGGACATGGAGAGAGGGAGCAGCTGAGGACTCTAGATTCATGCGAAGAGAGGGACTAAGAGCTGGTGGCCAGGAGCAAACTTGCAGAAGGTGCCCTTTGGAGATGTAAATTATTATATATGTCTGAGTGGAGTTTTTTTTGTTTGTTTGTTTGTTTGTTTTTTTAAAAAGCTAAAGTAGATAGAAATACTGTTAACTGATGGTACATAGAGGGGATTATGATCAATGTAATGAAACCAGGTGTATGATTTGTTGAATGTAAAACTGATGATATGCCCTGTAAACTTTCACTCAATTCACAATAAAAACTTTAAAAAAAAATGCAGAACAAGAAAAAACCAAACATAAATAACCTCACATTCACCAAACAGGCACAATAATAGTCATAGCTGTCCTGGGCCAAAGTGAACAGGGTCAGATCATACCAAACCTATGCAACTTTGTACCAAGCAGTAGCAAACACAAGAGTCACGCTCTTAAAAGTACTAGGAGACTTCAAACAAAATACATTAAGAAATACAAAGAACTTTACCTTTTTCAAACAAAAACAAGCTTCCTTTTTACTAAAGTGGAGGAGCTTGATGGGTGGGGAGTTGCTATTGCCAAGGGAGGGAGGAAGGGGCAAGCCCGGAGCTCCTGCCATTGAGTCAATCAGTGCAACAGGAGCGGACAGGGCAGCCAGCGTAGGTCTGAACATTGCCGAGCGCAGACCGCCTCATTTTTCTCCCAGGGAGCAGCTGGTGGCTTTGAACTACTAACTTCACAGTTAGCAGCCCAATGTTTAACCCACAGCACCATCAGAGCGCTTCAACTCACGATTCTCAGCCGCAGACGAGGGGAGGGAGGGAGGGATGTCGGAGTGTGCAGCAGGGGTGGCAAGCTGGCCCACCTGGAGCACTTTTTGCTAGAGAACCACCCGCAGAAACGACAAGGCTGCTGCAGAGAGGAATCCTGAGCTAGGCATTAGGGAGCCCTGAGCCCTGGGGATTCCCAAGTAGAACACCACCATAGTAAGGAACGTGGGAACGGAAGGAAGCAGAATGCAAAGGCAGCTGCCAAGCTGTCATCATCTAACCACTTACTTCTCCCGTGAAACACACCCAAGCGAGGAGTCCTGGTGGCACAGCTGTAAAGCACTCGGCTGCTAATCGAAAGGTCAGCTGTTCAGATCCACGGTTGCTCCACAGGGGAGGAAAGAGGTGGCCACTGTCTTGTTTCCATAAAGAGTTGTTGTTGTTGTTAGGTGCCATTGAGTCGGTATGGAGACATAGTGTGCCTAGGCACAACAGAATAAAACACTGCCCAGTCCTGGGCCAACCTCACAATCCCTGCTACATTGAGCCCACTATACCAATCCATCTTATGGGGGGTCTTCCTCTTCTTCTCTCATCCTCCACTTCCCCAAAAACGACATTCATCTTCCGGGACTCTATCTGACAATATTCCGGTGCTCTTCATCATGTTTCAGTACTTAATGACCTAGTGCTGACAGTGTACCACTGCTAGTCCTAAGGTTTTCGGAAGTAGTTCATCTCTCCTTCCTAGTCTGTCTTCATGTGGAAACTCATCTGAAACCTGTCCACGGCTGACCCTGCTGGTTTAAAATACCGGTGGCATCGCTTCCAGATTCATAGCAACCACAAGCCATCACAGTACAACACACTGTCAGACAAGTGGTGGCCCATGAAGAGTCCAGGCTCGGATAAACCCTGTGAGGCAGTCCCAGCCTGCCCTGGTGTTGGCTGCCATCATCGAGTAGACTCATAGCAAGCCCAGGTACAAAAGAACGAAAGTGCTTTACATAGTCACTGTGTGTCAGAATCAACAACAGCACTGGGGTTTGCTTGATTTTTTTTCCTGCCCTTTAGGGAAGGCACCCTGGTGGCGCTGTGGGCTAAGCACTGGGCTGCCAATCGCAAGGTGGGTGGTTTAAATCCATCAAGGAGAAAGATGAGGCTGTCTGCTCCCGGAAAGACGGACAGTCTGGGGGGGTATCAGGACAGTCCTACCTACTCTGTCCTAGTTGGTAACAATGAGTTGGAATTGACACCATGGCGTAGGTACCCAGGGTGACATTACAGCTCAGGTTATCTAGAAAAGACAAGACAGGAAAAGCTCCCAAGTGACCGCTGAGCATCGCTGAAGGTCATGCTGAAGGCTAAGCAATAATACGCATCGTGTACTGTGGCCGAAGAGATGCGACCAGGACCCACCCTCAACAGACACATGCCCACAACCTGTCTGTCTGCCTGTCCAACGCTGCCACCGGATATGTCACGGCACAGCTACACGGCAGCATGCCATGTAGGCAGAGAGCAGACAAACGGACACACAAGACAAGCGGAGAGCGAGGCCATCAGAGACATCACGAGGGCAAGCTCAGTCCACTGCCGCGTTACAACCCACCAACCGACTGCTACAGTGTCCCCAAAATGTGCTGCCAATCCTAACCTGGATGCCTGGGGTGGTGCTGTACATAGATGAGAGCCTTGGAAATGCCCTGGGCCTACAGGAATCCACTGAAGGGCAGGGACTTTGGTTTTGTCTTTCGGAAGCCTGTGGTTCTAATTACATTTGGGAATAAGCTATCTTATGTTAGTAAGCCAGAATACAATGTAGGGGAATCTCTGAGATATAAAAGAGTAAACAAAAGAACAGGAGAGTGGGGGGAAGACACATGACAAGACACGCGGACATCTCCAAGGAACCTGAACGTAGCATCTGAAGAGACAAGGATACCGACCACAAGAAAGCCAGCCTTCCTTCTGAGCCGGCACTCACAACGGAATCTGGACTTCTAACCTCCCAAACTGAGAGCCTCTAACAGATGTCGATTCCTTAAAGTCACCCATTTATGGGATTTCTGGTGCTGCTGCTGTATGCACTGAGTTAGTTCTGACTCAGTGACCCTGTTTAGGGTTTCTGAGTGCAGTTGGTGGGCTTGAACTGCTGACCCTATGGCTTATCCTACAGTGTGAAATGACTAAGTCTCAGACAAACAAAAAGACTGGACGGATGGACACACACAAGCCTACAGACAGGAGGCCACCATCTCAAGTCATGGGGTTAAGGGATTATTGTTTTATTCCTCTTTCTGATTTCCTGGGTTTTGTTTTTGTTTTAATATGCTATCTATACTTTCTTTCCTATAAAATCACAGTCTACCCCAATTAGTATTAGCTGTCTACATAACAAACATTTCCCCCTCTGCCTTACCAAAGATGGTTAAGTGGTTAAGGCACTCAGCCGGTAACCAAACGGTGCTCGGTCAGACCCTACCAGACGCTCCATGGCAAGACAGAAGTGGCAGTCTGTTCCGTAAAGATTTACAGCCTTGGAAACCCCATGAGGCAGTGCCCCCGTCCCATAGGGTTGCTACAAGTCGGCATCACCTGGACGGCAGTGAGTTTGGTTGTTTGGTTTATTCTGGGTGGCCACCCCTAACGCTGGAGACCACAAAGGAGACACCTGAGCTGACCCCACGGAGGAGCTCCATGACCCGCTGCATCCACCAGGGGGACCAGAGCACGCAGTCACGTGCTCCGACAGCAGGACTGAAAGGTGCATTTTTATGAGAGAGGAAAAATAAACTACCAAAGGATTTTCTTTATGTAGCGAAATAAACTACTAATGATGGCCAGAAAGGGGCTTTTTTAATGAGAAAAATAAACTATTAAAGGAACCCTGGCATACAATGGGTTAAGTGTTGGACTGCTAACCACAAGGGTGGCCCACCAGGCACCCCTCTGGAGAAAGGTGGGGCACGGCAGTCTGCTTGTATCTCAGAGACGCAAAGGAGCGCTCTTACAGGCCACTATGAGTCGATGGCAGAGGATAACCACCTGGCTTAAGTCACTGCCACCTGGGTTTTCTGTTAAGCATCCCAAACCTTATCTGAGACACACCTTCATCTTGTCACAGAGAAAATAACCCAGCTGCAGAAACTAAGTAGTCCCCTTTACCCCCCAGAAGCGGAGCAGACACAACTTGATTTAATTAATTAGAGAAAGGACAGGAAGTTAAGTACTGAGAGAGTCTGGCCTCACACACTAACAAGAAGGCTGGTGCTACAACGCTGTCAGACCAGCCCCGAGGATAAAAGTAGGCAGAGCACGGCCCGCCACCTGTGTTTGTCAATAAAGTTTTATTGGAACATAGTCAGGCTGACTCCTTTGTGTACTTGTCTAGGACTACAACTTGTAGATACACTACAACAGCAGGGTTGGGCAGTTGTGACAGAGACCCATGACCCACAAAGCCTTTACAGAAAAAGTGGCTACCTAACCTCCTGGTGTGGCACTGCAGGGTAAGTGCTAGACTGCTAATCGCAAGGTCAGCGGTTCAAAACCACCAGCTGCTCCTTGGAAACCCTACATAGGGTCGCTATGCATCTGAACCAACTCCACAGCACTTAACAACAACAGCAACATTCAATATATGCTACTGGTCATACGAGGGGGCTTCAAAAAGTTTGTGGGAAAATGGAATGAAGATAATGAATGTTAACCATTACCTTTTTCAAGCACTCTTGGTCTATAACTTAAGATAGGTCAAAAGAACCACCGATTTAAAGGTGTTAGTTACAATTTACAGCATCAAAGAAGGAATTCACAACTCCCATCACAACCTTATTTTTTTGGGTCTGTGGTCCAGCTTGTTCTCAGATGGACCCTGGAGAGCCTGGCACACAGTAGGTGCTCAATAAGTCCTCACTGAGTTGAACACAAGGAGTCCTGGCGGCACAGTGGGTTAAACATTGGACTGCTAACCACAAAGTCGGTGGTTCAAGCTCACCAGCCACACTCCATGGGAGAAAGTGAGGCTGTCTGCTCCCATAAAGATTTACAGCCTCAGAAACCCTAGGGAGCCGTTCTCCTCTGTCCTGAAGGGTTGGGCGCTCTAAGTCGGAAGTGACACCATGGCAGTCACTCTAAGTCGGAAGTGACGCCATGGCAGTGGGTGGGGTTTGGTTTCTGAGTTGAACACTTTCTATCAATCAACACAAGGGTCACAATTATCTCAAAACCATGTGTATGCACAATCACACTGCCAAAGCAATTTAGAATGAAACACCTACAACTTTAACAACGCTAGATGACACACACTAGTGTGAGTTCCCTGACACATCCTCCACCTCCTTCCCGTGGGGAATGGGCACACAGTTCATCCTGAGGACGCAGGCTCCTGGGGTCTCTAGCTTTCCTGTACTTTAGTCTAGGAGCAAAACTGTCTGGGAAAATGACTGTGTCTCATGCTGGGCTCAAACTGTGGCATCCTTGAGGAAGCTCTGAGATGCACTCCTGGTGCAGAATGAGGCCGGCAGGGGCAGACCCCGAGGGCGGGTCCCTTGGCCCTTGCTGACTTCGCCAGCAGAGAGCTGTGGACAGCTGTGGATGACAGGCAGGGCCCAGGCTCGGTGCAGAGGACATCGTGGCTGCTCAAGTGGCAATGGAATGGTCTCATCCTTCCTGGCCAGTCCATCACACACAGCGACATGGGATATCGTCTTCAAACATGATATTCATTCGATCGGAGCCCTGGACCATAACGGTTACATGTTGGGCTGCTAACCGCAAGGTCAGCAATTGGAATTTACCAGCCGCTCCACAGGAGAAAGATGAGGCTTTCTGCTCCTGTGAAGATTTATAGGCTGGGAAACCCTGTGCAGGGTCACTATGAGTTGGAACCCACAAATCCAGCAAAGCAGAAAGACCAAACGAGCCTTGTCCCTTATTTTAATCTTACAGCTGCTGAACCAAGTCCAGACCGTCTGCCTCCAAACTTTTTTTGTGGTGTGAAAAAATTCAAGTTCTAATTTGTTTGGAAAAAAAAAGAGACAGCAAGAAAGAGAAAAAGCAATAGAATTTATTATCGATAAATTATTATCAAAAATGTCCACAGGTAGTTAGCTAAAGCCTCCTCATAAAATAACCCTAAGCCTGGATAGTTACGCTGGCGAATTCTAGCCAAGATCCAAGAGAGAACCCAAATGTACCCAATGTGTATTAGAAAACAGAGGAGGGAGAACAGACAGACATGTTTGAGGAAGCCAACAAAACCTGAGGACCTAAGCTGGACAAAGACAAAGAAGAAAGGGTGGGGGTGGGGGAGAAGGAAAAAGAAGCAGCTGGTAAGTTTGAACTGCCAAACTTGCATTCGAGTGCTTATCCTATATTGCCTCTTTTTTTTTTTTTTTTAATTAAATGTTTTTATTTTGGATTGAGTGAAAGTTTACAGGGCACATCATCAGCTTCACATTCAACCATTCATATAGCTTGTTTCATTACATTGATTATTATC
>NW_006408614.1:5173430-5174911 GCF_000296735.1 Chrysochloris asiatica | reverse complement strand
TGCAGCATGGCAATGGCTCTGTCTTAAGTTGCCGAGCTATACTGCCTCTTATATATTAGAAACAACAACAAAAAGGTTTTTTTTTAAGAGGTTAAAGACCTCTACACTGGAGTCCTGGTATAGTATTATAGGATAAGCACTTGACCATAAGGTCAGTTTGAACCGCAAAGTCAGCAGTTCAAACTCACCAGCTGCTCCTCGGAAATCCTACCTATACAGGGTCACTATGAGTCTGAACCAACTCGATGGCACTTAACAACAACACAGTGCTACAAAACATGCCAAGAGAAATGAAAGAAGACCTAATCAACAGACAACAGGCTCAAACATAGGAGTGACTGTGAAGGTGGGGTAGGATCAGCCAGGCAGTGTTTGCTCTGTTGTACGTACGTACGGTTGCTTTTAATCAGAACGAACAAGACAGCACCTAATAGCAACAAATGGAGAGATGTCTGGTGTTCATGGATTTGGAAAGTTAGTGTTATTAAAACTGATTCAATGCCATTTCAGTCAAGCTCCCTACAGTAGGCATTTCTCTGTAAAAACTGACTTTAAGTTCCGAGCACAATACAAACAACTTCAAGTAACCAACAATGGTCTAAAGTGAATGGTCAAGAAAAAGAACAGTTAGGAGATTTGCCCCACCTGATTCTAACGCTTTCTAAAAAAACAAGTGTGGTGGTTATGTGAGGGTTGTTGTTGTTAAGTGCCATCAAGTCAGTTCCGACCCACAGCGACCCTGTATAGGGTTTCCGAGGAGTGACTGGTGAGCTTGAACCACCGACTTTGCAGCTCAAACTGCTTTGCAGTCTGGCGTATTAACCCATATGTGAGGGTAGACACACACACAAACCAACGGAACAGGTCAAACCCTGAAAAGAGATTCACAAATCTATGAATAAGTGGCAATTCAATGTAGAAAGGAAAGTCTCTTCAGCAAATGCTGCTGGGACAACTGAACAGCCAGAAGGGAAAGTTCTTATCACACACCAAACACAAAAATTAACTCCATCAAACTGAAAATACCAACTGAGAGGGAAGGAGTCTTCACATCAAGTATCAATGCACATCTGTACACAGGGTAGATAGAGACAGACAACTTACACATTGGCTACCTAAAATGAGGGGGCAATAAAGGCACGAAGTGACTGGCTTACAAGGTTTCAAAGGGAGTTTGGTTTAAGGGGGGGAAAGAGTCCCCACTGAATAACTGTCATCTTGTCTAGATGGGTCTGGCAAACAGAGATGAGGATAAGATTCTTATGATTCAATAGTGAGTAAATTGTTATCATGACTAATTGCAACTGTCACAATTGTAAAGGAAGAAGTTTTGTAACAAAAACATGGGAGTAGTTAATCTTACAGTCCAGAAATATAGGACCCTAGGATCATCAAGGAAGAAGAACACAAGCAGAATGCAGGACCCTATTCAGAGAAGCAGTAACACCAGAGATGGAGGCAGAGATGGGGACGTGGAGAGA
>NW_006408614.1:5133312-5173045 GCF_000296735.1 Chrysochloris asiatica | reverse complement strand
AAAAAAAAAAAATGAACTACATCAGTCATAATCCTAACGTAAAACTCCAAGCTACAAAGCTTCTACAAGAAAACGTAGGAGGAAATCTTTGCATCTATGAGGTAGGTAATGGTTTCTTAGAACAAAAGAAACGTGAACTATGAGTTGTTGTTGCTGTGAAGTGCCGTTGAGTCAGTTCTGACCCATAGCAACCCAGTACAGGGTTTCCAAGGAGCAGCTGGTGAGCTTGAACCACCAACCTTGCAGTTCAAATGGCTTTGCAGTCTGATGCATTAACCCACAGAGAACTACGATTTGTTGTTGTCGTTAGGTGCCATCAAGTTGGTCCCGACTCATAGTGACCCCATGCACAACAGAATGAAACACTGCCTGATCCTGGGCCAACCTCACTACTGTTGCCACAGTTAAGTTCATCAATGCTGCCACTTGGCCAATCCATCTCGTTGGGGGTCTTCCTCTCTTTCTCTGACCCTCCACCTTACCAAACATGATATCCTTCTCCAGCAACTGGTCCCTCCTGACAATATGTCCGAAGTATGAGAGATGAAGTTTGGCCATCCTGGCCTCCAAGGAGCACTCTGGCTGCACTTCTTCCAACACGGATCTATTGATTCTTTTGGCAGTCTATGGCACTTTCAATATTCTCCTCCAACCCATAACTCAAAAGCATCAATTCTTCTACGGTCTTCCTTATTTACTGTCCAGCTTTCACATACACATGTGGTTACTGAAAATACTATGGCTTGGGTCAGGCACACATTAGTCCTCAAGCTGACATCTTTGCTCTTCAACACTGTAAAAAGGAGCTACAAAAAGTTTGTGGAAATGCAGAATTAAAAGATCATGGATTTTTTTCCTTGAACTTTCTGTAGCTCACTTGTATATATGAAAAATGGATCAATTTAATTTCACTAAAATGGAAAACTCCTACCCAAGCAAAAACCTGTGCATGAACAGTGAAGCTGTTGTTGGTGAGAGTAAGGCCACACTGGAGTGACTGGGTCCCGATGCTGGATGCAGCAGCACTGCATGAAGGAACGGGAGGAAGAACTCCATGTCAGACTGCACTTCCTTGTAAGCCACGGACACCTGAGACTACCAAGAAGATGAAAAGGAAGCGGAAAAAAAGGCTACTTCTCTAGAACCTGCAGAGAGATCATGTGGTAGGCTCGGAAGCCCTCAGGGGCAGTTGTATTCTGTCTATAGGGTCTTTATGAATAGAAATTAATTCCATGGTAATGGATTTAATCTTCTCTTCCATGGGGCCACTGTTGGGGTCAAACCACTGACCTTCTTGTTAGCTTCTGTACCACCACAGCACCTTAGGGCAAACATGGCCCTACTGACACCCTGAATTCAGACTCCTGACCTTCAGAACTTGACAGAGACAATACATTTCCTATGATATTGTGTTACAGCAGTCTGCAGAATCAAATAAACATGTGTCCACATGCAAAGATTTGTATACGAATGTTAACATAAGCTCTATTTGCAATAACCCCAAACTGGAAACTACCCCAATGCCCACCACCAACTAGAATAGATAAACAAATTGCAGGATATTCAGACAATGGACTACAAATTCAGTAATTTTAAGAAACAAATTATTGATATACCCAACGTGGAAACTTCCAAAATCATTATGCTGAGTGAAAAAAAAAAAAGCCATTTAAAAAAAAAAGCTATAAATTCTATGATTCCACTGCTACAGAATTCTGAAAAATGAAAACTAGCCTAAGATGAGAGGAAGCAGGCACACGCATACCTGAAGAGGGTGTACGGAGGAAAGAACACAAGGAACTTTCCAGGGTGACAGGAATGTCTGTCACCTTGACTGTGGTCATCATTTCAATTGACACACACACACAAACATCGAAATTCACCATATTACGCCCTTTAACTTATGCCTCAGTGAAGCAGTCTAAGTATTTTTAATATCAACATACTTTAGTGAACTGGAATGTTCTCTAAAGAACAGCGTGAACCTTTCTGTGAATGACTCGGTGACCATAGAGTTGATCCTCCAAGCCAGGAAACTTCTGTCAGTGAAGATGGATTCTAAAAAGAATTCATTGGTGTTAACACATCCAGGATAGTCTGTGTGGAAGCCCCCACTTCCTCCCTCCGTATGTGCGGTTAGATACTGCTTGCCCATAAAGCTTGTTCCTCCGAAGACACAGGGAACCAGAGCTGGCCTCAACCATCAGCCTGTTTCCACTGAGGAAACAGCCCCATCTGGTTGAAGAACACATCAAACCCCACAGCTCCTTCCCAAATATCTAATGACGTCTTCAGATTCTGGTGGCAAAGGAACAACTAGACAACAGCAAAGATGGCGCCCTCAGAGACCAGACTTAGTTCTAACACCAAGCCCAGCAGGCAGCTGAGGTAAACCCAGGCATAACCCCAAGGCTGCTCCTGTCTTTCTGTCTTTATCTGGTACATCCTACACCAGGCTGAAGTCTTGAGGGCTCCACCTCACATCCGGACATAACTAGTTAACAACAGTTCCTCCTGTTCAAAAAAATAAAAACTGGAGGGGGGGGCGGGGGCAGGGCGGAAAGTAGCACCTTTTCATTTCTGAGTTTACACTTCAGAGCAAGTTCTCCTTGTGGAGGGGGAGGAGCTAGTGACTCCAACCACAGTGTCCCTGCCACCCAGCAGGGGACTGGCTTCATCTGATAACAAGGTGTCACAAGGAAACTGAGAGCCTGCCACTCTAGGTGCTGAAACACCAGGCTGTTCTAGGGCAGAAAAGCTTAGACACTGATAAACAAAACATCATTTTGTAGCGAATGATCCCATTTTCCTTGCTTACAAGGAAAATGAATGAATAAATGAACGAACAATTGAATCAATGAAAGGCATTGGCTCACTCACATGGCTGGGACATTTACCAAAGCACCCGGGGTAAAGAAAGAATGGATGCCTGACGTCCCAAATGTCCCAGGCCCCCTAAGAGCTGGTATGGAATCTGCAAGGTCAGTTTGAACCACAAGGTCGGTGGTTCAAACTCACCAGCCGTTCCTCAGAAACCCTGTACAGATTCACTATGAGTCAGAACCCACCAGATGGCACTTAACAAAAACAATCTAAGAGCTAATGCCATTAAATCCGGGCCCTTTTCAGATAGTGCTGTTCCTTAATAGACAACTACTGTCTCTCAGCTGTTCACGGTTTTGTTTCCTCTAACATTTGAAAAGACCATCAGCAAATACACACATACGCTCGCTCGCTCTCTCTCATTCACACAAACACACACAACACAATCCAAACGCACTGGCTTCGAATCCATCCCAACTCATGATGACCCACAGGACAGAGTAAAACTACCCCATAGGGTTTCTCGAAGCAGTCAACTTAACAGAAGCTGACTGCCTCGTCTTTCTCCTGTGGAGCAGTTGGTGGATTTGAACCGCCGACCTTTTGGTTAGCAGCCAAGCTCTTACCAACTGTGCTGCCAAGGGCTCCTCTGTAACACAGCAGCTCTGCAGAAATGGCTTATGTTCCCCCAGAGAGTCTGAGCACATGGCCCAGACCAGGCGGATGGACCTGTCTCCTCCCATGTGAGCTCAGACACCATGTCCATCACTCACCGGTCAGCTTTCCAGAAGGCGAGAGTAACCTCTGGTTCCTCTTGAAGTTACTCCAGGAGCCGACTTGGGAGCCCTGGCTTGGAGCACCTGCTTCGAGGACGTTCTGTGTCACCGGAGCAGGTGTTGCTTTCAGCAAAACCCCGCACTTGGTAAACAGCCACCACACGCTGGCTTGGAGCCTGTTCCTTCCTCCTCCTTGAAACTGAGGGTGCAGGGTGGACTGGGAAGTACGGCGCTCAGGGCTTCACTGCCCTGGGCAGCTGCTCTCCAGGTCAGCTCACTGTCCCGGGTCGCTTGGAGAACTGCCACAGTTAACTCACTCAGCACATGCTACGTACAAGGTGCTTCATTCCACATGGCTAGCGAGTCCAGTCTCTGAACCTGCCCAAAACCCTTGGCCAAGGAGCAGTCAGGCCAGGCCAGGACCACGGGTTATGACTCACTTACTTTGGCATGTCATTGAAAAGAGCAGCCGTTAGACAAGGACCTCATTTGGTAAAGTGGACAGTCAGTGAGCACGAGGGAGGTGGCCAGACGCAACAGCTTCAACACTGAAAGCAAATACAGAAGCAAGGATGAAGGTGGCACCAGCTGGGGTAACAGTCCCTTCTGTCAGACACATCCGAGGGTGCCACGACTCTGGGCCAACTCAGTGACAACTAACAACAATGACAGATACTACCCATTACTCCAAGGAGCTCTGGGAGCATAGTGGTTACAAATGGGTCAGCAGTTCCAAACTACCAGCTGTTCTGTGGAATAAAGATGAGGCATGAGGCTTTCTGCTCCCATAAAGATTTAGAGCCTCGGAAACCCTGTACAGGGCCACTATGAGTCAGAACCGACTCCACGGCACATCACAACAACAACCACAACAACCCATTACTCCACCACCATCGAGTCCGTTTGGACTCAAAGCAAGCCTGTAGGACTGGCTAGAACTGCCCCGGAAGGTTTTCCAAGGCTCTCATCTTTACAGAGCAAACTGTCTCATCTTTCACCCAGAGCAACTGATAGGTTCGAATGGTCGCCTTTTATAGTTAGCAGCTTACCCACTGGGGCTCCGCAACAAATACCACAGGAATGAGTCAATAAAGTCACTGGTCAACGCTGACACATGTACACAGTATTTGCTTCTATAAATACAACCACAGTGGAGACACATGACATGGGAAAGTTTATCATATAACAGCAGATGAAGCAGAAACACAAAATTATTCATACAGTGGTATGGAATTTAATGTATGTCCATGAAAAAGTCTGAAGGGAATGCGCAAAAAGAAAAACAGCTGCTAAGCTCGGTAGCATAGTGGTTACGAATCGGGCTGCGAACCTTAGGGCCAGCTGTTCGAAACTACCAGCTGTTCCGCGGGAGAAAGATGAGGCAGTCTCCTCCCGTAAAGATTTACAGCCTCGGAAACCCTGTACAGGGTCGCTATGGGTCGGAAACGACTCGACGGCACTTAACAACAACAACAAGCTCGGTTTATTCATTCCTATTCGAAACTCCTTTAAAATCATTACCATCATGATTTTTAAAACTCGGCGAAGTAGCTGTGCCCAGGGTCTGTGAGCCGGGAGGCTGGTCGGTGGGTTTCCTGCAGGGACGACCGCTTCAGAGTCCTTCTTGCGCACAAGCATCCTATCTGCTGGCCCTTCCTACCAGTTCTCTCTGCAAAAGGAGCCCGCCCACTCATCTACACCATTTTCTCCCCTGTGAGAACTGTCTGAGAGCAGAAGACGCCATCTCATCCCTCTGTGAACCGTCAGGCAGCTGGTTCAGGAGCTGCCACAGCCCAGGACTGCTGTGACGGACAAGGTGTTATAAAGCCCACATCTATTCCAATTGGTTTCCACTGTGATTTCAAAAATTAAGTTACCAGGGCAAAAGTCTTACTTGTCATCAGATGATTCCTACAGTCTCCAGGGGTGGACAAGATGTTCCCGAAGCTCTCAAGCTTGTTAAAAGTACACATAGGTTAGCAGGGGAGCCAGCCCCTTCCCAAAGCTGCTCCCAGCACCCAGAAGCATGGAGCCGGCAGAAGCGCTTTGATCTTGACTAGGCTCCTAGGACTCGGGCTTCTGCAGGTGGGTGAGGCCGTTGTGTTTTAGTGCCATCGAATCAGTTCTGACTCATAGCAACCCTGTGTAGTGTTTCTGAGGCTGTAAATGTTTCCAGGAACACAAAAGCTCCTCTTTCTCCCTCAGAGTGGTTGGAGGACTTGAACTGCTGACCTTGCAGTTAGCAGTCCAGTACTTATCCTACAGCATCACCAGGGCTCCTGATAGACTACAATAGTGTATAAATACAACTTTTCCATGTGTTAGGAAACCCATAACTGTGTGTGTCTTGCTTTATGGCGATATTCACTTGACTGCGGTGCTTTGGCACTGGACCCCCAGCCTCTCCAAGGTACACAGGTAACTATGGAGTCTCTGTCTGTCCCCGGGGCCTTCTAAGGGTGTCCCCATGCAGAGCAGGCTCTGCATCAGCAGTCAGTGATCTGGACACATTTTCCCATAATGACAATATATAAATCAGCGGTAGATCTCAGAGCAGGCGGTAAGCTCAGATGGACATTCAAGAGATTTCAGAAGTAGAGGATCACACAGTTCTTGTCAGACTTTCCCGAGATAACGCAGAACAACTGACCCGTCTGAAGTGCACGATTCGGTCCCTTTCAGTATGTTCACGAAGTTGGGGGCTATGGGTGGTGGTGTGTGTCGCTGAGCCAACTCTGACTCACAGCAACCCTACAGTATAGGCTGTACTCTTTATGGCAGCAAACCCCCTCATCTTTCTCCCAGAGGGACGGCTGGTGAGTTTGAACCCAGATCTTTTGGTGAGTAGGCCAGCACTTTAGCCACTGTGTCACTAGGGCTCCTCATTAAGCTAACCCCTTACTGGAGGGAGTGGCGGGAGATGGACACCCCAACCCCACCCCCTTTCTCCCTAATGGCTGGCAGGTGAATGAACTCAGACCTTTCTGGAAGGTTTGTACATCCAGGGAAATACTCAGGCCCCTTGTAACCATGGCAATGAGACGATATACGATAGAAAGAATGTAAGACTGATGTTCTCCCATGTAAACTATCACATAATTCACAATAAAACATAAAAAAAAAGAAATACTCAGGCCCCTTCAACTGCAAATTAGCAGTCTTAGATTAGCCTCAGAAAGGGGCAAAGATGTAAAAAAAAAAAAAAAAAAAAGTCTACAAACCTGAAAATATATTGTTCATTAGGTTATAAAAGGAAAGTATAGACAATGTCAATATGTCCAACACTAGAAGCTGACTTAAGTCAAACATGCTACATCCATATGATGAAATACTATCCAGTCATTCAAATGTATTTTCCAACCAATACTAGCACTTGGGAAATGTTAAGAGCTAGCAGCCAAGCATTTACTGTGCCATCAGGGTGCCTTCGCGGAACCACTGCTGCGATCTATTCCAGAACAGTTTTACCACCCTCCCTCCCCATCAGCAGCCACGCCCCTTTCTCCTCCCACCAGTCTGCTGGCTGCCTATCTCTCTGGGTTTACCCAGCACGGGCATTTCCCAGACGTGGGTCCGTTTACATCCGGCTTCTTTCACTGGGTACATGTTTTCAGGGCTCACCGGGTTACAGCATGAATCAGTGCTCATTCCCCTTTTGTAAGTCTTTAACAAGGTCAGACTTTTTACGTCAAATGAAATTCCATGTCTAAGCACTAATCTGAAGGGGAGAGTCAGAACTGCCCAAAAGATCTGCGTGCGAGTCTGCAATACAACATTATTATAACACCAAGAAACAGAAAACTTAACGAGACCCAAAAGACCAAACCAGACCTACTGCCATCGAGTGAATCCTGGCTCACGAGCAGTAACAGCTGGTTAACCAGACCTACATGTCTTTAGAAGACTCTGCAACCGGTAATAGAGTTTGAAGGCTGTTATATAAAGAGAAGCCCACTGCTAGGTGTAAATGACACAGTGTATTAGGTAAACCTGTTGCACAAGACCTCTTTAAAGGGTTGAAGCGTAAAGATGCCAGTTTGAGGACCAAGGTGCACCTGACCCAAGCCATTGTGCAGGCTGCCAAATTTAAGGTGTGGGCTAGCTGTGAAAGTTGCTGTTGTTATGTGCTGTGGAGTTGGTTCCGACTCATAGGGACCCTGCATATAGGGTTTCCGAGGCTGTAAATCTCTACAGGAGCAGAAAGCTTCATCTTTCTCCTGCAGAACCGCTGGTAGTTTCGAACTGCTGACCATGAGATTAGCAGCCCGATTTGTAACCACTAAGCTACCAAAATAAACTCAGGAAGTCAGAAAACAAAAAAAACCCACAAACGATCAAAAGTTCTGTAAGAAGTAAACGTTTTAGAAAAGCATCGATCAGAGCACAACGTCCCAGGAAAACCTTCCTGTCTGGTGGTTTAGAGTAAGTTCTCTCAGACACTCAACAAACAAGTGATTCCCTCAACCTGTCCTCTTGTTGTGACTGCTGTTAAGAGCTGTCAAGTTGGTTCTGACTCATAGCGACCCTGTATGGGGTTTCCAAGGAACAGCTGGCGAGTTTAAACCAAAGACCTTGCAGTCCAGTGCTTATCCTACAGCGCCACACCACACCACAACTTGTATTAAAGCCAAAAGAAAAACGAAAACCAACTGTCGTTGAGTTGATTGGGACTCATAGCGACCCTGCATGACAGAGTAGCAGGTTCACAATGTTTCCGAGACTGGCATCTTTACGGAAGCAGACGGCCACGTCTCTCTCCTGCGCAACGAAAGGAAGGTTCAAACCATCAACATTTTGGTTGGCAGCTGAGTGCTTAAAAACCATGGAAAGTGACAATTATTTTGCATGTAACCCTAAAATCCAAACATGACAAAAGTCATTACCAATCTCCAAGAAAAGCACACACACACACACACACTGGAAAACCCTAAATATAAAATTGTTGTTGTTGTTAAGTGCTGTTGACTCAGTTCCAATTCATAGCGACCCTATAAAGGGTTTCCACAGAGCAGTTGGTTCAAACCTGTGACCCATCGACTGTGCGCTTAGCAGTCCAGTACTTAACCAACAACACAGTGAAATTTCACATTGCCAAAAGCAATTTATTATTGGGAAATTAATCTATCACAAATAAATAAATGCAAGTAGAACACCTAAATGAGTGCTCAGAAATCCAATTCTTGTTCCTCTTCAAAACTACAAATCAAAGTACAGTACACACATTTACGTGGGTAAAGATACCTATTCTTGACCAGTAAGTAAAAACACAATATTAATGGGGAAAAAGTAAAACAAGGAATAAAGTAAAAGAGGCATCAGAAAGTCTGACCAATTCAGGAAGTCACGAAGACAAACCAAGAACACTTTTACTCCTACCATTACAAACTAAATGTTCAAATAGAAGAAAGAAGCCCCCCTTTGTACCAGTCATAATGCAAAACAAAAATTAAGAAATATAAAGAAAAACAAAACAAAATGAAATCTAAGTACCTAAAGCTAATAACCCTAACCGCAATTGCAGGCACTAGACCTGAAGCTAATTACTCAACTTTGCCATGTTATAAAAGAATAACTGGAAAATAACTGAAAATTTCACTGCTATCATAGTCTTACCTAGCCCCTTACCCAGGTAGTTCTGAAGTTGACCCCTGAAGCCCAATTTACCAAGTCAGACATGACAATTCTACGAGGCCATTATGCGAGATGATGGACGTTTGTGTCAGCTAACATGGGAAAATGCCCACAGGAAATTGTCAAGACAGAAGAACAAAGAGGTACAAAACAAACGAATCAGTAGCCTTTCACAGTGCATACATGTAAAGACAAATCAGTGGCCATCAGCCAACTATGACTCGTGGAGTCCCCATGCGTGTCAGGGTTGAACTACGTGCCATGGGGATTTCAGTGGCTCAAATTTCAGAAGTCAGTTGCAGGGTGTCTCTTTCACAACACCTCTGGATGGGCTCAAACTTCCAGGTTCTGGTTAGCAGCTGAGCACATGAACCATTTACACCTGGCAGGGACACATACATGAAAATACAGAAATTAACCCTCTCAAATAAGCAGTTAGTTACTTCCGGGTGGTGAGTGAGATCTTGTGATTTCTTCCCCACCCCACTTTTTTTGCTGCAGATTATATGCACTTAGAATTCTTGCAGAAAGCATTGCAACTTTTATAAATTTGGGGGGCAAGGGAGAGTTTAAGAGTGAAAAAGGAAAAGACATACACGTGCCAAATGGTTAATCTTGTTACATGTCAAGATCAAGGTTGTTTTCTTATTGCTTCAACACACTTTTGTGTCCAAATGTTCTACGGTAATCATGAAAAACAAATCAACGTAAAGTTCACATTTTGATTCTGCACGCCAAGTCTGGTTTTCAACATTAAATCCAAGTTTATCAGGAATGAACAGTTCCACTCAGAGAAGAGGGTGAAAATCTGACACGCTGCTGTACTCTCATTCAAAGAAAGCAAGACGGTCAAACGGTCAACAAGTAAGAAAGGTGTACACCACCACACTTACCGTGAAGCTGTTGTTCACGTTTTTGGTGCTGGACTCGGCCACACTTGCATCTGTTAAATCCACCTCATCAAAAATGATGGACTAGGGAGACAAGTACAGGGAGGGGGAAAGGTCAAGACCCCGGCACCTGTAGGGCAGGCAAGAAGCCCAGACCTGGGCCCCATGCTGCCTACCACTCCCCCACCAAGCCCTGAAGGACACCCAAAGGCCCTGACACTGTAGCATCTTGTCCACCCTGTGGTCTTACAAAGCGCAGACAGCTAGCTCACAAGCCCAGGTCCACGTGGTTTTGTTAATCCAGGAAAATTCACCAGTGACTGTCACTGCCAACACCCAACCAAACCAAACCAATTGCGGCTCACGGCGACCCCGCAGGACACAGCAGAACTGCCCCCTAGGGTTTCTGAGACTAAAATCTTTACTAGAGGAGACTGACTGTCTCGGCTCTCTTCTCCCCAAAGAATGCCATCAGGGCTCCAAAATAACCGGGAAGACTGTGATAAAGTAAGGGAGGTGGGCAGAACACTTTCTAAACAAGTTGTGTTGTTCATCTGTAACTTTTAATGCACTGTATCTCTCTAAGGACGGTTCTGGATTTGGTATCACCCACCCCAGCCCCCCACCCGAAGACCTCACCTTTGCAGTTTTTGCGTAGTACAGCGTCCGTCCCCGAAGCTTGAAGTATCGCCTTTTTGATCGCTGGAATGAATTGTTCTGTTTGGTCAGCATCCCTTCTTTGATGATGGTCTGGAAGGAAGAGATGTGTTCAGAGCCACATGTGTTCAGCACCCCACCACCTGTCCTACCACCCAGACCCCACAAGCGCTGCCCTGGTCAAGTGTGGCCCGGGGACAGAACACCTGCTTGGACGTGTCCAGGGTTGGGGAGCAGAAGGGGAACACTGCGACCGTAGTAAGCAGTCGCAGTGAGGATGACAGTGAGGCATGAAGGCACATTCCCACCATCCATATGTTTCAGCTATTCTCAGCTCAGTCTCCTACTCTGGCCTCCTGCCATTTCTTAGAATCTGTTGCCAAACCCGTCTGCACTCAGGGCTCTGGGGTTGGCTGCTCATGCCCTCCCTGTTACTCCAACCATACGCTGTACGTGTACATGTGTACGCGGCTCCCGGGCTGGCCACTCAGACCCTCAGCGTCACTCAGTCACACCCTGTACATGTACCTGTCTGTGTACACGGCTCTGAGACAGGCCACGCGGGCCCCCACTATTACTTGGCCTTCACTACACAGTGAAAGAAAGAAACATCAAAGCCAAGTTCACACAAGCTCACCCGCTGCATCCCACCAATCTGACAGACTCCACGGTGGCATGGGAGAAGTTGTTCTTAGAAGAATCCAGAAGCAGGTAAATACCCCTCACCTTGGCTCAATTAAATCCAAAAACGGGAGCAGGCCCAGCCTTCGTTCATCCAAATCCCATGTGCTGGCCAGCTAATAGGACGAGAGCCCACAGCCCACTGAGAAGCTAAATTCCTGAGGAACCACACGACCATCACATGTTCTGACCCCTCCAGAGCTCCTAACTGTCAGGATTAACAAACCGCATCTGTGAAAACAAGTACCTGCTCTCAGCATTCACACAGTGCTGCTCCCCACCTGACAGAAATGTCTCATCCTAGAAATCTGTTCAGAGGCAAGAACACTGGTCCAGAGAAGCTTCTGTCTAGTTACCTAATCCCTAGAGCTTTGCATGTTAGGTCACTTTTTCTTAAAATATCTATACTTAGCTATCTGTGGCCACTTAAAACTACATAAGATAAAACCAACGCAAAGCTCACCCAGAAACCACATCTCACCCAAGTGCATTATCTGAATGCAAGTGGGGACCACTGGTCCTTCAATCGTCCTATTCATAACAGAGGAGGGGCAAGCGCAGGACACACAGTGCACAGTGATTATACTTACAGAAGAAGCTGGGACCAGTCCCCTACAACACACACACACTTCATCAACACAAACACACCTCAGTCAATGCACACATCCATCAACACACAGACACACCCTGTCAAAACGCACACACATCAACACATGCAGTCCGTCAACACACATGATCAACATACACACACACACACCTCATCAACTTAGACACACCCTGTCAATACATACATGCACCGCATCAGCACACACATGCTTATTGTTGTTGTTGTTAAGTGCCGTCGAGTCGGTTCCGACCCATAGCGACCCTGTACAGGGTTTCCAAGGGTGTAAATCTTTACGGGAGTAGAAAGCCTCATCTTTCTCCCGCGGAGCGGCTGGTAGTTTCAAACTGCTGACCTTAAGGTTCGCAGCCCGATTCGTAACCACTACGCTACCAGAGCTCCTTATTAACATGCTTATTAACAACGTCCATATACAGAAGCCATCAATAAACATACACACACTCCAACAACACACAAACCATCAACACTGACAATATAAACCCTGTCACAGCACACACACACACACACACCGACAACACACTGACGCCCATCCACAACACACAGCACAATCCACTCTATGCACAGCAGCTGTGGGCTAACCTAGAACCCAGCCGATCATCGAGTGTCCTGGGCTGGGTGGGCTTCACATTTCAACACTCACACAACACTTACAAGATGCTCAAGGGTCCACCTTCAGGCCAGTTATGATGGACCGTGTGGCTTTTACTTCTGGCCTAGTGATAACCAGAGCAGCTCCTGCCAGCTCCCTGAGGATCCAGACCAGGAAAACACCCTCAGGTGGCTACCTTAACCTTTCTTCTGTGGTCGGGAAAGAGTGCCAGGAGGAGAGAAGCGAGGACCAACACGATCTGACCTTCCAGGAGACTTGAAGCACACACCATTCACAGCCCTGGCCAGATGGGGCCCACACATGAAGTAACTTTCTAGCATGCAGAACACTGCTGAGCCAAGGTGGAGAGAAAAGCCCACCTCGGGGCCCAGTACCTTCTGACACAAGCCAAGGGCAGCATGCAAGGGTTACTGGGATTGTATCCCCACCCATGTGCTCAGACCCAAGCCCACACAGGCTGGCTTCACAGACACAGAATGCTAATGACCCATGGGAGCTGGGGACAGACGTCACTACATCCTCTCCTTCTTGACCTCAGAGAACCCGCTCGGCCCAGAAGCCTGACCCCAGCAGCACGGCTCCCGCACTCCTGCAGGGGCCACTCACCTCCGTAGGGGAAGTCATCGTTTCTATCCTTTTCCTAAATGCAAATTATTGCTTTTTAAAAAAGGCAGCAAAACCAACAAGCCATGGAACCAAAACCAGTTAGTTGTAAGCTATTTTTAAAGGATAAGAGCTAGAGTATTTGCTCTTGCATCTCGCGCCACACCACGAACATGTCAACGAAAAGCAAAATGAAAATACAGCCCACCCCGCTGCACACACTCACACACTCACAAATCTTTCAGAGAGCGGATGAGAGCCTTCGATGGAGCTAACCAAGGAGAGCTGGGTTCTATTTATAGCACAAGCGCACAGAAAAAGACTCTCCAGTGGGTTTCAGCGGAAGAGGCTGGGGACAGATAAAGACCAGTACTTCTTTGAAGTTTTCTCAGAAACGGCATTTCTTCCCCTGGTTCGCGGTGCGTGGATACTATAAACAAGCTGAGGAGTATTTTTAACCACTCCAGCAAAGGCAAGGGGCTACAAGCAGTCAAAAGAGCAACGCCCAGAACACTCAACTGTTTTGCGCTTAGCATCCATGAGAGGTGCCCACAGGAAGCTCAGCTGGCATGGGCCTTGCTGGCTCACCACCATCCCGCCCCTCCCCCCCCAGAGCAGAAAATCAACAGCCAGGACCCCAGGCCCAAGCACACTTGCCCTAGACTGCCAGACCTTAGGGTCCTGTCAGCAGGTCTTTGTTCAAACAAAAGGACCAACTCTGCCGTCCTTCCCAGATTGCGGCTAAACCCAGTGCCATTGAGTCGAATCCAGTTACACGTTACTATTATATATTGCATGTGGACTCCTGGGGTAGCACTGTAGGATGAGCACTGAACTTCTGAACTGCTAACCACAAGGATGGCGGTTCAAACCCACTAGCAGCTCCTCAGAAACTCTACACAGGGCTGCTAGGAGTCGGAACAGACTTAACAAAAACACTTAACAAAAACAACCATAAAGGAAAAAGCAAAGCTGATCAATAAAAGGATAGGCAAAATCGCTGGCACTGATGTGGTTAGTGTATCATGCAGGCTAAAGCACATTTTTTTGTTGTTAAGTGCCATCGAGTAGGTTCCGACCCATAGGGACCCTGTATGGGGTTTCTGAGGAACAGCTGGTGAGCTTGAACTGCCAACTTGCAGTTCAAATGGCTTTGCAGTCTGGCGCATTAACCCACAGCGCCACACCAGAAACTCCTACACATTTATTTGGTTAAAAAAAACAAAACAAAGAGTAAAAATAACTGCTGCAAAGTAGCCAACTAGTGAAGAGAGAGGGCACTGAGGCATGCCGATATGTCCAGGAAGAGCCAAGCTGCGGACACAGTGCCCACAGCCTCCCTGTCAGCACCAGCACCAGCCTGCTCAGGGACCCCAGGGCTGGACCAGACACACAGTGGAAAGGGGACAGAACTGGGCCAAATGCCACCTTCAGGCCTTAAATCTTGTTCGTCCTTCGACAAAAAGGTCACCTAAGCCTGATTACGGTGAGCAACATTCCCTCCCCAACCTCCCCAAAAGAAGCGAAGAGATTCGCAGAAAAAGTTAAAAACTAAAGAACTATGGCAATGCTTCAGAGGAAAGAAGTTGGTACAATTATTACTTCAGATTCACGTCTCACTAGAAATTCTCTTGAGTACTTTTGTAGTATCTGTTCGCCATCTCACTAATACAGCCTATGTGGTGGAGAACGGTCTCTAGTGTCCCAATCGACAGGTAACAGACCGTCCAGAGTGAATCAGCTAAGAGATTTGCTCGCAAACCATAAAGCACCTACAGCACACTCAAATACTTCTCTTGTACGTATGAGCCATTTTCACACTTTAATTCTCACAGTCATTTTGGAAATCAGTAGAAACAGTCCCAGATTATAGATTAGGAACCTGAAGGTCAGAAGAGTTAAGTGACTCAGTCAAGGCCACACAGCTAGCCAATGGTGCATCTGGGCCGCAAACCTAGGGCCTAGAGAGCTGCCAAAAATATCTGCTTAGCCCAAAAGTCTACTGATAAGTGACTTCAATCCGTTGTTGTTAAGATCTGCCGAGTTGGTTCCAACTCATATCGACCCTGTTTCCCAGGAGCGGCTGGTGGATCTGAAGTGCCGGCCTTGTGGTTCAAGCCGACCTTGTGGTCCAGAGCTTTATACTATAGCACCACACCAGGACTTAGTTAGGCAAAGGTAAATTCCCTCATTATTCAAAATACTACCCAAAAATTCAGCAGGTTTTTGAGGTGCCTAGAGCTAACGATAGTGAGGTTGGCCCAGGATTGGGCAGTGTTTCGTTCTGCTGTGCATAAGGTCACTATGAGTTGGTACCGACTTGATGGCACCTAACAATAACAAAGAGCTACAGTGTGGAGCTGTAAGATGAGCACTGGACTGTAGTAATCACAAGGTTGGCAGTTCAAACCTTCTAGCTGCTCTCGGAAAACTATACAACGTTGCTCTGAGTCAGAACCTACTTGGCAGCACATACCAACAACAGAACTACAGTGTGACTCAGAAGCGACCCGATGGCTTGCAACCACAGACACATCTACCGACCGCCTGGAATAATCACACCAGCAAGGAAGGAAGTCTGTACATCTCTAACCACAACAAACTGGTCTGTACATTCATGTCTCCACAGCACCAAAAGAGGGTAAACCAAAGCATGCATGGGTGGAGAATTCTCAACTACTGCTGCTCCCCGAACCCAGAGGCACCACCATGAGATTCCATGCAAAAAACCCACCGCTGTACTGCCAGGTCAGCCGCCAGTCACAGCAGAAACGTGCTCCAGAGGCTGCGCAGTGGCTGAGTTTTCACACGGGGATCACCAAATCTTTCTTCCAGGGACTACAAAAACACGAGCTCACGGAAGAAGGGCAGTCATTCTTTTCTTACCTACTAAGAGGACTCCAAGGAGCTCTGGTAGCATAGTGGTTACAAATCGGGCTGCTAACCTCAAGGTTGGCTGTTCCAAACTACCAGCCATTCTGTGGGAAAAAGATGAGCCTTTCTGCTCCCGTAGAGATTTACAGCCTCGGAAACCCTGTGCAAGGTCGCTATGACTCGGAATCTACTCCACGGTACTTAACAACAAGAGGACACCATGTCCCTTCTGCCATTACCTGGTCTTTCTCCTTCAATTTACTGCCACCAGGATTACAAGGGACTGTGACCCAGAGTTCTGATGCTAATAAAGACATCCTTGATCTCTGCTGAGATGAGAGAAGATCTGACGAAGGACCAGCCATGGAAAAGCAAAACGGGGCCCCAAAATGTTATGAGCTGCTCCTAGGTCTGCCCTTCAATTTGAGTTCACACCTGCTTTCCCTAAAGTCAGGGGCATGTCTGCTACTGTAGGGATCCTTGGAAGCACAGTGAGTAAGCATTTGCCTACTAACCAAAAGGTCAGTGTCGAACCCACAAGCACTCAGCAGGAGAAAGAAAAAAATTCTTTAATTATTATAAAGACGATTGTTGTTAGGTGCCACTGAGTCAGTTTCGGCTCCTGGTGACCCTGTGCACAAGAGAACAAAACACTGCTCCGTCTTATGCAACACCCTCACGATCGTAACGAGGTTTGAGCCCCTTGGTGCAGCCACTGTGTCAATCTTATCGCATTGGGGTCTTCCTCTTTTAAGCTGACCCTCTAACTTTACCAAACAGGGTGGGTGATACCCTTATTAGAATGCTGCTGCGGTTATGTGCCGTGGAGTCGGGTCCGACTCACAGTGAGGCGTTACGTCTTTACGGGAGCAGAAAGCCTCGTCTTTCTCCCGCAAAACCGCTGGCAGTTTCGAACTGCTGACCGTGAAATGAGCAGCCCAACTCGTAAGCACTTGGAAACCCTAGGGAACAGTTGTTCTCTACTCTACAGGGTCCATAGCAAGGCGTCTTCTGCGACAGTGACACAGCCCCCATGCTGACTCCCTCCCTTCCACCATAGGCGTGAGGGGGCACTGTACACAGTCTGGCCAAGCATCACAGTTCTGACCCCTCAGTCCGAATCAAGGAGACGCAGCAGAAATCGTGTTGGGGAATAAGGAGGTGGGGAACACATGTGGCTTTAACTACCTCTGTCTTCTCAACTGGACTGTAGACACAATGCCCAGCACTGTAGCAGCTATGTTGAGGCCAGGAGGTAGAAAGTCAGCAGCTGAAAGATGGTGGAGCACAAAGACTGAAACATCAGGGCCCCGATGACATCAGTGTGCTGCCAAATGTAGTCCTGCCTGCTAAAGGTGGACTAGCTCAGTTGGTGGCTCTCTGGTCATCATCACTGACTACACTAATCCAGCACTAAATACTGATATCCCTGGTCACCCTTCACCTCAAACTGGCCTCTTCAACAACTCCTTCCTCTCCAACCTGCTCCTTGGTGCTACAAGCTGACTCACAGCAACCCCATGTGACAGAGCCGAACTGCCCCCTGGGGTTCCCTTGACCATCTGCTTTACGGATTAGCAGCTGAGGGCTCACCCGCTGAGCAGTCAGGACTCAGAAGGCAGGAAGGGGTAGGAAAGGATGAATGGACACGGGAAACACAGGGCGCGAGTGGAAAGGGCGCTGTTACGTGGCGGGCATTGTCGTCAATATCACACAACAAAATGTGTCTGAGTTGTTGAATGGAAAACCTATTTGCTCTGTAAGCTTTCACCCAAATCAAAATAAAAGGTTTTTTAAAAAGGTAGAAAATGTTTACAAATTAAAACTAAACTCTCGTCATCAACAATGTCTTGGTTCCTTGATGCTGTTACAGCAGAAATACCACAATCATAAACAGACATTCCTTTTCTCACAGTTCAGGTGGCTAGAGGCTCCAGAGGAGGGCTCCCTGGTGGCTCGGAGGGGAGATCCTTGCCTAGTATCCTTGGTGATCTCCAGGCAGCATCTGTCCTTCCTAACTCATCCTGAAAACACACCCTATACCCACCCATACAACCTCCTTAACACA
Source organism: Chrysochloris asiatica (assembly GCF_000296735.1). Classification (NCBI taxonomy): domain Eukaryota; kingdom Metazoa; phylum Chordata; class Mammalia; order Afrosoricida; family Chrysochloridae; genus Chrysochloris; species Chrysochloris asiatica. The sequence continues at coordinate 5,154,807 of NW_006408614.1, read as the reverse complement.
CTAAACAATACCAGACTCTAACAGAGGAAGACAAGGGAACGGATAGGGTTTAGGCTTTACAAGACATGTTTTGGGAGTCAGGATCCAATCTGTAACAGTCACCCCACTTTTTCTGGGATGAACGCACAGGCAAGTGGGCATAGATGGAGGCACCACATTCTCTGCTGCTCACAGAACAGACACACGGGAACCCCAGCGGCAGGAACAATGAATGCCCCAAAAGGTCCGCACACTCTTTGTGGTTGAACTAAGGCACTTGCTGGACTTCTCTCAGACCTGCAGGATAAAGTCCATCTCCCTGTTGACCTGTGGAATGAAATTCATGCTTGGTTTCAACAAATATTTACTCAACTCTTAGGTGCCAAGCACAGCTGGGAGTCTGGTGAGGAAAGAGAGGGACCCTTGATCTTTCAGGAAATTGCTCTCTAGCAGAGGGAGACTTTTTAAATAGTGCTGTAAGAATGTGTTTTAAAATACTCAAAGATTTAAAAAAAAAAAAAAGTATGTGGTGGGGCAGAAACAGACTGGGAGCTATGTAGATGGGGTGGTTCATGAAACTGCACTGTCTACTCTTGTGTCTGTCTGTCTGTCTGTCTGGAGGCCCCTGAGAGAGGCCCAGACAGGGTACTCTGGGGACTTGGAAGCCTGAAGCTGCCACCACTTAGGGGCAAGGCGACCCCTCTCCTTCACCTGCCGGTTTCCTGATCTGCCACTCCTGCCCAGAGAGCCCCATGTGAGCAGAAAAACAACAGTGGAAAAAAACCTCTTAGCCTGCAAAGCAAAGTCCTGGTGTGGCGCTGTAAGATAAGCTCTGGACTGCTAACTGCAAGGTCGCGGTTCAAACCCACCAGCTGCTCCTTGGAAACCCCATACAGGGTCACAGTGAGTTGGAACCGACTTGAAGGTACACACCAGCCTGCAAAGTGTACAATGGTGTAAAGCACTATCACCACGTTGTTGTTGTCTTGCTGTTGTCAAGTCAATTCCAACTCATGGCAACCCCCCAAGTGCAGAATACAGGGTATCCCATGTGACCTTTCAAAAGCAGGTCACCAGGACTTTCTTTCAAGGTGCTTCTGGGTGGGTTCAAACCACCACCCTGTTGGCTACTTGTGGAGCACTTTATCACTTGAACTACCCAACAACAATCCTAAAACCTCCAACCTACTGCCATCAAGTCGATTCTGACCAACAGCAACCTTACACAGGGTTTCCCAGCTGGAAATCGTTATGAAAGCAGAAAGCCTCATCTTTCTCCCACAGAGCGGCTGGTAGGTTTGAACTGGCAATCTTGGGGTTGGTTAGCAGTCCAGTGGCTATCCTGCAGTGCCACCAGCATGCCTTATGTGCCACCCAGGGACTCCTTTAAGCATTTCTGTTATTGTTGCTGCTGAGTGTCATCGAATGGGTCCCAACTCACAGCGATCCTGTGTAGGCTTTGAACTGCAAAGTGTCTAACTGCAGCCCGGTGGTTCTCCTACAGGTGCACAAGGGCACTCCTGAAGGATTACCAGGACCATCACTATTCAAATGGACGTGGGGTCTCCCGGAGTCGGAATCAGCTCTAAGGCAGCTCTAAAGAACCGGGGTGTGCGCTCAGCCCCAGTTTCAGACATCAGGCAGAAATAAAATCCTGTGTTTAACAGCCCAACTGGAGGCAGACTTACTTGAAAGTTCCTTTTTATTTACTCAAGCCTGAGAATCTAGCTGTTGTTCATACCTACCATTAACATTTTGAAATAACACCCTTCCAACCTGTTTCCAAGTGTGTAAATAAAACAAAAAAGCGAGGTTATATAATAGACCAAAAAATTAAAAACAAAACAAAGACCGCTGCCGTGAAGGTGATTCCCAAGCAAGCCACTCTATCTAATAGGGCAGAGTGGATCTGCCCCATAGGGTTCTGACGGCTGTAAATCCTTTTCTCCAAGAGCACCTGGTGGGCTTGAAGCACCCACCTTTTAATTAAGAGCCAAACACTTAAACACTGCGCCATAGTGATCGTGTATAGGATTTCCAAGGAGCGGCTGGTGGATTCGAACCACAGATGCTGTGGCGGTGTTTATCCTACCACACCAAGACACTCCTTATGGTATATTGTTGTTGTTGCTAACTATCTTTGAGTCAGTTCCGACTCATAGCAACCCTGTATAGGGTTTCCAAGGAGTGGCTGTTAGGTTTGAACTGCTAACTTTGTGGTTCAAAGTCCAGTGCTGACCAAACAACACCCTATTCCTTATAATAGATAGACCATTTAATAGCCTTTTATAAACTACTATATATTGTAAAGAGATCTGCTTGTGACTTGTGTTTAATTTCTCTATGCCTTATTTCTCTCTCATTTACTCAAGTGCTTAAGGACGGTGGCATCATTAGGAGCATATCTAAGGAACTGACAGGTTCGTATATCAAAGAGTCTGGATGTCAGGCAAAGATAGCTTCGTCACATCCATATCAAGGCCTGGAACCCTCTCCTTTGATGTGTTTAAATTTATTCTCAACACAAGAGCTAACAGTACCTCTACACAGAGGGGAGCGTAGCTGAGATGTTTCATGGGCTATACACACACTACGTTAGGACACTATGAAATTGAAGGCCTGGGATCTCACCAGCCAGGCCCTTTCGTGTAGCTGGCTCCCTATATTTTCCTCTATTTGACCCAGCACGGCACAGGGACTGGCCTTGGTCATTCACTCACTGAGGGGTTAAACTGGACCTGCTGGGGGTTCCACCTGAACTCAACAGTGAGCTTGTTTCCGACTCCTTATATCTAATGGTGCAGTACATGTGTGGGCCCATTGTGCTTTTAAAAATATCAATATTTAAGATGGTTTTCCCAGGAGAGGGTCCCACGGGTGGCAGTGCGGGTGGCAGTGTGGGGTAAGAGTGTGCATTTTCTAAGGGCTTTTCCACACATCACCAATCACTTTCCCAAAGGTGATGCTGGATGCACTCTGGCTGCAGTGCACACCCAGGGGAGCCTGTACGCGGCGAGATGACAGTTCATGGCCATCAGAAAGGTGACCCAGCATTATGCTTAGACATCAGTCCTTTTATTCCTTCGTTTGTTTGTTTTTAACTTTTTATTGTGAATTGAGTGAAGGTTTACAGAGCAGATCATCAGTTTTACATTCAATAAATTATACATCTCCTTTAATCTCAGTAAGTGCAACTCCCGCAATATAACATCATTTATCGAACCTCCTCCCTGTGTTTCTCATTTTCCCGACCCTTCTGAACCCTTGGGTAAATGCTGCCCTTTTGATCTTGAATAGCTGACCGTTCTATGGTGTGCGGACCTCACTAGTGTTGATGCCCACCTATGGCTCAGCTGAAAACGGAGCCACGGGAATGAGTTCAGTTCCAGACCTGAAGGGTGACCAAGGGCCACTGGCTCATTGTTCCACCAGTCTGTGTCTGACCAGTATACCTGGCCTTTTGGATGGCTTGGAGTTTTGTTCCATTTTCTCCCCTTCTTGTATTCCTGGTATGGCGCTGTATGATACACACTGGACCACCGAGTCAGCTTGAACCCTACGATTGGCAATTCAAACTCACCCGCTGCTCTTTGGAAACCCCATACAGGGTTGCTATGAGTCAGAAGTGACTCAATGGCACTTAACAACAACATTATTCCTTAGTCTTGACAACCTTCTTGGAGTGCATGCAGATCCCTAAGGCACAGAATGGAGAGCGGGGACCACTTCCTGAGCCTCTTTCCTCCATTACAGAGCTCCCCTGCACAGGACTGGGTGGAGGGGGATCATGGTTACTCCACATTTGCCCCAATTATGACAAGAAGGGAACCAAGTCAGCTCTCTCGACTGTGAAGCAGAATGGCAGTAGAAATTCTGAAGCGTGACTAGCAACTTTTCCCTCTGAAATGTTGGGTGCCATCAAGTCCAATCTGACTCATTCCAACCCCAAGTGACAGTGCAGAACTGCCCCATGGGGTTTTCTAGGATGCTAATCTTTACTGAAACAGATCATCAGATCATTCTCCTATTGGGCTGCAGGTGGGTTTGAACTGCCAAGCTTTCGGTTAGTAGCTGCGAGCTTTACCACTGCGCCACCAGGATTCCAAAGCCCACTGCCATCAAGACAATTCTGACTCATAACACCCGACAGGACAGGGTAGAAGTACTCCATAGAGTTTCCAAGGCTGTGAACATTTCAGAAGCAGACTGTCACAACTGTCACTCACAGCACAGGTGGTGGGTTCAAACCACTGACCTGTCTGTTAACAGCCAAGTGCGTGAACCTCTGCGCAACCAGGGATCCTTAACACCCATAAAGAATGACCTATTAAACAGCATCTTATGAAGTCAAGTGACACTAATCCGAAATGGTCACAATGACCAACTCACCTTGAAAGGCTAAGGAGCATGTGTTTAATACTGGGGGGACACAGCGTTTGAAAAGGGAGAGGGCCAGTCCGCCTCATCTCCCACAGAACACACCATGGTTCAGGTGGGATGAGAACAGACCACACCCTAGGGCCAAGAGAGCTGGGTAAGGACACCCCCATGGCTCAGGCACAGACCGGCAGAGCTAGCTAGCCAAGCGCAAGAGGGTGGCCTGCGATCTCCACACACTCCACTGTGACTCAGGGACAGACGGGCTTTGGAGGACACCAGACCATGTGGCCACTGCCCACCCGCCAGCCGCCTAGGAAGCAGACAGAGGCGGTGGGGGACACATCAGCTCCTATCCCAGCAACCACGCACACAGCTACACACGGTGCCAAACCCACTAGCAGACAGGCCCCGTTTTGAGGATCAATACACCAAAACCAAAGTGAGAGAGGGTGGGAGGCAGGGCACAGGTCACACATAGACCCCATGTGAAGCATTACAGAACGTTCCAAAAAGCAAAGTTTCTGTTCTCAGGGAGGTGTAGGAAGGCACTGTCTCCATTAAAAAATTAATAAAAATTTTAAAGCTTTTAGTATCTTTGAAAGGACAGGGCATATCAAAGTGGAAACAAGATGAAATGAAAAAAGGATGAGCTTAGATACCAGCCAAGATGAGAAATGCAAGCAAAGACAGAATTCGCACTAGACATTCTGGGCAGGACAAATGGAAAATAGAGAAAGTCCAGAAGAGCCCACTGCCAGAAGACAGGTGTAAGGCTCACAGGAAGGGCCAGAGAAGGGGAGTGGGGAAGACCATGCTGGGAGGGGCTAGCGGACAGAGTGAGGAAGGTCAAATTCTAAGCTACAAACACGACAAACTGCTCGAGGGAAAAGGAAATGCGTGGAGATGTTCTAGTCAGCTGGCAAGAGACAGAAGCGCTCGTTCCCTGAGGGAAGCTGCCCAACTCATTCTGAGAGGCTCCTAAAATCCTCAGCCTGATGGAGCCTGAAAGAGCAAGGCAAAGATCAAAACTGGAGAGACAGAGAGAGAGAGAGAGAGAGAGAGAGAGAGAGAGAGAGAGAGAGAGAGAGACTGTTTCCTGCCCTGAGGTGACCAATGCCCCAAATCCTGACTGAAAATCAGTAATGAAACCACAAGAGTCCAGCAATGACCCTGCCTTTTGTAGGAGGACCTGGAGCTCTGTCCCAGGTGACGCAGGAAAACGTCTTTACGGAGGAAGACCAGCAAAGCCACGCGGAAGGCATGGCCGAATGAGGCAGGTATCACCATTTTGTAAACCCAAATATGAAACTAACTCAGACAATGATCATTTTGAAAGCCACTTGGTAAGAGGTTGGTGAGGAGAGGCACATACGTATATAGAATCACCTCCCTGCAATGGGGCAGCCACATTTCAGTGGGAGGATGAGGTGCTGGCCCCAGGGCTGGGGGGACAAGCTGGAGTAATATGCCTCCTGGTAGGATCCAACACCCAATAAGGAGCATTCCACAATTCGAGCTTTTGCCCAAATCGTTTTATCAGGAACACAATCGAGTCCTTCAGACCTCCCTTCCAGTTTGTAGGACAGAGAGCAATGTGAGAGCCCAGTGCCCGGTCTCTTCCAAAAGGCCACATCACTGTCCCCAATGTTGACTGCAGTGCTGGTCACAGGAGTCACAAGGTGGAAACACCCCAGGGACCCGGCCACAGATAGATACACAAAACCTGCTCCAGCCATATAGCGGAGGATGCTTCAGCTACCGGAGAAATGAGGTTGTGCTTCATGGTCTGACATGGATAAACCATGAAGACATCCTGTTGAGGGCAGTAAGGCACACACCAAAGGACAAGGACCGTAGGGTCCCACGTCCATGAAGCATCTAGAGCAGGCGATCACAGCAGTGGGAAGTAGACTGAGTGGATGCCACAGACTGTAGGTGAAGGTGGATGGTGGAGAGCTTCTGCTTGGGGTGATGAGAAAGTTTTAGAAACAGTGTGAGAGCTGTACAACACCGTGAACACAATGAATGCAAGGTGCCAAAAACAGGCACAATGGCTGCTGTTATGTGGGATAGATGGGTTGTGGAGTCCTGGTATGGCGCTCTAACATAGCAAGGTTGCTGGTTCAAATCCACCAGCTGCTCCTAGGAAACCCTGTACAGGGGAGTTATGAGTCGAAGCTGACTCCACAGCACCCAACAATATATGTAGCTGTTGCTGTTGTTGTTGTTGCTGTTAAGACGGCGTCCGGTTGGTTCCAACTCATACCACTCTTACGCACAACACAACAAAACACTGCCCGGTCAACCCTGTGCCCAAAGCCCTCCTCACAGATGTGCTTCTGAGGAAGTATGGTACAAACATAAAAAAGGATGAAAACAAAGCAATTTTCATAGCATAGGGAAATGCTTCCAACATTAAAGTAAAATTTATGTATCATTTCAACTAAACACATAGAGAAAAACATACTTAAAAAGAAAACGGGAAGGAAATCAAAAAGACGCACTAACAGCAGTGTTGGCCCCCCTCGGTTTCTCTACAGCCACTTCTTCCCTCCCTCTCCTCTCCCCACCCCCACCCCCACGACCTGACTCTCCTACTTCCTCTCCTGCCCACTTCCTAAAAGTCAAGGGACCCAAGTTGAGAGGGATCCTTTCCACTAACACCCTGTCTCACTCACCGCCCCCCTGCACCTGGCTGTGAGGGGTCGTGTAGTAAACAGCTGTCGGAAACAGCAGGAGAAGCCCTGGGCAGCCCCCCCACACCACCCCGAACTGCTCTGAGTCCATGTCTAGACTAAAGTATTTAGAAGGGGACTGTCCCTCATTTGCAAAGTCAGGCAGTGACAGCAACAGGACTCAGGAGACCACACAGCCTCAGCCCTCCCTCCCCAGCCAATCCACTCCCGCAACCCCCACCCCAGAGAAGAGCTCCAGTCACACCACTAGTCATGCAGACGACAAACCTCCTTCATCCCCATCACATATGCCAAACCATCACGAAGTTGTCAAGATGTCACTTCCTGAGTAGCTCTCAAATCCAACTAATCCTCCCCACTGCTACCAGCACACCCCAGCCCAGACTACCACCATTCCTTGCTACACCTATCTAATGGCTCAGCCAGCATCCACTCAGGCAACCACACACAACCAGGGTGATTTTCCCCCCAAGCCCCAGATCTGATTATATCACACTCTACCTAAAACCTTCAAACAAGTATCTCACTACAAGGCGTTGAGTGATTCCTTTTCCTGTTTGGGGCCATTTGAGTATTCCTATGGGCCATTCCTGGTGTGGCGTTGTGGGTTAATGCACTGGACTGCAAAGTCGCTTTTAACTGCAAGGTTGGCGGTTCAAGCTCACCAGCTGCTCCTTGGAAACCCTATACAGGGTTGCTATGGGTCAGAATCAACTCAACAACAACAATGGGTTATTAGGATATTTCCTTTTGAGGGGTATTTGCTTGACTCTCTTCTCCATTCTTCTATAAAGCTGTCTTTTTCCCTATTGATTTTAGTTCTTTTTATATTCTGCATATAAGCCCTTTGGTTGGGAATCTATGCTGTAAATTTCTTCTTCCGGTTATGGCTTTTTTGAGTGCTTCACATTAATGAATTCATCTTTTCTCTCATACTTATTCTGTATGAGTTGAGATATTTTTTTCCCATCTCAATGTCACTGTGGAAACTTTGCATTGTTTTGTTTTTTATACTAAAATTTCTGTTCTCCCAGAAGTGGCTATTTATGTCTACTGTAAGGAAAGGGCCACGTTTCCTGCTTGTTTTCTGACACCGTTCCCACTGTTCAGCAGTGGCACTTTTGCCGTAAATCACTCATCAGTCAACACCGTGTGTTGCCTATACCCGATTCTGTTCACCTATGTGTCAATACCACCCTGCCTGGAAGGAAGGACTGCAGCTTTCTAAGAATCCGGGTGTGTGGTAGAATAACTCCTCCCTCCTTGGTCTTCTTCAGGAATGTCATGGCTGATGGCACAGTGGTGAAGCACTCAGCTGCTAAATGAAAGGTCGGAGGTTCAACCACCAGCCACTCCATGGGAGAAAGGTATGTGGCAATCTGCCTCAGAAATGCTATTGGGGGGGGGGGGGGAAGGGCAGTTCTACTCTGTTCTACTTGTTGCTGTGAACTGCCTTCGAGTTGGTTCCAACCCATAGCGACCCTGTATAGGGTTTCCGAGGAGTGGCTGGTGAGCTTGAACTGCCGACTGTGCGGTTTAAACTGACCTTGCAGTCTAGTGCATTAACCCATAGCATCACACTCTGCTCTTAGGGTGGCTAAAATTTAAATCGACTTGTCAAGTCTCACAAAGGAAGTCTGTTACATGAAGGCTACATTACATACATTCAGTTGGAATCCTTCAGTCCATAAGCATGGTCTGTCCTTCCATTCACTTGGGTCATCTTTAATTTCTCTCACCAATGTTTTATCATTTTCTATACACAGGCCTCACAAGTCTCGTGTTAGAGTCTAATCCAGCATTTACAAATACTGTTGTTGTTAATTGCCATCAAGTCAGTTCCTACCCACAGCAACCTTGTATAGGGTTTCCTAGGAGCAGCTAGTGAGCTTGAACCGCCGACCTTGTGGTTCAAACTGACCTTGCAGTTTAGTGCATTAAGCCACAGCACCACACTTTGTCCTTTCTTGTTGTTGTTGTTAAGTGCTGTTGAGTCAGTTCTGACCCATAGAGACCCTATACAGGGTTTCCGAGGAGCGAATGATGAGCTTAAACCTTCAACCCTGTGGTTCAAACTGACTTTGCAGTGTAGCACATTAACCCACAGCACCACACCCTTTGGGTGACTAAACTGTAAACTAACTCAGCGTATCCCCAGAAGGAAATCTGTTACACGAGGGTGACATGAACATATTCGACTGGTTTCCAGAAAATCAATCTTTGCAACATGGAATCTTTCAATCCATAACCATGTTCTATCCTTCCATTCACTTGGGTCATCTTCAATTATTCTCAACAATCTCTTAATAGATTCTAATTCTAAGTACTTTGGATGGATTATTTACAAATGTTGTTGTTAAGTGCCTTCAAGTAAGTTTCAACCCACAGCGACCTTGTAGAGGGTTTCCAAGGAGCGGCTGGTGAGCTTGAACTGCCAACCTTGCAGTTCAAACCAACTTTGCAGTCCAGCGCATTAACCCACAGCGCCATTATCAGGACTCCAAATAGATGTCTAAATTTCCAAATCCATGGAGATTTTCATCTTTTTACTAATTTCTGACTAAATCCCACAGTCGTCAGAGACTGTCAGTCCTCCAGTGCTCTTTGTTGAGCGAACTGTGACAATGCTCCTTGCATATTTGAAAAGAATTTAGACACAATGCAGTTATTGGTTCCAATGTTTACAGACGTTGTTGTTGTTGTTGTTCTTAGGTGCCATCAAGTCAGTACCAACTCATAGTGACCCTAGGCACAACAGAACAAATCACTGCCCAGTCTTGGACCACCCGACTGCTGCCGCCACTGTGCCAATCCATCTCGTTGGGGGTCTTCCTCTATCTATATACATACATAGCTACATACATGCATACATTGTTGTTGTTAAGTGTCATCCAGTCAGTTCTAACTCATTGTGACCCTGTATAGGATTTCCAAGGAGCTGCTGGCGAGCTTGAACTGCCAACCTTGCAGTTCAAACTGACTTTTTAGTCCAGCGCTTTAACCCACACCACCACCACACCAGGACTCGGTATAGTGGTTCCTATGTTGCTGTTGTTGTTGTTGTTAAGTGCCGTCAAGTCAGTTCCAAACCATAGCAACCCTGTATAGGGTTTCCAAGGAGCAGCTGGTGAGCCTGAACCGCTGACCTTGCAGTTCAAACAACTTTGTAGTCTGGCGCTTTAACCCACAGCGCCACACCAGGACTCCCGGGGTTCCTACAGATTACAAAAAGTAGGCCTGACTTAATTTAACTGGTTCTTTTCTTCTTTTTTTCTTTCTGGAAATGGAAAACCGTGAGAACAATGTTACTTCATTTACCTCCCTTCTGACTTAAAGTCCTTGGAGGTCACGCATTTGAAGCCCAACAGCTATCAGTAATCTTCACAGTCAGTAATCACTTATCCTCACAGGTAAACCCGTTACATGGAGTGGATTCCACTCCTCGTGACCCTATAGGGCAGACAGAACACTCAGCTCTGCAAGGCTGAAATCTTCACAAAAGCCGCACCGTCACATGACTCTGCCGCGGGGCAGCTGGTGGGCTCAAACTGCCGACCTTCCAGGGCTCCTTTATGCACACTGAGGCCCTCTTGTTTACTGCTCTGTTCTTTCCCACAATTCTCTTTTACCTGCCATAATTTTCCTCCAGACAAAAACAAACTTAACACCACCTGTTGTGTTTCCTTTAGTGGATCTGCTGGCAAACCATCCTATTTTTTGTTTATTTAAAAATGTCTTCACTGAAACATGATTTCTGAGGGATCCTGTTGCTAGGTAAAAGAGTCCTGGGGTAAGCAGGTGGTTTCTTCCAACATTTGAATTTCAAAAGACTTCTGGTTTCCACAGTTTCTGTTAAGCACACAGCTGTCATCTTAATTGTTGCTCTTTTGAGGGAAAGATGTCTCGGGCTGCTTTTAAGTCTTTTCTTATCTACGATTTTCAACAGTTTTATTATAAAGCAACTAGGTGTGCTTTTCTTTGGTGTTCAGTGGATGGTGTCTTTCATTCATTGTGGAAAATTCTGAGGCGTCCTCCTTACTGAGAAGTCAAACATCGGGTAGTGAATTATAGCACACAGCTCTTCTATCCGGAGTCTTCGCCCTGCTGTATCTGGGGAAGAGAAGGTGGGAGAAGACGCTGACAGGATTATATGATGCAGGTGCGAGTGGCTAACAGAGCTAACTGTGATAGTAAAATCTTGGAACTCTGACACGTATAAAATGAGTGATCTCAGAAGCAGGAATGGGAGATCCAAAACCATCAAGGAAGAGGTGTCAGGAGTCAAGTGTGTCCCTTGGACTCAGAGGGTCCTGCGTACTGAACCCCAGCACTGTGAACCCACACAGTGGCAGAACAGCCGCAGCTGGAGCAGCAGAACCAAGGGCCAGAGCATGAGGCAAAGCAGTGGGCTTCCCAGCCTTCGGGGCAAGTAGACCTGAGTGACATCCGGCAGCGAGTATCTTCAGGCTGAGGCTTATGGTGGAACAGGGAGTCCTGTGGGCATTTCTCAGCAGCCCTAGAGAACTCTGTAACGTTGGCTGGAACAGAGAGGCCTGCCTGTGGGCACAGCGGATGAGAGGTTACCCTGACTGGAAGAATTGCGTACTGAACATTTAGGATCCTGTTTTCTGATCCTGTTAGCTTCCCTAGTAAACCCTGTCACAGGGAATCTGGTGTCTGAAATCTGTGTGGCCATTGCAATGGATTACGGAACCCAGCTAAGTAAAGAGAGTTGGGGGGAGGCATGATTGGTGTCATTTTTTAAAACCAATGAAACACACGTTAAATAGTGTCTACTTGCTGCTCTTTTAAAATATTACTACTTTCCAAGTCTCCAGACTTCCTTCTGGGCTATTTTCTTTTGAGTTACTTCTGGGTCACTAAATTTTTTTTTTCTTCAGCTGTGTCTAGTCTGCTCTGTCTTTAAATAAATTTGATATAGGTGGTTTTTTTTTTATTTTGGAATTTTCTTTTTCACAGTCTCTAGGTCTCTGCCAAATTTCTCTCTCGGGTTTTTGGTCTCCTTGGACACAACCACAGCTGTTTTGAAAGTCTGTGTCTGGTCACGTGGAGCCCTGGCCGATCTGTTCTGATAGCTGGTTGTTTCTATTGGGTTTCCTTCATATTGCCTTACCTCCCACGGGCATCTCTTTCTACTGCATGCAGAACCCTGAATATACAGTCGTGGTAGCGGTGTGCCGTGGAGTCGCCCTGCACAGGGTTTCCAAGGCTGTAAATCTTTATGGGAGTAGAAAGCCTCATCTTTCTCCCACAGAGTGGCTGGTAGTTTCGAACTGCTTACCTTGAGGTTAGCAGCCCAACTCATAGCCACTACACTACCAGAGCTCCTTGAATTTACAAAGTAGCTTGTGAAAATAACCAATAACTGGAGACATCAGATGATGTCATTTCCTTCTGCCCACCACTGCCCTTGAGTCAATTACATCTCACAGTGACCCTGTAGGGTGGGGCAGAGCTATTCAATTGGGTTTCCAAGGCTGTGAATCTTTACAGAAGCAGACCGCCTCATCTTTATCCCACGGAGGGGCCGGTGCGCTCACAGCACCCAACTTTGGGTTTACCGTCCCATGTTGTAGCCACTGCACCACGATATATTCAGGATCCCTGAGGAGCTTGTTTCCCTGGGCTCCAAACAAGAGACCTTTCATATGTAAAGCGAACGTGCCAACCACTATACTAGGGAAACTCCCTATCTCCCCACAGAGGATGGTGTTTCTTCTGCTGGGAACCTGGAGATGTTAGTATTGTGGGATGGTATTGATTTCAGAGACTGAGATGATCTGCAGCCAGACTGAAGTCCTCAAAGGGTCTACTTCTGGTTCCTCCTGCTCCTTAGAGCTGCTTCTAAGGATCCTGCAAAAACCATGTGGGGACCATGTCTGTCTTCCCTCAGCTTCACTAAGAGGAAAGAGAATTAGACTCAAAATCAGCCCAAAGCTGATTCTTATGAAACGGAAGTCAGACATGCCTCCACCCTACAACCTTTCTCTTGTTGTGACACCCACAATCCCTCCCCCGCAGCACTCTCTGCTTCACATCTGGGTTCAAGAATCTACTGCAGTGACCACACAGAACTTAACAATCCTCATGCTTCAGGGGCTGCTTAGGAAAGTGTCGATCGGTTCCAGCTCATAGTGACCCTGTATAGGGTTTCCAAGGAGCAGCTGGTGAGTTTGAACCGCTGACCTTTTGGTCCAGTGCTTTATCCCACAGCTCCATATGAGGGCTCCTGCTTGGGATCAGAAAAGTTCAGGATGTTGTATAGCACTTCTACAATCAGGAATGCCTTGCCTGAAATACTGCAGACACACCTCACTCTCTGTCTTTGACCTCTCAGCCATGTGGTCCCCTGGCCTCTGTCCTGCTCAGGCAAGTGTTACCAAGCTCCTTTATTCAGTCCATCAATGTCCAAGGGCACATTCTGCATGCCAGTCCCCTGCCTGTAGGCACTCAGCTTCACTCAGTCCATGGCCCCTGAGCCTGCAGCTGCTCTGTGTCTCCATGCCATTACCTCTGTTACCGCTTCTCTAGGTAGGCTCTCACGCTCCCCTCATGCTCTTCCTCCTCGAGGGTCCAGAGTCATCCGCTCCTGCTTCACAGACAGCTCCTTTTAAAGCTAGCGAGATGGTAAAACTAACCAATCCCAGCCTTAGAGTCCCGTACACCTTATTTGCATGGTCTCGCCCAATCACTTGGTGGAAATTAAGAGGACACTGGATAGAAAAAAGCCCTATCTAGTGCCAACTCCATGGTACACAACAACAAAAACAGTAAATTCCGGGCCTCCAAACCAAATGAGGTTTCCTGCCCTTTGGTAGGAGCAGACATCAGCCCTACACCAAGGTACTTCTGGCTGCCTCCAGCTCCTCTCTTCAGAAGCACTCAATGGCCCTGAGGTAAAAAAGCAGCCCCCAAGGCCATACTTGGAGTCCCGGTGTGGTGCTGTGGGTCAATAAACCAGACTGAAAAGCCATCTGAACTGCAAGGTCGGTGGTTCAAGCTCCCCAGCTGCTCCTCGCAAACCCTGTACAGGGTCGCTATGGGTCGGAATCGACTCAACGGCACTTCACAACAACAACAAGGCCATATTTAACTTCCACAGACCTCGAGCTCTCAGACGCCAGCCTCAGCAGCCACCATTACTTCATTAGTGACCTAGCGCCTCCAAGCAAACTGGGCTTCACAGCAGTACCAGGAGCAGAAGTCTCTGTGCCCAGCATTGGTGACATCTTAGACATCATTTTCTCAAGAAGCCCTTCCCATGCCTCCCTGAGGTCTCATTCATGGCTAAGTGAAAGTCTCTGGTCCTCTCCAGCTTAGCAATCAACACAGTGACAACTCTACACCCGCCGTGTGAGCTGAGGAATGCCTGTCTAGACTGCCGTGTCTACGTGTTTTTTGTTGCTGTAGCTGTTCACTGGCACACTGAAAGCGCTTGCTCATCATCGCTGTCAAGAAATCTGGAAGACAACCAACTAAAAGCAACCATTTTTATGCCCATTCCAAAAAAAGGCGACCAAAAAGAATATGGAAATTGTCAGACAATATCATTAATATCACATGCCAGCAAAATTTGGCAGAAGCAAATTCAAAAATGGATGCAGCGGTACATCAACGGGGAACTAAGTGCCAAAAGTTCAAGCCGGGTTCAGGATGTGGAACGAGGGGACACCACTGCTGAAGACAGATGGATCTTGCTGAAAGCAGAGAATGCCAGAAAGATGTTTGCCTGTTTCACTGATGATACAAAGGCATCTATGTGGATCAAAACAAGCTATAGATAACATTATGAAGAACTGAAATTTCGGAACACTGAATCATGCTCATACAAACCTATACCTAGATCAAAAGGCAAGCCATTCAGACAAACCAGAAGACAGTGTGTGTTTTTAAATCAGAAAAGGTGTGCATCACGACTGTGTGCTTCCACCATACTTGCTAAATCTGTGTGCAGAGAAAATAATCCAAGAAGTTGGGCTATCTGAAGCAGAACGGGACCTGGCCAGTGGAGGAAGGTGCGGTCACAGCCTGAGGGCTGTACAAGATACAACCTTGTCTGCCCAAAGTGAAAAAGACTTGAAGCACTTACTGATGAAGGTAGAAACCGACAGTCTCCAAGACAGACTATACCTCCACATAAAGAAACTACAAATCTGGGTAACTGGACCAATCGACAAAATCATGGAAAATGGTGAAGACACTGAAGTGGCCCACGATTTCATTCTCTAGGATCAACAACTGATGCCCATGGAAGCAGCAGTAAAGCAATCAAATGACTTGGTACACGGGACAAATCAAAACACCAGCAATTCTTGTTAAGTGCCGTCCAGTCAATTCCAACTCATAGTGACCCTGTATATGGTTTCCGAGGAGCAGCTGGTAAGTCTGATCTGCCGGCCTTGTGGTTTGCAGTCCAATGCTGATCCTATAGTGCCACACCAGAAAAACCGCTGAAAAGTGTTAAAAACTGACATCTTTGCTCTTCAACACTTTAAAGCTATTATTAAAGATGTTCGTTATTTGTCTTTATTTGTTGTTCTGGCTAACAGAGATGGAGATGTACTCAAATTAGTCTGAGCTGTTGGAGCCAGTGTGCGTGGGGATGGTCAGTTTATGCAGAGGGACACGTGCATGGGGATGGTCACAGAGCAAGAGGATGCGTGCGTGGGGATGGTCACTGTTTACGCAGAAGGATGCCTGTGTAGGGATGGTCACTGAGCAGGAGGAGGACACATGTATGGGAATGGTTACTGTTTACACAGAAGGACGCATGTGAGAGGATGGTCACTGTTGACGCAGAAGGAAACGTGTGCGGGGATGGTCACTGTTTCAGCAGGGGGACATATGTATAGGAATAGTCACTATTTGAGACATAAAAAGGAAACATGGCCCAAATAAAGTAAAACAATCATGTTATGGAATGTTCACTATATACAAAGCACTATACAGAACCATCCCACTGAATTCGCTAAGTTATTATTTCTGTTCAATAGATATGAATACTACCATTCTCATTTGGCATTTGTAGCTTTCCAGAGGAGGCAGTCCCCCGCACCCCTACAAACATGACCCCTCTCAGAGGATTGCCTGTATCCTTCTCCAGGTGAGAAGAGGAGCCGAGCAGCAAGTCTGACTACAGAATTGTCTGTCTGCGCCCACTGCCCGGGATGTAGTACAATCACCACAGGGTCCAGAGAGGTGCTAAGTGCAGGCCCGAGAAGGAAGAGCAAGGCTTCCAGGAAGACACCTTCGGGTGGACATGCACCTGAGAACGCCTCAGCCAAGATGAGTGGGGAAGCCGTCCGAGAGAGGTTTAGAAATCCCAGGCTGTCTGTGATCACGTGTCTCTGAAGCAGCAGAGCAGGGTCTGACCCGACCCCTCTGACATTACCACAAGAACACACGGTAAGCCTACAGCCTCATACACTACTTCACACCCACCAGCAAGGCTACACACACAGGCAGATAGGAACAAGTGTTGGTGAGAACATAGGGAAACCGGAGCCCTGTCTGTACATTTCCTGACGGGAGTGCAAAACGGTGCAACGACTTTGGAAAACAGTCTGGCAGCTTCCTCAAAAGGTTAAACAGAGAGTTACCATATGTATCAGCAATCCCACTCCTAGATGCGTCCCAAAAAGAAATGAAAGCGAACGTCCACGCAAAAACTGTGCAAAGGTTCACAACAGCATTGTTCATTGTTGTTATGACGTTCCGTCGAGTCTGTTCTAACTCATAGCAACCCTGTATAGGGTTTCCAAGGAGCGACTGGTGGGTTTGAACCACCAACCTTGCAAGCCAGTGCTTACCCTACAGCGCCCCACCAGGACTCTAGCATCATTCAATTATTCATAGTGGCCAAGAAGTGGAAATAACCCAAATGTCCATCCACAGATGGAATGGATAAATAAAATGTGACATTTTATTGTATGTATTTATTATGATATGATATTATATGTTGTTGTTAAGTACCATGGAGTCGGTTCCAACTCATAGTGACCTTGCACAGGGTTTCCGAGGCTGTAAATCTTTACGGGAGCAGAAAGCCTCATCTTTCTCCCGCGGAACCGAATATCTATTATCCACTTGAAATGAGTGAATCATATGGTAGGTGAATTGTAACTCAATAAAGCTGGGGCTTGTTTTTTTTAATGTCTTTTACAATTTGAACTTTTTCCCTAGTGTCTTCTAGTCTTTATCTCACAGTGGAGAAACGCTCTGTTTAAATCCATAAACTAGCAATACCAACACACCTATGTTCACATCCAGAAACCTGACTTTTTAAAAATGTTTAATTCTGTGAAACTCTATCTTAACTGCAAACTAATGTACAGGTGGGTGTACTGGTGCCACTTTCTTCTCCCCACTCCAGCTCTACAGTCCTGGTGGTGGTGGTGGTGGTGGTTGTGTGCCACCAAGCCAGTTCCAACTCACCGTGACCGTGTATAGGGTTTCCAAGGCTATAAATCTTCATGGAAGCAGAAAGCCTCAACTTTCTCCCAAAGAGAAACTGGTGGATTCAAACCGCTGACTTTGTGGTTAGCAGCCCAGCTCGTAATCCACTACGCCACCAGGGCTCCTTCTATGGTCCTGTTGTTGTTGCTAAATCAGTTGACTCTAGTGATCTTGTATCCGGTTTCCAAGGAACAGCCGGTGGGTTTGAACCACTGACACTGAGATTAGCAGTTTAGTGTTTATCTTACAGTGCCACACCAGAGTTATTATTGTGAAATGTTGTCGGGAAGTACCACATTGCTGGGGGAAAGTGCTACCTCTGAACAGTTCAAATTTGTGAAAATAGCAGATGTGGAAGAAAATGCCACCTAAACGATGACCAGCTCAAACCTAACCCTAAAGCAAACCCAGTACTGACGAGTGAATTCCGATTCCTCGTGGCCCTGTAAGGCAGAGCAGAACTAAGTGCTCCATGGGATTCCCGAGGCTTTCGCTATCACCTTTCTCCCTTTCAGCTAGCACCCCAACACTCAACCAACACTTAACCCACTGCACCACCAGGGTCCCTATCGCAAATCTTTAACACAGCAAGTTTCCAGTCTCCTAGAGACTTTCAGAACAGTTTTAAAAGGATCTCGTAATCTGAAGATTTCTCTGGAGTTGGGTAAGGCTTCTCTTTAGAAGCCCTGGTAGCACAGTGGGTTACGTGTTGGGCTGCTAACCACAAGGTCAGTAGTTCGAATCCACCACCTACTCTGTGGGTAAAAGAGTTTCTGTTCCCATACAGCTTTACAGCTTCAGAAATCCTATACGGGATCACTATGAATCAGAACTGACTCCACAGCACACGACGGCAAGGTTTCTCTTTAAATAGAAGTCATTGTGGCAGAGATGAGGACACAGAGAGATCTAGCAGCTGAGGACTCTAGACTCATGGAAAGAGAAAGGCTGTGTGTTGGTGGCCAGGAGGTAGGCTTTGGAGAATGTGCCCTTTGGTTGTTTAAATGATTATATATTCCTGAGTGTTTTGGTGTACACCCCCACCCAAAAAAATAGAGGGAAGAGAAGCAAACACTGTTGAATTATGATGCATGGAGGGGATTGTAATCATTGCAATGAAACAAGGAGTGTAAAACCAATGTCCTCCCATGTAAACTATCACACAATTCACAATAAAAACTTTAAAAATAAAGAAGTAAAATACAAGGCATTGTGCCATTTCTGAAAGGGTGCGTCCCAGGCCACCAGCAGCAGCAGCAGCCCCTGGGACTTTATTAGAAATGCAGGCTCTCAGGTCCCACCCCAGACCAACTTGACCAGAACCTGCATTTCTAACAAGGTCCCCAGGGACGTCCACATGGTAAACCCTCAGAAGGGTGGTCACAAGATACCACCTGCCCTCTCCGGCCCCCCAGGAAGACACTAGCCTGCAAGGGCTGGTATTTCAAAAACCCTGACATTCAGCTCTAGTCCTGGGCCCTTGGTCCTCACCCTCATTTCTTCTTGTCTATTCTTACTCGTGGAGGGGCTGATTCCTGCAGACAGGGTCTCCCAGGCTGCGGGGGTGGGGGTGACAAGAGATCTCACTGCAGCTCTAGCACCAGTCCCCACTGGACCCTCCCCACCACCAGGGTTCAAGCTTCCAGTGGTCCGAGGCCCCTGAAGTGTGAGCCCGCCACCTCCCTTTGCCCCCAGCCAGGGGTGGCCTTGGCTATGGCTTCCTATTTGTTGTTTCATCGCTGGGGTTGCTCACTGGCCTGCTTGCTTTCTGGGTTCTCCCATCACCTGAGCAACCAAGGGCATTAAAGCCCCTTCTTGGGTCCTCTTTGGGCTCAGCAAGAAACCCCAGCCCATGGCGGGCATCTATTATGAGTTACATACGCCAGGCGAGTTTTCTGAATGGCTCATCTGTTACTGTACACACAGTAAACCTCACATTTCCTACATTCTGACACTAACAAAACCAAAAGACGAGCCAGCCATGAGCGATCTGTACAGCAGATGTCACTGCATTCAGAAACGCAGGTCCTCAGGGTGTATTGTAAGGCTACCGCCCCACTGTTCTTCCTCAACCACAACAGCTGGTGGAGCAGCTATTGTTTGCAGGGGCGGGGGAGTCTCCAAAAGAACAGGATTCGGGACTAAACACAGGAATCTTGCATCAAATCTCTCTTAACAAGATCTTGGGCTTAGTCAGAACTTGTAAATCATATGACCACCTCACCCTGGTGGCCTCCCCCTACTGGGGGACCAAACCACAGGACACCTCCTATCAGTAAGTTTACTGCTGCTGGGAGATCTTCCTAAAGCCAACGTCTGCTCTCATCAGGCCCTTGTTATAAATAAATTTCTCTGGCTCCCTCTTGCCCAAGGCCAAAAAGCCAACTCCTGGCTCCTCAGAAGGAGACCTGGTGGTGCAGTGGATTAAGTTTGGGTGGCTAACTGCAAGACTGGCAGATCAAACCCACCAGCAGCTCAGAGGGAGAATGATGATGCCAGCTGCTTTTGTAAAGATCTAGGAGCTCTGGTAGCATAGTGGTTACAAATTGGGCTGTTCAAGGTTGGCAGTTCGAAACTACCCGCTGTTCCAAAGGAGAAAGATGAGGCTTTCTGCTCCCATAAAGATGTGCAGGGTCGCTATGGGTCGGAACTGACTCGACAGCACTTCACAACAACAAGATGAGTATGACCAATTAACACCTATCCCATGGGTCCTCACCTGAATCGAAAAACTCAAAGCAAGTGATATATTAAGAAAAGTGCCTGGCACAAGGTAAGCATTAAAGAGTTGTTATCTGCTAGCTCTGGGAGCTCTGCTAGCATAGTGGGTACGAGTCGGGCTGCTAGTCGTGAGGTCAGCAGTTCGAAACTATCAGTGATTAGGCAGAAGAAAGATGAGGCTTTCTGAGACTGTAAAGATTTATAGCCTCGGATCATTATGAGTCAGAACCAACTCCACGGCACATCACCACCACTACCTAATGTGGTGCTGTAGGATAAGCAATGGACTGCTAACCACAAAGTCGGAGGTTCAAACTCACCAGTCGCTCTAGGAAACCCTACCCAAGATCACTGTGAGTCAGAACCGACTGCACAGCACTTAACATTACTATCATAGGAGTCCTTGTGTAGCGCTGTAGGATAAGCACTAGACTGCTAACCACAAGGGTAATGATTCAAACCCACCAGCCACTCCTCAGAAACCCTATACAGGGTCACTAAGTCGGGGTCGACATAAAGGCAATTAACTAATATCATACCGTGTCTTGGTGGCACCAAGGGTTAAGCACTCGGCTGCTAAACAAAAAGTCAGCAGTTCGAGCCTACCAGCTGCTCTATGTGATAACGGTAGCGTGTGCCTGTGAAGATTACAGCCTTGAAAGCTCCAAGGGAAGTTCTACCCTGAGTCCCAAGGAACTGACCAGATGGCAATGGGTTTGGTTTGGGTTGATTTTATGTATTTATTATTTTTTTGTAGTTACTATCTGGTAGTGTAGTGGATTACAAGGTGGGCTGCCAACCAACAAGGTCAGCGCTTCGAAGCTATCTGTTGCTCAGTGGTAAAAAGATGATACAATTTCCAGCCTCTGTGAGTCGGAATCTACTCGCTGGCACACAGCTACCACCACCACTAAGGAGCCCTGGTGGCATGGCACCCAGTGGATCCCCACCCCCCAGAGAAAGACCTGTTGATTTCCCCTGTAAAGATCATTTGTTGTTAAGTACCGTCGAATCGGTTCCGACCCATAGCGACCCTGTATAGGGTTTCCAAGGAGCAGCTGGTGAGCTTGAACCGCCGACTTTGCAGTTCAAACAGCCTTGCAGTCTGGCACATTTACCCCCAGCACCACACCAGGACTTCAAGGTTAAAGCCCTATACAAAAAGGGGCAGTTCTACTGTCTCGTGGGCTCACTATGAGATGAAAATAACTGATGGCACCCAGAAACAACACTACTATCATTT
>NW_006408614.1:5132302-5133212 GCF_000296735.1 Chrysochloris asiatica | reverse complement strand
GTGGTGGCTCAATGGTGGAATTCTTCCCTTCCAGGCAAGAGACACCAGTTCGATTCCCAGTCAGTGCGCCTCACGCAAGGCCACCACCCATCCCTCAAGGGGGACACTTGAATGTCGCTGTGATGTGATGTGCTGACCAGGTTTCATCGGAGTTTCCAGACTAAAAGTAGGATAAAAGGCCAGGTGATCTACGTCCACAAATTGAGCCAGTGGATCCGAGCAGTCGGAGCCTGCTGTGCGTGTGATCACCAAGAGTCCCACCCCAGCCCACCCCAGAGCTAACCATCACTACCGCTGTGATGACTACTTCTACTGCGATCCTTGGAACAAAGCTGGTGGGTGTTCAACACCTATTTGCTGAATAACGGAGGCACTTAACAATAAACCCGTTTGCAACACATTAGCAACAAAGGTGTTTCCTATCAAGAAATGGCTGGAGCTAACGGGCCGGCCGGCCAGAGGCACGGAGCACTGCAGCCAGCCGGATGTGGCGGGGCTGTCCCGCGATTCCACCTGCCACTGCCCGGCCTGAGGACGCCCCATGCTCACCGGGAGGGCTCACCGGGAGCAGAACCTGCAGCTCTCTGCAACTGGACCCGTAACGGGAAAATTAACTTTCCTGCTGCAGAAAGGAAATGCGTCTTTCTGCTCCAAATCCTGAGAACCTGGAGTTCTCCGTGGACAGGGGTGCACAGCCAGGGAAGGCATGGGGCGGGAGGCACCGTCCCTACCATACATCCCTCTCTTTCGGGCCCACGGTGGGGAGGTGAGGAGCCGCCCCGGGTCCAGATGGACCTCTCAGGGGCCAGACAGGAGCAGTCAGCAGGGACGAACCTGGATAGACCCGGACTCAGGGGCGCAGCCAGACCCCCACTTCTGGCCCAGCGAGGACGAGCCGCAGTCCCTGCCG
>NW_006408614.1:5124368-5131482 GCF_000296735.1 Chrysochloris asiatica | reverse complement strand
GTAGAAGAATTGATGCCTTTGAGTTATGGTGTTGGAGGAGAATATTGAAAGTGCCATGGGCTGCCAAAAGAACCAACAGATCTGTGTTGGAGGAAGTGCAGCCTGAGTGCTCCCTGGAGGCCAGGATGGCTAAACTTCGTCTCTCATACTTCAGACATATTGTCAGGAGGGACCAGTCACTGGAGAAGGATATCGTGTTTGGTAAGGTGGAGGGTCAGAGAAAAAGAGGAAGACCCTCAACAAGATGGATTGGCCAAGCGGCAGCATCAATGGATTCAATCGTGGCAACAGTAGCAAGGTTAGCCCAGGATCCGGCAGTGTTTCGTTCTGTTGTATATAGGGTCGCTATGAGTCAGTACCGACTCGATGGCACCTAACAACAACAACAACAACATACACGTTCTACTGTGCATAAGGTCGCTATGGATGGGTACCAACTCGATGCCTCCTAATAACAACAATCATGAACGCATTCTTTCATGTCATGGATTGTAGTCCTCACAATATAGCAGTCCTCCTTATCCTAATTCCTCCCTGTGTTTCCTGTTTCCATTCCTCATTCTAGCCTAATCTTTCAGCATTTTGTCCTTGGGTAAATGCTGCCCCTTTGATCGCAAATGGTTGATTATTCTGAGGAGTGCATACCTCCCTGGTGAGTTATGTCTGGAGTCCTGGTGTGGTGCTGTGGGTTAGTACACTGGATTGCAAAGTTGGTCAGTGTAAGGTCAGTGGTTCAAGCTCAGCAGACGGGGTTGCTTATAGGTGGAACGGACTCAATGGCACTTAACCACCACAGACCTGTCTATTGTTTGACTGAAAATTGATGGGGGTGTGGGGAGGTGGAGGGGTGAGTTCAGTTGCAGGTCTGAAGGGTGCCAAAGGGCCATAGTCTGAGGTCCACCTGTCTACCCCACTAGTATGCCTGATCTTTTTTATGATTTTGAGTTTTGTTCCACATTTTTCTTCCACTCTATCCAGGATCTTCTACTGTGATCAGCTGGGCACCATCTAGTTCTTCAACATCTATACATGTTGGAATTACTCTTTCTATCAGAATGTGTCTGTCTGGCTTGGCATCTTTATAGAGATGGGTCTTTTCTCCCAGTCCTGAAGGCCATGGGAGAAGTTTCAAAGCAGGGCACGAGGCTGAGGCCACCCACTATGCATGTTTTGAAATGACACAGATTACCATGGGTGGTGGAGGTAAAGGTGGACAGAGACTCAGGAGGGGAGTGGTGAACTACAGAAGGAAGCAGGGATCTGGGATGAGCCCCATGTTGCCAGCTGGATTGCTGGGTGGTGGGTGGGAGGAGCCCTCCCTTTAGTGGGTGGGAAGGAGGGGGGTGCAGGTAGGAGGTGAAATCTGATGAGATGTTGATGCCCTTGGAGGCATTCACATAGAGAAGGGCAGAATACCACTGAGGAGGAAACCTAACCCATCCATCTACCTGCTGACTGCAGTCAGCACCTACACGGCAGCACATTCCAGGAGCCAGACCCCAGGACCACAAAATAGAGGCCTGTATGGGACATGGTCAGAAAATGGCATGGTTAAAGAGGAAGAGGGCAGAGGAAGGGAGCATTCTGGGGCAGGACAAAGACCCCCAGGTTGCACCTGGTTCAGTTGCCTGACTTCTCACACACACCTACTTAAATTTGTTGTTGTTAAATGCTGTCGAGTTGGCTCTGACCCATAGCGACCCTAAATGGGATTTCCGAGGAGCAGCTGGTGAGCTTGAACCACCGGCCTTGCAATTCAAACCGACTTTGCAGTCCATCGTATTAACCGGCAGTGCTAATATCAGAACTCCTACTTAAATTTAGAATTCAATTAATTAGAATTAATTAACTCGATTAATTAGAAACAAATATTCAGTTCCACAGCACAGCCACAAGTCAAGAGCCTAAAGACCTGACTTCCTGTCTACCAATCCTTCTACAGAACACAGAGAACATTCCCACCACCTCAGAACTAACCATCCCGCCACATAAGAATGACCTAATTCCCCCATGCCGAGCTCCATGTCCCTTCTAGACCCAGATTCTAGTCCTCACACAAACCCTGCGAAGCTACTCTGATGGTCTTTCTGGACATGTCATTGTTGGTACATGTCATCGAGTCAGTTCCAACTTAAACCCTGTTTAAGGTTTCTGAGGAGTAGCCAGTGGGTTTGAGCTGCTGCCTTAGCAGTTAGCAGTCCACTACTTAGGGTACAGAACCACAATTCTGGACCTGAGGACCCTGAAACCTGAGGCTAAAATCCCCCTCTCCCAAGATATGTGAGCGAGGTCAAGGTATTCCAAAGTCTCTGCTGCTTGGGGTTCGGAAAGCTGCAGAAAGTTTCACAAAGAAGAAAGACAGACAGGTGGTCATTATTTTATTTTTGTTTGCAGGGAAGTGGGCATGGTATATATATATGGGAACTCTATACTGCTTCCTCAACATTTTCGTGAATCTAAGACTATTTTAAAATTTAATATTTATTTCTTTAAGTATTAGGCCTGGATATGAATTATGGATGCTCTTAAACCCAAAAGCATCTATAATTCATACATTTTCTTTGAAGAGCAGAGAAGGCTTTTTGCCCCGCTCCCCGCCCACCCCCTATAAAGACATCATGTGTTCCCTTGACTTGATAAAGAGCTGAAGGACTGCAACCGGGTCCCTCTTGGAATGAGTCACCCAGTGAATCACCCGGGAACAATGGGAGGCTCCCTGAGTTTACCCGCACCTTGAGGGCATATCAAGATGGCAGTAATAACACACTTCACGTCTAACCTAATCCTTTTCACAGCCCATTAAACAAAGAGGCTCACCTCCTGTCAAAAGGAAAGTTAGAATATGTACGCCATGCACTCAAAGGCATAAAAAATTTTTAAAAGACGACTCTGACTCATGGGAACCTTAAAGGACTAGTAGCACAGCCCCATGCAGTTTCCAAGGCTGTCATCTTTGTGACTGATGTCCCAGTGTGGTGCCGTAGAATAAGCACTCGATTGCAAGGTCAGTTTGAACTGCAAAGTTGGTAGCCGCTCCTTGGAAACTCTATACAGGGCCACTAAGAGTCCGAACCAACTCAACAGCACTTAACAGCAACAATTTTTTTTGGAACAAGACTGCAGAGTCTTTCTCTTACAGAGCAGCAGGGAGGTTCAAACCACCAACCTTTTGGTCAGCAGTCAGGCACATAAGCACGGTGTCACCAGGGTTCCCTACCTTAAAGGTATGAGAATAGTCTTAGAAGACTTCTACCTAAGGTCAGGGAGTCGTGGTGTGACGCTGTGCGTTAATGCACTGGACTGCAAAGTTGGTTTGAACTGTAAGGTCAGCAGTTCAAGTTCACCAGCTGCTCCTTGGAAACCCTATATAGGGTCGCTCTGGGTCAGAACTGACTCAACGGCATGTAACAACAACTACAACCACCTAAGAGCAGAGTTGACAAATGAAGCAAGACATTTCTTACCTGTGGACATGCAGGTCCTGGCCCCAGGTCTTATGACAACCAAATGCCACGTCCTTACGTGTTCTTTTCTAAGTATACCTCCCTAGTGTCACTGCTTCCCTTATTGTTGTTGTTGTCAGGTGCCATCGAGTCGGTGCCGACTCATAGAGACCTTATGCACAGCAGAACGAAACACTGCCCGATCCTGGGCCAACCTTGTGTTGTTGGTGTTATGTGCCGTGGAGTCGGTTCCAACCCATAGCGACCCTGTACAGTGTTTCTGAGGCTGTAAATCTTTACGGGAGCAGAAAGCCTCATCTTTATCCCATGAACAGCTGGTAGTTTTGAACTGCTGACCTTGAGGTTCGCAGCTCGATTCATAATCACTATGCTACCACAGCTCCTTTATAGGTCTGTCTATTGTTTAGCCAGAAGTTGAGCTACGGGGGTGAAGTCAATTTCAGGCCTGAAGAGTGACCAAAAACCATAGTCTCAGGTTACCAGCAGCCACTACCAGACTAGTAAACCTGATTTCAGGAGTTTTGGTTCACATCTTCCTCCCACTCTATCCTGGACCTTCTACTGTGATCCCTCACAGAGAGCTCAGCAGTGCTAGCCGGGCACCATCTAGTTCTTCTGGTCTCAGAGTCATGGAGGCTGAGGTTTGTGGGGTCCACTAGTCAGTTGGACTAATTGTTTTTATGAGTCTTTGATTTTCTTCTTTTCTTCTTTGCACTGAATGAGCAGAAACCAATAGTTGCTTCTTAGTTGGCTGTTGGCAAGCTTTTGAGAGCCCAGTATCACCAACATTGTCTTTCTGGATTCTGTTACTCCAGTTGACCTTGAGGTGCCTCAGGACTATGACCTCCAAGTCCAACGACCCAATCCCTCAAGGTTTTTGGCTGTTGTTGTTGTTAGGTACCATCGAGTGGATTTTGACTCAGCAATCTTATACACAACACAATGAAACACTGACCGGTCCGGCACCCTCCTAGCAAGCATTGTTAAGCTTGAACCCACTGTTGCTGCCAGTGTGCCAATCCATCTCGTTGGGAGTCTTCCTGGTTTTCTCTGACCCTCCGCTAATACATACATCTTCACATGTGCCAACTCCAATCCCACCTACCCAAGGATCAATAAACAAAACTGTTTATTTGCACTGAAGGAATTTGCCCTGAAGGAAAGCAATAAAAAATGCCAAAGGAGAAGGAAAGCAGACATTTAAAAAACAGTGAACTACTCCTGTGCTTAGCTCTGGTAGCCTAATGATTATGAGTCGGGCTGCTCACCTCAAGGTCAGCAGTTCAAAACTTCCATGGAGAAAGATGAGGCTTTCTGCTCCCATGAAGATTTACAGCCTTGGAAACCCTATACAGGGTCGCTGTGAGTCAGAACCGACTCTACAGCACATAACAACCACCACCACCACCACTCCTGTGCTTAACAAGAACTCCTGAGCTCAAATAGTGTTGACGTGAATCTGCACACACAAGATTGCAAAGTGAAACTGATGGAAAAATGAAGGCTATGTCAATATCCAGGTTCTGATGCTACTTGACAATGTTGCAAGATGCTACCACTGGGGGGAAACTGGGAAGGGTCTATGGGCTCACTCTGTATTGTTTCTCACAACTACGTGGGAATCCACAATTATTTCAATAAAAATTTCAGTTAAAAAGAAGGGCAGTCATGGTTGAACCATAAATACTAAGGTCCTCTCTGACTTAGTTAGCACCTAGGGTGGAAAATAATTTCAGTATAGTACTTGATTTTGTCTTTTCAAGCTGCTCTTGGAAATTTTCTGTTCAGCTTCTTCATTTCTTCCATTTGTTCTAGCATCTCTACATTGGGGAGCAAGTTTCAGAGTCTCTTCTGACAGCCACTTTTCTTTCTTTCTTTTCTTCTTAATGACCTTTTGCTTTCTTCCTATATGATGTTCTTGATGTCATCCCACAACTCTTTTGGTCTTTAGTCATTAGTGTCTAATGCATTAAATCTGTTCTTGAGATGGTCTCTCAATTCAAGTGGGCTATGTTCAAGATCAAATTTTGGCTCTCACATGGCTTGAGACGTAAGCTGAATGAGTAAAGGAAGGGGGAAAGTGTTTGTGTATTTGACTGTCTTGTGGATATGGTTTCCCCTGCCTACTATTGTAAAATAGACACGTGTGAAGAAAGTGTGTAAGCCCGTCTTCAGCCTATAACAGACTGGATTTGATAAAAGGAAGTTAGAATTTGTCCAAGGAAACAGGCTTCTTGCTAAGCTTTTGTAGAGTATGGGGCTGTGGATGGAATGCTAAACCCTACCCAGAACCTTCTGAGTTGGGGCATTCCAACTTGAAAATTGGGTTGCAGATCAACCCAGAACCGCTGGGAGAAGAGAAGATTGAAATTGAATGAAAGACCTGCAGGAAAAAAAAAGCAGACTGTTTGGCTGTTTGGATATCAAACAGGCTGTTAGCTTTGGAGGCATCAAGCCAAGAAAAGTTAGGCATCAGGAGAAACTCCCTTCTAGGACTGAAACTTAAAGGTAACCCACAAGCAATCTAGTATACCTGCTGGTCACTACCTGAGTCTACTTGTGAGTGGAAGTGGGGGAAATGCAATAATGAAGACATGGGCTGAATTTGGCCATGTTTCATGTTGACCTTGAGATAAGAGAGAGCAGAGGAAGGACTGACTGGTCTGAAGTCTAGGGAGATGTGTGGACTCCTGAGTCCATGGGCACTGACCTAGCCGTTGGGGGCTAGGGCAGAAAGTGAAGCAGCCAGATAGTCTGAAGTGCAGAGAGGTGTGTGTGAACTCCCATATTGCAGCTAGTTACCTATTTGACCTAGCTTGGATGGCTAGCTGACCAGAACTCAACCAGACGAATATAAAAGATGTTTGATACTGTGAGCAAGTGTAAATTACTGCAATCTAATGAATTCAACTTGTGCTTATGGATGAATTTGCTCAAAATTCCAACCAGAATGGAAGGATTCTTTATAGCAAGGAACAAGCTTATTTCCTCAGTGCACTGGGTTGATTGTTGTTGAGAAGTGCTGTCAAGTCATTTCATACTGGGCTGATGTTGTTGTTAAGTACCACGGAGTCAGTTCTGACTCATAGTGACCCTGACTCAGGGTTTCCGAGGCTGTGAATCTTTACGGGAGCAGAAAGCCTCATCTTTCTCCAACGGAACAGCTGGTAGTTTCAAACTGCTGACTTTGAGGCTAGCAGCCCGATTCACTATGTTGTTGTTGTTGTTAGGTGCCATCGAGTCGGTACCGACCCATAGTGACCTTATGCACATCAGAACAAAACACTGCCTGATCCTGGGCCAACCTCACTACTGTTGCCACACTTGAGTCCATTGATGCTGCCACTTGGCCAATCCATCTCGTTGGGGGTCTTCCTCTTTTTCTCCGACCCTCCACCTTACCAACATGATATCCTTCTCTAGCGACTGCCCCCTCCTGACAATATATCCAAAGTATGAAAGATGAAGTTTGATCATCTTGACCACTAAGGAGCACTCTGGCTGCACTTCTTCCAAAACTGATCTATTGGTTTTTTTGGCAGACCATGGCACTGTCAATATTCTCCTCCAACACCATAACTCAAAGGCATCAATTCTTCTATGGTTTTCCTTATTCGCTGTCCAGTTTTTGCATGCATATGAGGTTATTG